>NW_026571070.1:5911558-6426639 GCF_026225935.1 Boleophthalmus pectinirostris
AACATCTTCTATGGAGAAAAAAATAAAAAACAGTATTTGACGGACCGTCCACCAGAAAAGTTACACCACTCAACTTTAAGATAACTAATTTCGTTGCATTTCTTTTTGGCTGCAGTTTGCTGAAGAGTAATTGGGATCAGCTGCTTATTTACCGCAAATAACTGTCAAAAATCGCTGGACTGAAATAGATTTGTGGTTTCAGTATTAATTATTGAGTTTAACTAGGTGTGTCCCATTCCAGCCAGTGCACCAGACTCGACATATTTGCCGTATCCATTACCGGACGCATTAGCTTCAGATGGAGAGGGGGGATGAGGGTGGAGGAGGAGATGGAGGTGTATCTGGAGACCCCCCCCCCCCCCGCTTTCCCTCAGGACTGCCCCGGCCCGGACGCAGCCACATGACGAGCACTCGAGCTGACGGCTGATGGCGTCGGCGCGGCCTCCCGATGGCATCGGCGTGGCGGATAAACGGAGCTCCACCTGGGTCCCCTCGTCCGGCGCCTCACTTCACTGCACCCAATCTCCACCGTCCAATACACGACCCACTCACGAGAGATCCTCAGGGACGATACTCGGAGCGCAGTACAAAAAGTACTTAGAAGATGTACAGAAAGGTATTACAGTATTGCATTACATCCTTAAGAATCCGTGTATCATTCGTTCATTCGTTTTTCAAAATAAAACCAAAAATAAGAAAATGAAAAAACAACAGTTTTCTTAATTATTTGTCTCCAAAACCAAAATGAAAAAACAGATAACATTTTTTTTTTTTCTTTAATCTGGTTTCCCATTTCTGTGACTTAAACTGCGATGCCAAACTTTTGCGCCACATACGGACTGAACCAGGACTAAACCAGGACTAAAACAGGACTGAACCAGGACTGAGTATCATAGACTGTCAGGTGATCAGGACTCAGACCAGGACTGAGACCGGGACTGATACCAGGACCGAGACTGGGACCAGACCTGGACAAGATCATGACTGAGACTAGGACTAAGACCAAGACCACATTGGGACTGAGACCCGGACCAGACTAGGACTCAGACCGAGACCGATACTCAGACGGGGACTCAGACCGGGACTTAGACCGGGACTGAGACCAAGACTGATACTAGGACTGAGACTGGGACTGAGACTGGGACCAGACCTGGACAAGATCAAGACTGAGACCAGGACTAAGACCGAAACCACATCGAGACTGAGACTGGGACCAGACCGGGACTCAGACTCGGACTGAGACCAGGACAGAGACCAGGACTGATACCGGGACTGGGACTGGGACTAAGACCGGGACCAGAACAGAACTGAGAACAGGACTGACACCGAGACCAGACCGGGATTGAGCCACTCTTTGTAACTTTTTAGCCATTTTATTATTTCTTTCTTTTTTTTTTTATTAATTTATTTAATTTTAGATGTTTATTGTGCTGAAAAACCATTCATCCTTACCATGAGCAGACTTGCATCTCCACAAACCTGACTCTTACTTGATCTAGAGGAGTGTCTCCCGCTTTTTTTCCAAGGAGATGTTGTTGCTTTGGTTATAATGTTCCACAGTATGACATAAAAACTCGTGTATCTCTGTGGGGAATGTTCCGAAGTGTGTTTTTAACTTTCATTTTCCATTGAAAGTGAAAGCTGCACTGTACATGCAAATCGATATTGAAGGTTCCGCGATTTAATTAAAGTGATCGTCTTTATACAGTCAGGTCTTGTATTATTAACGCGCTGTTGTGGTGCGAGATGAAAAACCAAATGTTTATGGAAATGAAATAATAACCATTGTTTTCCTCTCGTGGCCAATTACAGCCGGAGTCAGGTCTGTTTTGAGCCGAGCGCCGGGTTTGCACGAGAAACACTCCCCGTGCGTGTTCACTGTTCACAAACACTAGAAGCGACTGCCTTTTCTAATGCCGTTTGTACGCCACAGAATCGCATTAGCATACATTTGTGATCATGGCACATCTGAGCGCTTTAATCACGCTTTGGTTTGTGGTTTCCAGGGATAATCATCGGGAATGTATGAAGCTGTCAGGGAACATTTGTGTGTTTTTGTGTTTAGTCATTACAAACATTTTCCCCTGATGTGACAAATACAATCAACTAAAAATATTGAAGGTAACCAAGGGTATAAATCAAGTGAAGTATAAAGTACAAGTTGGGGAAAGTGTCTTGCCCAATAAACATGTTATGTATTGTGCCCTTTGTAATCAATCAATCCAACTATACTTGGCCGAAAAAGAAGCACAAGTTCTATTTGTATAGCTTTTAATATATATAATTATAATAACAATGTTGAAAAAAGGCGGGAAAATGTTCAATAGCGTGCATGGCCGCCCCTAGCTGCAATAGACACATTAAGAATCTCAGACTTCCGGTCATACCACAATGCATACTGGGAAGGATTTTCTGAAAAAGTGAGCATCAAACCGCCATGTTTGTTTTCCCAGTGGGATGCGTCTATTGACAAAGTCGATATTTTCAAGTCTTCTGAACCATATCACTTTTGTTTCTGGTTCTGATGTTGTCATATTTTAGTTTTGGGATTCGGACTAATTGTGTGGTTGTTGGATCCTAACAGCGGAAAACGGCTCGAGAATTTGTTTGCGAACTCCATAAATGCAAAAGTGAATCAGATGTGTGTGACTGCAAACCTCTGTTCAAACTGTTTCCCTTCCCAACGGAATTGAAAAATAGTGAAAGACGATTGATCCACAGGAAGGACCAAAAAGGAAACTTTGACTGCCTAAATCATCCCGAGTTTGTAGCAAACATTTTGTATGTGGAACCAGCAAAGCGGGATCCCGATCCCTCGTTCCACCTTGGTTACGAGTTTAAAACGTCAACGCCAAAGTGAAAGGCACCAGCTGTTCACCAAGAAACACCTTCCACTGCAAAGCGACCAAGATGTAATGTTGCTGTAAAACCACAAGAACAAGAAAGTGCGAGCTCAGCCGTTAGGCTTGGAGTCTTGTCAGTGGAGGGAAAGCGAGGTTAGTGAGTTCTTTAATATTTGGGGGGATCACTGTATTCAGGCCAAATTGGAGGAGTCTTATCGGAACCGGGTGGTTTTTGAAATGATTGCCACAGAAATGGACGAGCGCGGCTAAAGACAGTCCTGACTCCAATGTCAACAAAAAATAAAGAGTCTGCATGTCAAATAAAAGGCTAAAGATGCAAACAAACGAAGCGGCCGTGGACGTGTAACCTGTTCATTTTACAAAACACTGAACCGTATTTTCGGAGGCTACTTCTGTAAACACTGAGCACGCTCGCTGCACGTGACATTGTAGTGACGTCCAGTGGTCATGCAGGACTTTTGGGGCATTTAAAGTTCACATTGAAGATCACATACAAGTCACATTTAATTGGAAATGTGAACAACCCCACCAAAAATCTGATTTCACAAAAAAATCTGAATTGAGCATTAAGCCCTGTTGTCTGAATGTAGCCCAAGTGGCCTGGGTCGCATTTGAAAAAATTGGATCTGTGTTGTTCAGACTGTCATTAAAAGATCAGATACTGTAAGCAGGCTTGCCTCTACACAGATCTGACATTGAATGGTTGTACCTGGTTACTTGCTTCTTCATAGATACATTTAATTTCATCCAGTGGAATATTCAGCGCAGGGTAATATCAGGTGTCAGACCGTCCACCACCAGAAAAGTTCCACAGTGCACTTTTAACACCGCCTAAACGTATCTCCATTTAACATTGATTAACATTTGGGACGAGCAGTTTTCCATTACCTTGTCACCAATTAGCACCTCTATTGTTTTGATTAACCTTTCTAATTACAACTCCGGTGTCATCTAACTCATCGTAATGTTCAGTCGGTGTGATCAAAGCTTCGGCTCCAGCTTCATTACTGTCACTGTTAACACGTGACGGGTCCCAGTCACTACACCAACACCCGCCGCTAACGAGAAACTCTACTAATTGGGTTCAGCGTTAATTACGGCTTCTGTGTCTTCACAAACTGCAGCTTCGTTTCAGCATTTGGACATGGTACACAACACGCTGATGTAGCACTTTTACTTCATCAAAAATACCTGAACTTGTTTATTTTTGTTTGTTTTGCAGGTGTGGTTGCTCTTTTTTAGGAAAACGTTAAACTGCTACGCTGCAATTTCTGATTAAAACTGGGAAGTGCGCCTCTAAAAATCAATAAATGTATGTAGCCCGTGCTCTTACGGTTTTAACAAAGGTAATGCAGTCACTACTGAACCTGTGTTGCCAGTGCTTTAACCTACAGGTAAAGGACACTTGCGTTTTTCTCTCTCTTATTCGCTTATTCTTCACCTCCAGAATTCACTCTCTGAGCTGTAAACTCTGCAGGTGCTGGGGTTTAGATAGTGAACGTTCAGATCAGAGAGAGGCATTTTAGATTAAAGGTTGTATGGAGGATTTTTTTTTTTCAGTTTCAAATTGTCAATGAAAGTTTAAAATACCATTACAGAGCAGAAGCCTTGTAATTATGATGACCAAAAAAAAAAAGAATGAAAATCTATCAACTGTGGACTTATTGAGGCCAGATAAACATCGGCCAATAGAAAACAAGGTTGCCTCATTTTCTATTGGCTGTTAGGTTGTCAGTCAAACTCCCTACGTTTCTAGGGTAACTATGCAGCAGTTCTTAGAGGCTTTTTCTACTTGTAGCTTCCTCGCAGTTCGCACAAAGTTTGTTGCGATGTTGGATGAGAATCCACGACCAGTTCGCCGCAAAAGAAAGTCTGTTTTTGAGGTCGCTGAAAGAAGAAAAGAAGGAGAAAAGGAGCGAAGACAAACTGAGGTGGTTCTTGGAGACTCCTTTCAGCGGCTGCGTGACTGAAGCAGACAAAGGGTCTAAAAACTGAGGTGTCGGTCTCCAAATTATTTCTATAGGAACATTTGAAAAACAACTGTTGCTGTATTTCTCTTTCCTTAAAAAAATCCTCTATACAACCTTTAAGGGCCTGTGAACACAAGAAAAAACGACAAAATATTTTATCGGAAGTGCCTTTCGTTTAGACATTGACGGCGTTTTTGGGGCTTAAAAATGCAAAAATCTGAAACCCCATCCTCCAGATTGGAAAAGTTGAATAAGCTCCACCGTAGCGTTTTCCCAAGACGCAAAACTCTGGTCAGATCTGCTCAGGTCGCGTACACGTTTACGTCACGTACATCGCCACCTAGCGTCACCACCTAGTCGCTTGGCATGCATACCCAGTCAGATTCCACACACTTTTGGATCACCGTATGCACGCAGAGTTCCTCCCGAGAACGCTCGTCTAAACGTGCAATAAAAAGTGAAGATGCGACGCCACTTTTGAGTCTTCTGTTCAGTCCGTCGTCATATAAACGTAGCCTTAGAGCAGAACTAATCCAGAACTTGCCAGGATGTAGGTTTGGTCTCAGCTTTTGTGGGGACATGATCAGCAAACCCCATGAAACCAACTTTTTAGTTTACTTGTACTTACTTGTCTTGTAGGTTGCTTTACCGGATAACAGCGATGTAGAAGTGTGTAGCAGATTTCCCTTTGCTTGTTGGTGATGAGATATTTGTGAGGTCATGTCCAAACATTTTTCCATGGAATATTGTCAATAGAGTCAGAGGTGTCAATAGAGCACCTCCCAAACGGAGTCGTGACTCATTATAAGACAAGTTTAATTGAAGATGAAGCCAAGTAAGTTCCTTTTGAAAAGCTTTTCAAAGTTTTGGTGCAGCGTCTTCACTCACTTCCCCAGTTTAGGCTCCTGGCTCCACTTATGACATCACTCTGTTGCAGCCAGTGAAATAGCGGCAGGTGTAACTCTGTCGGCATATCACTGAATACATCTCAGAACGTCTAACAAAACAAAATGTGAACTAAAACGTGTTAAATTAATACTACTGAGTTATAATATCGGAATAAATGTATGTTTTTGTTTATTAAAATAAAATGGCAAATATCGGTAGAGACTTTTTTCTCAGGTCTGCATCAGGACTAAAGGTGCACTGAACAACTTTTCTTTTTTGGTGGAGGGTCTGTCGCCTGCTTGTCTCCATGGAGATGTTATTGCTTTGTCTAGAATGTTCCACAGTACACTATATGTTAAACCTACACATCAACGACGGAGACAAGTAAACTACAGCACTGCGATATATTACAAGTCAGATCTGTGGAGATTTGCCTCTATTCACTTAATTAATTATTGTACTTTTGAGCAACAGAAACACCCGTAATGAATACATGTTAAATGGATATGTTTAATGTCATACCATGAAACATTCTAGCCAGGCTGGCGCCACCTAGTGCCTCCGCTCAATTTCATTTCTCTCCAGCAACTAGGTCAGAAATCGGGATACACTAGACGGTTTGCAAGAACCCGGGCACCAGCCAATCAGCGAAGAGCCACACATTCTGTGTTGGCAACGATTCCCGAGATTGAGGATTTAAAACTGGAACAAAGGTGAATTTTATCAAGGCGAAAGACGTTATTGCCCTTCTTCCTACGGGATTTGGGAAAAGCTTAATATACCAGTTAGCCCAGTGTCAGAATAATTTTATTATCCCATATTTGCTAAATACTTGTGTGATATTCTAGGCCTATGAGTTAACCATTTATGTAACTACAATTCTTTGATTTATAATGTACCAATCACTTGTCACTTGTTGAATAACCTCTGTGTGTTTGACAACTGTGTGTTTGTCCTATCGCTCTAGTGAACCTCGAGATGATTCCTCACATGAAGCCAACTTCCACTGTCCCACATGCAAGAGTTATGATGGTGTCTGACCTAAGGCACCTCCTGATTAATCATGTTTTATGTGTTTGGACTATGCATAGCTGCACCAGTTTCTTATTATGTCTTGGCTGTTTCCCCTTCCCCTTGAGAATTATCATTCTGTAACTAGGGCCTCCTAATGAAATAAAAAGAGGAGAACGGCCTTGAGTCATCAGAACGTGTGGAGACTGTTGGTTTTGATGCCCACTCTCTGCCCGTTCTCCTCGCGAGTAAAACTGAATTAATCTCTTGTCTTTCTTCTTGTTTACAATGTTTAGATAAACCTAACACCCAGTTAACGGCACATTACATACGTCACGACCAAATAGCAGCGATTGGTTAAATTTAAAAAAGTACCCTCCTACAAGTCGAGCGAACAGAATCCTAATGCTGCGAGGCCAGACGGTTTCTACGAAGTGAAACCGGCTGATGAATCAGGCTCGGAACATCCCTGGGAAAGCAATAACATCCCCATGGAGACAAACAAGTCGAGTCGCAAGCATCCTCCATTTCCATCCTCCACCTTTAAAACTAAAACAAATGCATCCGTACTAGTTGCTCCAAACACACTCCCATGCGGGTAAATTATAAGTTGGCAAATCGCGGCGCAGTGTTATGTGATATGAAGTGAAAAAGCAATCAAAACCTCCAAATGACAGGTCTCAGTGCGGCTTTGGGGAAAACTATAGTTCATGTATATAACACTTATAGAGAGGGATTACGGGGAATTGCGTCCGGTCCACACAAACTATTGAGTGACATTTAAAAAAAAAGGGCATGACATTGACGTGGACCTCACACTGCTCCTGTTCTCCATCTCTGGGAGCTTATATCGACTTCTCTCATTCTTGTTTTTAATACTTTTGGAGAGCTATGCATCGATGTCATGTGTTATAAATCCGGCAATATGTAACTTAAAGACGCAGTGGGTAACTTTTCTGGTTTCTGGTCCGTCACTCGCTTGTTTTTATGATGGATATGTCATTGATCTGCACGGAATGTTCCACAGTGTGACGTTAAACACCTCTACTTTACATTTATTCAATTACAAGTGGTTTTATAGCTCAAAAATACCTAGAAAAACATGCATTCCTATCCTGGTTTAGACCTGCTTTTAGTCCTGCTTTTAGTCCTGGTTTTAGTCCTGGTTTTAGTCCTGGTTTTAGTCCTGGTTTTAGTCCTGGTTTAGACCTGCTTTTAGTCCTGATTTTAGTCCTGGTTTAGTCCTGATTTAGACTGTTTAGACCTGCTTTAGACTTGGTTTTAGTCCTGGTTTAGTCCTGGTTTAATCTTGGTTTAGACCTGCTTTTAGTCCTGATTTTAGTCCTGGTTTAGGCAGTTTAGACCTGCTTTAGACTTGGTTTTAGTCCTGGTTTAGTCCTGGTTTTAGTCCTGGTTTTAGTCCTAATTTATTCCTGGATTTAGTTCTGGTTTTAGTCCTGGTTTTAGTCCTGGTTTTAGTCCTGGTTTTAGTTCTGGTTTAGTCCTGGTTTTAGACCTGGTTTAGACCTGATTTAGTCCTGATTTTAGTCCTGGTTTAGACCTGGTTTAGACCTTGATTTAGACCTGATTTAGTCCTGGTTTTAGTCCTGGTTTAGTTTAGTCCTGGATTAGTTCTGGTTTTAGTCCTGGATTTAGTCCTGATTTTAGTCCTAATTTAGACCTGGTTTAGACCTGATTTTAGTCCTGGTTTAGTCCTGGTTTAGACCTGCTTTAGACTTGGTTTTAGTCCTGGTTTTAGTCCTGGTTTAATCCTGGTTTAGATCTGCTTTTAGACCTGCTTTTAGTCCTGATTTACACCTGCTTTAGACTTGGTTTTAGTCCTGGTTTTAGTCATTCATTAAAAAATTTGGTCTTAAAAATATTTGTATTAACCTGCCCTACATGATCTTGGTGTTTTTGTTTTTTTGCTATTTTGTGCATCAAAAAAATCCTTGCTGAGTCCACTTTTTTATACAGTCTATGGCCAAGACACATTCAGTACAAAACCAGGTACTGGCCCTTTAATGACTTGTTTTAGGTGGTATGTTTTCTTTACTCTGTTTCTATTCCTCCTTTAATTTGAGTCCGATCTGCCCCTCCTCCTCCTCCTCCTCTCCTCTTCCTCTTCCTCTCTTGCCCCCGTTGCCCCGGTCAGTCTGTGCGTTTGATTGACGCCTCACTGCCAGCATACGTTCCACCTCTCTGCTTGTTCGTCCCGTGCCAAGAGGATTAAAGATGGCTGCCTCCGGGCCGTACCATCTGGAGCGGGCGACTCTGAGCCAGGGCGCCGACTGAAAAGGCAAATAGTACATAATTTAATTCAGATATCAGGTTTTCAGAAATGCAGTTTCAAAGTGTCATTTAAGAGGATTCTGCGGTGGGTTAGAGGAAGTGAGAGCCAAGGTGGTTTATTTCACTTTTTACTTTTACTGTTATAAACGTTTTAAGCACCATTGATCATTTTGAGCTGTTTTAGTTGTGAAGTGAACTGAAGTGTCGTCAGTCAGAATTTAAACATAATATTTCAAACTCGATTTCTAAACTTGATGCTGATACTGCAGTCATGAAAAATAAATATATAAATGAAATAATCACACAATACAATCGAACTTTTAACCAAAAACTACAGTTGATTTAAAATAATGTCTAGTTTTGATCTAGAGAATTGTTTTCCCAAAGACTGGGTCACAAGAGGTTGTTTTTGGGGTCGCCTTGTCACGATCTGCATGTAGATCTGAAATATACAGTTGTAGACATGGATGTGTGACCTTATCGTCGTTCTGGATACGCGTTTCGTCTTGTCCTCAGTAGGGCCAGTATTTCTATGCTTATTCCATGCTATGCTTTCAATATTACACTATTACATATGTGAAGAGAGATTTTCTGTGCTCACAAAAATGAAAACAAAACACAGAAACAGACTGAATGCTGCGTCTGATCTGCTGTTGCACTCTCCGCCTGCACCTGGACTGGAACACGCTACAAAAAGACAGACAGGCCCACCTATATCATTAGAAATGTTGAAATGTTAAGACATGTTTTGTATAATTTCTAATCTTTGTGTAATTATTGTATTGACTATTTTGTTCTAATATTGAATTGTCCAAATAGGCGACTTATGGATCCTTTTTACTGCTGGTTCAATGACTGTTTTTCTTTGTTCAAAACTTGAGAAATACAAATTGTTCAGAGAGACACGATCACTCAGTCAACAAAAAATATATATATATATATATAATCTTCATTAATGTTCAGTAAAGGTCAAATCCACCTTTATCTTGTGATTTACAAATAATGTCTATTGACTTGGGTTGCAAAGGTTTGTGACTTTTAAAATATGGGTCCACAGAAAAAAAAAAAAAAAAAAAAGAAGTTTGGGAAACAGTGATCTAGAGGCCATAACTATTCAGGAAAGGTCCAATTATTTATTTATTTTTTTTCTTTCAATGGATCAGTTCGGTTTTAAATAGTGCTTTTCTGCACATTCAAAGATGCTGTACAGTGCATTATTTATTCACTCCACACTCTGTGATGGTACGATTACTACTGAAGCCCCTCTGACCCCCATCATCACTCACACACACACCAAGTTCATCCTTCACTACTGATACTTAACTTTTCGGTTGTGGATCTTTTACCTACTTGTTTTTATGGATACGTCATTGCTCTATCTAGAATGTTCCAAACATGAAATAAAACCACTCTACTTTAAATTTATGCAACTACATGTGGTTTCATAGTTGAAAAAGACATAGAGGTATTCTGACTGTGAGCAGGGTCACCTCTCCACAGATCTGACCTGCAACTTGATTCACCATACTGTGAAACATTCCAGGCAAAGCAATAATATCTCCATGGAGAAAACCATCTGTCAGACCCTCCACCTGAAAATTTACACAATGCATCTTCATCCACCTGTCCATATCCTCACTTTAAAACCCATGTAAAGCACGAGCAGCGTATTGAGTTATTGTTTAGTGTTTAAAAAGAGGCTCAGATCGTTACATGTGCCATCAGAGTAATTATCACAGTCAATAGTCCTCAGAGGAGCTGTGTTTAAAGGCAGAGCTGCAGTATTGGCAGGTCCACTACTTAGAGTCGATACAAGTCAATGAGTCCACCTCCTGGTTGAGTACACACTGGACACTACGCAGAGGACTGTGCAAAAATATCAAAATATTATGATATCATGATACAGTACACTGCAAAAAACAAAATCTAGTCAAGTTAAGATGACTTGGATTAAGAAAGTTTTATCATGATTTGAGTAAATTTCTCTTGACAAGTAAAATTATCTTCATCAGTCGGTTTCACGTCGTCGATACCGTCTGACCTCGTAGCATTAGAATTTGTTCACTCCACAATAGGCTGGTACTCAGGAGGCATCCAAAACAGATGCCCGAGTCACCTCAGCTGCTCCTCTCGATGTGGAGGAGCAGCGGCTCTACTCTGAGCTCCTCTCGTGTGATCAAGTTCCTCACCCTATCTCTAAGGGAGCGCTCAGCCATCCTGCGGAGGAAACTAATTTCGGCCGCTTGTATCCATGACCTCGTCCTTTTGGTCATTACCCGGAGCTCATGACCATAGGTGAGGGGAGGAACGTAGACTGACGGCAAATTGAGAGCTTTGCCTTTCGACTCAGCTCCCTCTTCACCACAATGGTCTGATGCAGCGACCACATCACTGCCGACGCTGCACCGATCCACCTGTCAATCTCACGTTTTGTCCTCCCCTCACTCGTGAACAAGACCCCGAGCACAAACATATGACCTCTTTGTGTAGGTCAGTGTTTTATGTGCATTGTCCCTGATAAATAACATTTCATTTGTTTCTGCAATACACTTGACATATTCACTAGGGATGTAACAGTAACTGAAATATTGTGATATCGTATCGCCAAAAGTCTAACAATAATATCGTGGGCTGTCACAATATATTGACTCACAAGTTCCTTTGGTTAAATGCATGGTTTTATAGTAGCAACGGCTTATGAACATAGTGAACTACATATCCCATGATTCATTTCAGCGCAGACAACATGAAGAAAAATGTTTTTTACTTGAATTCTTAGGATTATGACGGAAATAATTCACACCAAAATCTTGTCAGGGTATTTTAAAAGCATAAAAAAGTGTCCCATCTACAATTAAATCAGCCTCTTCAAAATATCGCAATAAATATTGTACCGTGTAGAGGTGGGGACGAGACTTGAGCCACTATTTTTAGATCGTGAGACTTGACTCGATAAAATGGACTATGATTTGGGACTTGACTTGGACTTGAGCCCTGTGACTTGAGAAGACTTGAGAAGCACTTTTAAATCTCTATTCTTTCTCTTCTGACAGTAATGATTCACACTAAGATCTTGTCAAGACATTTAAAAAAGAAAAAAATAACATTTCAACTCTTATATACTCTATAAATACTATATATAAATATACTAAGATTTTTTAAGTACAATTTATCTCAAAAGTCATATACATTTAAGTTGGTACTTTGGTTTAAAGACTTGAAATGACTTGAAGCTCAAAGCAGACGACTTGGACTTAACTTGGACTTATGGGCCAGTGACTCGAGACTCGATTTAGACTTGCCTGTATTTGATTTGGGACTTGACTCAGACTTGCGGTCAGACAGAAGACTTGAGACTTACTTGAGACTCGCAAAACAACGACTTGGTCCCACCTCTGGTATCATGTCGTAAAAATCGTTGGATATCGTTACATCCTTAGTTTTCACTGTTTGGATGATAAAAATGTAGGTATTTCGTATAAATTTTGCACAGGTAGAGGTTTAACAAAGAAATATTGTTACTAAAATGTATTTGGTCTTTAAAAACAGCATGTGTAATATTTCTTATCACCTGTATCGCCAGAAAGCCACGTGCTGTTTCTTATCGAATCTCGAGAAACCCTGTTATTCCAGCCCTCCTCTATTATATTTCCGTTATGTTGTTGTTATTTGTAAACCGTGTGCTAATAATAGCTGTGGTCAGAAACTCAAATGTGTAGTTTGCTTGCAGGCTAATAGTAATTGATTTTCCATTTACTCTGCAGTGATGGTGCTTTGCTCTGTAGCCACAGCTCCAGTGAAAGTCGTCTCCAGCCACAATGAGTCAGTGTCATGTTGATGTGCCTTGCCTAAGGACACAACAGCAGTTACATTTGCCTCCGAGTTACAAGAGAGATTTTTTCAGCTGAGATGCAATTTCCAAGGAGGTTTTGTTAAAGGCACAGTATGTAACGTTTTTGCTTTTAATAATATTTTTTTGGTTGTTTATTGCACTGACACACCCACACACAAACATACATCCTTATTGTGAGTTCGTGAGTGGGCTTGTCTCCCCACACACCTGACTCTTGGTCTCAAACTGCTTGTGTCCATGGAAATTTTTCTCCTTTATATCTTTTTAATTTTTTATTTTATTTATTTTTTTATAACAAGGACAGTGCATATTGACCAACAGTACAACTGTGTAATATGATGTACAGAAGGCACCCTAGAAAAGATTACAATGAGATAAAACAAAGTAATTCAAAGATTTGGATATAATATTACAAAATATACTGTAGTATATACACTACCAGTCAAAAGTTTTAGAATACTGGACCTGGTCAAGCAGAAGTAAACAGCAAAGCCAAAATTTCAAGTTAATGCATCTGATATAAAAATGTATTCAACAGATACATATGTACTCTAGTTTATGAAACTGTTTACCTTTTTTCTGGACCATTTTTGGTTCTAAAGTTACATACGTTTTAAACAGACCATGTATGAAACATGGAACAAAAATTATTTCCCAAATTTCAAAGACCTGCAAATCATGTAAATAAATGGATGTATTTCATCATATCTTGTGTTATTCGATCTTTGAACCGTTGACGAAGGTACATGATTTTTCAAAAAAATTTATTTAAAATGATAAAAATTTGCTTGGAAGGACTGACATATTTTATAGAAATAATTTCCTTTCATTTTGAAGTAATATTAAAGTATTTGGAAGAAAAAAGATGACAAATTATGCAAAATCATGCACCTTCTACTTGTTTGCACAATTTTCCCTCTGTTACTTTTCCCTCAGTTACCATGACCTTTCTTAATAAAAAATCTCATGACTCAAAAAGTAAGAGGTTTTTCAACCTAATCTTGTACCATGTGGTAGAAAACTATATGAAACAAATATTCAAACCAGTTTGTTAAGGATATGTAAGTGAGAACCAAGAGTTATCACTGTTTGGATTTATTGCCCAAAAAATGCTGCATATTTCATTCCCTCCGTTACCGACATGAGTTTTTAAATTTTTTGTCAACAACTTGAAAGAATATCACAGGTTTAACTTTACCCTGTTGGAGTGTTAACTCTTTCCTACATTCTGATACTTACTTATTTCAATAGTCCCTCTAGTTTCTGAATAAGAGCTATTTGAATGTAAAAAATCTGCCCCTGTTTCCCTCTGTTACCACTTGACCAGACCCAACTGTAATTTTTCCAGTTATTTATTGCAATTCAAGTCGTGCAAGTCCAATGAAGAGCTTGAAATGGTACAAAGGTAAGAACTGAACAGTCAGAGGTTAAAAAATAAATAAATAAAAGATACAAAACACAAGTCCAAGCTCTGCCAAATTACCTCAGGAAAGAAGAACAAGATCATAAGCTTGAAAACATGAAGTGTCCAGCACAGTGTCCAGACTTAAACCCTATCGAGCTGGTTTGGGATGAACTGGACAGAAGAGTGAAAGCCAAGAAACCTACAAGTGCCACACATTTATGGAAACTTCTGCAACAGACTTGGGAAGAACTTTCTGAACAATATTTGATTTCTGTTGTAAAAAGAACGAGCCAAGAGTGAGTTCAGCTGTTATATCTGCCAAAGGTGGACACTTTCATGAATCAAAAGTTTAAAATATGTTTTGGTCAACAGTAAACAATGAAAAACTGTAAAAAGTGTGCTGTTCTAAAACTTTAGAGAGGTAGTGTAGATTAAAAAAAACAAAAAAAAACATGAATCCTGATTGTGAGTGGGCTTGCTTCTCCACAAACAGGCCTCTTATTTGGCCTGAAATGACTTGTTGCCATGGAAATGTTGCTCCTTTGGCTGTCACACTATACGTAAAATCTGTTCCATAGTTTTAACTTTGGAATAAGGAATAGAAATTGTAAATGTCTTTTGGGTATATTAATTTATTTAAACAATGAACTTCTTAAATTGGTGTGCATGTTTTAAATGTGTTTTTGACATGGAAGGACTGGTTGTCTTATATAGTAAATAACTGAAGAAAATCTTGAGACATCCAGGAATAACAATAAAGTAATAATAAGTCCAGTTGTTTTGTTTAATTTCGTGATAATAACTTCATATTGTGCAGTATTTTTGGCTAAAATATCTCATAATAAACTCACAGAAGCCTTAAGCATTTGTTTTAGACCCAGCCTTAAAATCAACTCTGTATTCTTCTTTCAGTTTTAATACTCGAATCCAATAAGTCTCCCCATTAAAAACACAACAGTGAATCTGTGGAAAAGAGGAAAGGAGGCGCGCTGTGATCCGCTCCGTCTCCGTCGGCTCGATGGAATATGGAGATGACTGAATGCTAATGCCTCAATAACCTTTCCCTGGACTGATGTCTGCCGTCCTCTGCTTCTCCCTCTTTATCCCCTGTCCTTACCGCTGTCCATTACTCTGTCCACATCCATGTCCATAACCCTGTCCATATCCATGTCTATATCCATGTCCATATCTATGCCCATATCCATGTCCATATAACTGTCCAGATTCTTGTCCATATCCATGTCCATGTCCATGTCCATGTCCATATCCATATCCATACCCCTATCCATAAAGCTGTCCATGTCCATGTCCATATCCCTGTCCATGTCCATATCCATGTCCATGTCCATGTCCATATCCCTGTCCATGTCCATGTCCATATCCATGTCCGTGTCCATATCTATGCCCATACTCCTGTCCAGATCCCTGTCCTTACTGCTGTCCACATCTCTGTCCATACTCCTGTCCATAAAACTGTCCATAACGATGTCCATGCCCATGTCCATCTCCATGTTCATATCCTTGTCCATATCCATGTCCATAAAGCTGCCCATGTCCATATCCATGTCCATATCCATGTCTATATCCCTGTCCATATCCATGTCCAGATCCCTGTCCTTACTGCTGTCCACATCTCTGTCCATATCCATGTCCATCCTCCTGTTCATACTCCTGTCCATATCCATGCCCATGTCCATAACCCTGTCCATATCCATGTCCATGTCGGTATCCATGTCCATATCCATATCCATTTTCATATCCATGTCCATGTCCATATCCCTGTCCATACTCCTGTCAAGACCCTTGTCCATATCCATGTCCATAAAGATGTCCATGTCCATGTCTATACCCCTTGTCCATATCCATGTCCATGTCTGTATCCATGTCCATATCTCTGTTCATATCCGTGTCCATGTCTATGTCCATGTCCATGTCTATATCCATACCCCTGTCCATAATGATGTTCATGTCCATATCCATATCCATGTCCATGTCCCTGTCCATATGGGGATGACAGTAGCTCAAATGGTAGTGTTTGTCCACTGATCCGAAGGTTGATGGTTCAAATCTTGCTCTTGACATAAACATCAAACCACTGACCCACGGGTTAGCGGTGTGACTCCAGCTCCTACAGATGAATGCTGTCGTTGTGTACTTGGGCAAGACACTTAACCCCCTTTTTCCCAATGTCTGTGTACACTGGTGTTGCTCTACCAGATCTCTGGCATTTTTTGCCCTAACAACACGAAACTTGGCACTGCACACACTTGTACCATTAGAATGTTACTCTCCAAATTTGAGATCAGTTGGGCGAGCGGTTCGAGAGTTATTTGTGGAACAGACAAACAAACAAACAGGACTAATATTGTCCCATGTGAGTTAGTGTGTCCAAATAATTCATAATTTCTAATAAAGTTTGTCTAAATCTATGTCTGTGAATGGTTGAGTGTTGCCTTGATGAGTGAAAATGCTTTGTCCCTGTCCATATCCCGGTCTATATCTATGTCCTTGTACCTGTTCATATCTTTCTGTCTTCCTCTAAAGGTTAAAGGCAGATAATGGTCTTCAATATGTCACGCACCAGGACCACTCACTCAACACGTGTGGGTCTGCACCATCACTCACTGCTCCAAGTAAGTCCACTGAGCCCTAGATTACACTACATTTACTAATAATTAAAGCTTAATCGTGCTACTTTTCTTGTAAATTGTCTCCTTGGCGATGTTGTTGCCTGGAGTGTTCCACAGTACGGCAATTAACTTGTATATCTCTTCGGAGACAACCAGGTGGTGTCAATATCGGCCCTTCCAGTTCCAAAAAAGCTGGTATCTTTTCCTACGATGGCCCCAATGCATTTTCTTTTTTTGAATTAAAACGTTTTAGTTTGTATATCACATATTTACATACACAGATAAGTTTATTATTGTAGAACACAATAAATTGTCAGACTGACCAAAAAAGAAAATAAAAAAGAGAAAAAATAATAATAAAAAGGAGGCAATCAAGCAAGTGACAACTGTAAAGATGTATAAAAAAAACTATATTAGGATTTGTTTTGATTGTAAGATTTCCACTTTTTCACTTTTTCCACTTCTCCTTTATCTGAGGAGTGTCTCAAGGAAAATATTTGTTCCATAACCTGAATTTTGTTGATTATTTCAGCCCATTTTGAAATAGTAGGTTTGTCCTGTAGTCATTTTCGCTTGATCGTCTTCTTGCTGGCTGCTTGTAGTATTTGAAGAAGGTATCTGTGGCCCAGTTGGTACACTTTTTTTTTTTTTTCTCCAATTGCAGTCCTGTAATAAGCTTAATATTTTTAATGATCTCTGTCCAGTAAAGGGCAATCTTGGGACATTGCCAGAAAATGTGAAAATGTCCAACTCTTAGGCCCCATCCACACTAGTACATATTCGAGTAATTTTTGTTGTGGATGCAGTGTTCATCCACACTAATCCGACTGAAAATGGCTCCAGAGGCAGAATGATCTGGTGCCGCCAGCTCCCACGAAGTAGAGCTTTGATCCAGCACTTTGTGGAAGCCTGAAAAAGATGATAGGCTGACCTAGGAGCTCTAGTTGTCATCCTTACTGGACCACGTCACTGTGATTTGTGCCTTCCTGATTTGCTGGGTATGTGATATCGGTCATGTGACGATATTGTGGAAAACAGTTTCAACAAACCACAGACAAATGGGAAACAGCGGAGCTAGAACTACTTGCACAGAACAGACTCACCATCGGCAGAACACCCCTCTGTCATGGAAAGAACACTCATATTCCACTGAACCGCATCAGCGCACAAGGAGTGAGCTGTTTTTTGAGCGCTTAGTTTATGTAAATTAGCCATGTGGTTTAAAGGTAAAGAAATGTACTCAAAGCTAGGGAAGGCTTGCAGACACAGAAACGTCATGTCTGGACGCAAATCGTTTCAAATATGGTGATTTGTTTCAGTGTAACGTAACCTTAGTCTGATATTCTTTATTTCTATGGTTAATGAAATATTTCACTGTGTTCTTCCACATAAACTCTCTCCCTAACTCAGAAATTGAGGTTGTTACAATGGTTATACATGTATTTAACTAATCACCATCAGTTAAAGTGATCCCTGTCTCCTTTTCCCATTTTTGTTTAATATATATGATAGAGTTTGTATTTCTTGGCTGTAAAACAGAGTATGTAGAGGAGAAATGCTTTTTAGTAAGTTTTCCTTTACACACATAAAAAAAAAATCCCAATCAAGGCATCGCTCTCTTGGTTTTGGGGTCTTATATTTGAGCACCCATGTGTTTTCAATGACAAAATAAGCATTATATTCATGTGGAAGGAAGTGCTCCACTGTGTTTTAAAACTATACACACCTTTCACTAGAATCATTTGGAAAATTTCAGCCCTGGAATTGCCAAACTCTACTGAACTAAAGGTAAAAAAGTAGCTATTAACTTAAATACTACTACTACTACTACTACTACTACTACTACTACTACTGCTACTATTAATACAGGATTACTCAAACATGTGAATGAAACAAAACTCAACTCCAATTATGTTTCTGATGAGGTAACAGCATTATCACATGGCTGAACGCTCAAGAGTCAAGTTTTGTTATTACAGAACATTCAAATACTAAAGCAGAGGTCTCAAAATCTATGAATAAACGTAGAAAACCCCACACTCTCCCTCATTTCCGTTTATATAAAGACCGCATATGAGAAATGAGGTCAGCTGTAAGTGGGCAGCGTGCAGGCAGATGCTGCAGGACGTGGAGATGTTTGTGGTGTAATGCGTTCTCTATGGGGGCTCCTCTGGGATTAAACAAGGAGCGCGGGGATTTCTTTAATAGCCCAGCGCTCAGAGAAGGTCATGGCTGTTAGCTCTGACCAGATGAGGCTCCGCTCGCCCTACTGGGCTCCGACACACGGGCCAAGCCAGTTACACGGATCTGCTCGTATGGCTTTAAAGGGAACATGTTATGCGATATTCTGGACTTTTTGCGGACTTGTGAACATGTTATCATTTGTATTTCATGTTTTAGAGCTTTAAAATGTATTTATTCTGATGTAGGGTTCGTTACCTCCTAGTTTCCATGGAGATGTTGATGGTTGGCGTGTAATATTCCACAGCAGTGCATTAAGTAAGCATTAAATGTCGAGGAGCCGTACGTTATGCAGTTTTGCACCTCTGAGACTACGTTTACTCTGAAACGAATCCACGTATCACCATATCGGAAACAATTTGCGTCCAGACACGTCGTTTCTGTGTCCGCAAGCCTCCCCTATCCACACAGCTTTGAGCATATTTGTTTACATTTTACAGAAACGAAACTTAAAAAACTTTTGCATGAATTGAGCGCTCAAAAAACAGCTCGCTATTGTGCGCTGATGCGGTTCAGCTTCTGTCGGATTAAAGGACAGGACTCAGTGGAATATGAGAGTTCTTTCTGTGACAGAGGGGTGTTCTGCTGATGGTGAGTCTGTTCTGTGCTTCTAAAATTATTATTATAAGATTATATGCGATATGTCTGCAGGTCGTACGCATATATGAATGGCCATATATTCTAACCTCTTAGTGTTTTGGAGGTGAATTACTTCACGGTGCATAGACCTACATCAGTGTATCAGCGTTTTCAGGTGTCCACACAGTGCCGGATCAGATCTGTACCTAGATGAATTCGTGGGAGCTGGAGGCACCAGATCAGATTAGTGTGGACCAACACTGCATCCACAATGAAAACGACTTGAATACGAACAAGTGAGGACAGGGCCTTGGATTCATCTTCCAGATCTTATTAGAGTTCTGTGCATTCTTCCCAGAGCAGATGAACATTTGTTTACCTGTTGCTATGGTGATGGTATGGTCTATGGCAGTGACCACAGAGTAGTGATGTAGAACAGTGATTTGGCTGTTGCCGGAACTACCTGTGTGTTATGCAGTATTAACACACGGCATTTAGACATTGGGATTCTCACTGACCGTGGTATAACTACGCCTACGTCTATTGTGCATCCAAACCATCCCCAGATCTGACCAGAAACACAGACTGATGTTAAGCCAAAGATGTTCATTTTGTCTTCTTATATACTTTAACTTCTTGGGTTCTTTTTAAAGACAATGCAGTAAAGTGTGTTTACCTTGTTGACATGTTTCGACTGCTAGCTGCAAGTCATCTTCAGAACTGTCACCGGTGTTGGTGGTGATGTGTCGTATATCAGCTGTTGTTACTTCCTGTGAGCGTGGTCAGTCTGATGGACCTGGAGGTCGCTCAGACTGACCACGTCTCCTGTCGCCCGGTGTTCTCTGGAGGAGGGTGTCCCAGGGGTGTGAAAGGAGGAACGGTTAATGCTGTCCGTGCCTCGTTTCCTGATTTCAATGCCCTCCTTGATCCAGCGTTTGAACTTGTTGTTTTCCGATCCAATGACCCGAGCCCCGTCCCAATCCAGAATGTGGTTGTTCCTTTTACAGTGTCTGATATGACAGATTTTAGGTTTTCCTGTTGTGCTTTATCTTTTTGTGTTCTGGTGAGTCTCCCTGATGTTTCCTTTTCGCATTCCTTTTGGTGTTCCTTTTTTCAAATGTGGAATGCCCAGCCTGTTTCCCCTATATATGATTTATTGCATGATTTGCATTGGATTTCGTAGATGGCATTGCCTCCTCCAGAGAACATTGGGCAACGGGAGGTGTGGTCAGTCTGATGGACCTGGCAAGTCACCTACAGGAAGTAACAACAGCTGTTATACGACACGTCACCACCAACACCGGTGACAGTTCTGAAGATGACTCGCAGCAGCAGCCGAAACATGTCAACAAGGTAAACATACTTTACTGCATTGTCTTTAAAAAGAACCCAAGAAGTTATAGACTGATGTTGTTATACTGCAAAAAAGCTTGACCAAAATTAAGATATAAACACTTCAATCTATCAGAAAATGACTTGAAAGTGGTGAAATGATCTGTCCATGCAATCATCATTTTACTTGACAAGTTATCTTAAAATAAACGACCTCTGGACTAGAATTAAAACCACAAACTACTGAATTTTGCCTTAAGACTAAAATAATGTTGAAACTTCACTGTGTGAGGGTTTCTCATGTCAAAATGATGTGAATAAAGGCCCGGTTAACCCTATATAGTTTTTGACGCATTTCAATGTATTGTGCCTAAACTTTAAAAGTGACATTGTGGAAAAACCACAAGAGATATCAATGCAATTTTTGCTGTGCAAGTAGAACTTAAGGACCTGTATATTATACATTTTGAAACGTGGTTCTATCAGCTTCTATGCCGGAGTAATATGAGGTTTCACAAACCTTTTATGCCCGGAAAATGCTTTTCAGCGCCTGTGCAGCTTAATCAGTCTAAGAACGAGTAAGTACCTATTAAATCTGAAAACAAGATGAATAACCTGATATGTTTTAAAATCATGGACAAATCAGAGAAATTTGCCATGCACTTACTTATTTAATGCTATATTCTGGAACATTTCAGAAAAAGCTATCGCCTCTTCTTGGAGACAAGCTTGTGGTCGATTCTTCATCAGAAAAGCAGTTATTGTGCACTGTGTACCCTTTCTGGCGGAGCGTCCATCATCTTCTTGTCGCCATGGAGATGTTGTTGCTTTGTCTAGAATATCCCGGTGTGGCATTAAACAAATCCATCTTGCTTTTACTCAATAACATGGGTTTTTATTAACTGAAAAAAAGCACATTCTTACGGTGAGTGGGCTCGCCTCTCCACAGATTTAACACATAACTTGGCCCTATGGTGTCACCTCCTGTCTGCGTAGAGACAAAGTGCAATGCCATTAAACACACAGCATTCCAGGAAATATCTCCATGGAAACAAGCTGGTTAAAAGTCCCTCTAGAAAAGTTAACCTTTAAGGGAAAAAGGGCATATTTGCAGTAAGCGATGACCTAACTCCCTTGGAAATGAAGGCTGTAACCTATGGTAACAGGTGTAATGAAAAACAGGATTAAGGCCTATTCATACTTCATAAGAACGTAAGAACTTTGCTCTTGCCCCCAGATAATTTTGTTCGTCCAGCTCCAGTTCGATGGTTCTTGCAGCTGAGCAAAAATTCGTTTGGCAGTTTGGCACCGCTGTCCAGAGGTGGGACCAAGTCATTAGTCCAATCAGGTTCATTTGGTCTTTTGACAATTTATGTTATTAGGTTCTTTTTTTCAGACCAAGAGTTTGTTTTCATACCTGACTGCTTCGACTGCTCACTGCGGTCTTCCTCAGAGTCACGTGATGTTGCGGTGATGTGTCCGGTCAGCTGATTATACAGGTTTTGGCCAAGTCATAACAAGTACCAAGTTGTTGTTTTGCAAGTCTCGAGTAAGTCTCAAGTCTTTGACCTCAAGTCCAAGTCAAGTCCCAAGTCAAAGACAGGCGAGTCCAAGTCGAGTCTCGAGTCACTGGTCCATAAGTCCAAGTCAATCTGAAGTTGTCTGCTTTAAGCTTCAAGTCATTTCAAGTCTTTAAACCAAAAAAGTACCAAATAGAGCTTAGATTTTTGCAGTTTGACTTAAACTAAATTGTAAGTCTTGGTATATTTAAATATGAGTATTTATATAAGAGTTGACAAAATGCACTTTTTGCTTTTTAAATGTCTTGACAAGAGAGCAAATTATTACAGTCAGAAGTAATTAGGTCACTCTGATGCAGCGAAGGTTGCAGCCCTTGAACAGACCTCCGCAGACCGCAAGACCGTTGCCGAAATGTGACAGGTGTAGCCCACAGAGCCGCTCCCGTCGCCCAGCAACCGAGACACACTGCTAGTGTTAATGCTAACAACATGCACATGGATCAATAACAAAAATTACGCACAGGTAATTAAACTGCTGGATTTTGAGACCAAGTTATACTTATAATTCTCATCCAAAACTTATGGCTAAAAATGAAAACTTATGTTTAACTTTGGCAAAACAAAACGGCGGTATTTGTGGAATACATCTAAAACAGGCTAAATTACCTTAAAGTAAAAAAAACAAAAAAACAGTGATGAGATCTGCATTATTAAATATTATTATCATTGTTTACAGCGACATCGTTTTCACTCCCTTGTCATCTGGATGTGAATATTTATTGATCCCAAAAGTGTGTTGACACAATTTTTTTTTCAACTCACAAAAAAAATAAAAAAATTAAAAATCCAGAAGCGTTGTCATGTGGACATAGCCTTAGCTAATTGGAGTAGGGGGGCAGGGCAGAGCGAGGGGGCGGGGCAAGCGAGGGGCGGGTCACAGCGAGGGGCGGGGCAAAGCGAGGGGCGGGTCACAGCGAGGGGGGCGGGGGCGAGGGGCGGGTCACAGCGAGGGAGGGCGGGTCACAGCGAGGGGGGCAGGTCACAGCGAGGGGGCGGGTCACAGCGAGGGGGCGGGTCACAGCGAGGGGGGCGGGTCACAGCGAGGGGGCGGGTCACAGCGAGGGGGCGGGGTAGAGCGAGGGGATGGGGCAGAGCGGGGTGGCGGGGCACAGCGAGGGGCGGGTCACAGCGAGGGGGGCAGGTCACAGCGATGGGGCGGGGTAGAGCAAGGGGGCGGGGCAGAGCGAGGAGGCGGGGCACAGCGAGGAGGCGGGGCAGTTCGGCAGCTGAAGACCTTTTGAAGTATGAAATGTCAAGAGCCCATAAGAACTTTCTTCTTGTTCTTATCACTTCAAGAACAAGAACAAAGTTTTTATGTCCTTATGAAGTATGAATAGGCCTTTACCTGTCGACTACTTTTCTTTCGCTCTGATGTTGAACCAGATCATTTAGTCTCATATTTTATCCACAAATAGCTATAATAGAAGTGTATTTTCATGAGGAAAATAAATTCTTACAATAAAAGTAACGCACATGTGTCCTTCGATTGTTAAACACACAGCGATATTTAATTACTCATGCTGTTTACATTACGTTAACACAAAATAAGCCACGCATACTAATCCTCATGCTAATATTTACGCCATATGTACATAAACACATTAACGCGCTTTTAGACGCTTTAAATGAGGCTTATGAGATTTAACCTTGGCTCTTCGCTGCGCACATGGATCCACATCCGCTTTTAAATGCCTTTCCTTCAGGCGACGCTGCTCGGTTCATTTAAACATGATTGTAAATAAGCGTCACGTTATTGTGTTTCGACTGTACTCACGTTCACTGTTGGGCGAGTTACTTCAAAACTGTAATGTGTGTTTTATGACGTGTTACTGTCATTTGTGATTTGTTACGTTACAGTATTACTGTGTTTAAAATTTAAGACATTACACGACTATTGCATTAATTTTAAGTTATTCTCACCAAAATAACTTGCTCATTGTCAAAAAACAATCAGCGACCGAAGATGCCAAACTTCAGGGGCGTATATGGACTGAACAGGACTAAACCAGGTCTAAACCAAGACTTGAACCGAGGACTGAGCCAGGGTTGAACCAGGACTAAACCAGGACTGAGCAAGGTCTAAACCAGGACTAAACCAGGAGAATTGAACCAGGACTTAACCAGGACTGAACCAGAACTGAACCAGGTCTAAACGAGGACTAAATCAGGACTAAATCAGGTCTATACCAGGTTTAAACCAGGACTAAACCAGAATTGAACCAGGACTGAACCAGGACAAAACAAGGACTAAATCAGGTATAAACCAAAACTAAACCAGAACTGAACCAGGTCTAAACCAGGACTAAACAAGGACTGAACCAGGTCTAAACAAGGACTGAACCGAGGACTAAATCAGAGGTGAACCAGGACTAAACCAGGACTGAACCAGGACTGAACCAGGGCTGGACCAGAGCTGAACCAGTATTAAACCAGGTCTAAACGAGGACTGAAATGAGGACTGAACCAGAAATGAACCAGGTCTAAACCAGGACTAAACAAGGACTAAATAAGGTCTAAACCAAGACTAAACTAGAACTGAAACAGGTCTAAACCAGGTCTAAACCAGAACTAAACCAGGGCTGAACCAGATCTAAACCAGGACCAAACCGGGACTAATCTTGGACCAGGACTTGGAATCTAGTTCCTCCCCTGAGAGAACTCCAAGACCGTGGAGCAGGGCATCCTCAAAGCGCGATCGAGCATCAGCTGCTCTTTGGTCCGTGGAGTTCTCCGTCAGTCACCAGACAGTCTACGTGGGCGCACCTCTGGGCCCGTCCCGACATTCGGAACCATAACAATGTTGTTTCACCACTGCTGATTTCCAAAAACCGAAAAAGCCACCACTTCAATCCAGGTTAAAAAAGCATTTGGACGCGCTTTACTGACACTTGTACTCAGTAAAATATCACATTTTTTTTTCCCCCTGTAAAGCCTTAAATTACCACATTACAGCAAAAAGTAACGCATTACAGTACTTTGTTACTTTTACAACACATTACTCCAGAAACTGCTCACGTTAATCCTGTTTTTATTCATGAGAAAAGAGTTTATACCAGTATTTTGTTCTTTCTTTAAAATTACATTACATTGTGTACATTGCGTTTCTGTATAATATATATTGGCGTTTCTCCAGCAAAGTATTACATTTCTTGGTCTTCAGATTTCATCAAAACATCGGTATTCTGACGAGCCAGCCTCTCTTATTCTTTCTTATCGAAGTAATTGTGGCTTACAAGTAAAACAAACACAGGAAAGAAAGGAAAGAGTGCTGACTGCTGCAGAATAAATAAACAAGGTACTAAATACTCAGCGGCAAGAGAAGTTTAAAGTTAAGGTACGTTTTATTGTCTCTGTAGGTAGTTTGTCCTCTCCGTTTTACCCATCCGTCAGTACGAAGTCAGAAGTAGTGGGAACCATGTCCAGATCTTGAGCTAGTCTCGGTCAGGACTGTACATTAGTTGTTGGATTTGGCCTTTTGTGCACAAGGAGAAACATGCAAACTCCTCACAGAAAAGCCTGGACCTTCTGAAGTCTAATACTCAAAGGAAATGGACGATGCACCTTCTTTCGAACAGCATTTGTCTGTCCGGACTAAAGCACACATTTCGACAAAACTTTAGAAAGATGAGTGGGTCTGGAGCTGCATCACGTCTCCACGAATTCGATTGGCCCCGAGAATCAGTTACATCTTGGTCCATTTGTGTCAAAACAACAACAAAAACTCTTATTTAAGGTAAAGAAAGGTGTATATTTTGTTTTGAAGTAGATTTCTTCCATATTTGAGAGGCATGGTTGGTTAGTCAAAGTGCTGATGGGTAGGGGGGTGAAAAAATAACTAAAGTCAGGACTAAAACCAGGTCTAAACCAGGACTGAACCAGGACTAAACCAGGACTGAAACCAGGACTAAACCCAGGTCTAACCTAGGCCTAAACCTGGTCTAAACCAGGATTAAACCAGTACTAAAATCAGGACTAAAATTTGGTTTAAACTAGGTCTAAATTTGGTACTAAACCAGGATTAAAATCAGGACTAAAACCAGGTCTAAACTAAGCTTAAACCAGGACTAAACCAGCACAAAACCAGGACTAAAATCAGGACTAAAATTAGGTCTAAACTAGGTCTAAACCAGGACTAAAACCAGGACAGAAACCAGGACTAAACCTAGGTCTAAACTAGGCCTAAACCTGGTCTAAACCAATACTAAAATCAGGACTAAAATGAGGTCTAAACTAGGTCTAAACCAGGACTAAACCAGGACTAAAACTGGTACTAAACCAGGATTAAAATCAGGACTAAAACCAGGTCTAAACTAACCTTAAACCAGGACTAAAAACAGTACTAAAATCAGTACTAAAATTAGGTCTAAACTAGATCTAAACCAGGACTAAAATTGATACTAAACCAGGACTGAAACCAGGACTAAAACAAGGACTAAACTAGGACTAAACCAGAACTAAACCATCACAAAACCAGGACTAAAACCAGGACTAAATGGTAGTTCCATATTAGAAAATTGTTTGATAATCATTTAAAATTCCACATTTATCCCACTTAAGCTTTCAGTATTTCCTTCATATTTACCCTGCCATCCCCACATGTTTTAATCTCCAAACATGCTTCACCCAACTAAAAAAAAACAAAAACGTCCCCTTATCTTCTACATTACCCATGCCACCCGTGTTCCTGTGTTTGCCTGTATCTCGTCTCTTGCACCTCTCCTCCGCGCTCTCCTTGGCAGCCCATCCTCGAGTCAATTAGCTGTAATCCTGTTTAACCTTTGGCAGTGCTGTGTACCCTGCACCTTGTCCACCACTTTGCCTCATCATCCTGCCATTATAAACAATACAGGGTCTGCAGGAGTACGAGGCTGAGCAGGTGTAATGACCACTTTCACCACAGGACGGCTGAAAAGGGCGGCAGGTCTTTAGTCGTCGGGTTAATTAATTGGTGGAGGCTTAGTCAATAAAAATTTGTAACGGTTTATTTAGAGAATGAAGATTTATACGGGATAACAGAAGAAGAAGAGAGACATTAAAGGCTCCTTATTATGCAAAATTAACCCTTATAACATTTCAGTCATTTTATTACATCATCAAAAACATAACTAGATTGATATAGATTACATATTTAAAAAAAAATATATATATATATAAATCATATATAAAATATTATTATATTATTATATAATATGATATAAATAAATATAAAAATAACAAATATGAAAACTCATATTATATTATCATAGTATTATAATATTTAAATAAATATATATAAAAATAAAATAAAACTAAAACAGATCTAAACCAGGACTGATTCCAGGAGTGAACCAGGAGGACTAAACCAGGACTAAACCAGGACTAAACCAGGTCTAAACCAGGACTAAACCAGGACTAAACCAGGACTAAACCAGGACTAAACCAGGTCTAAACCAGGACTAAACCAGGTCTAAACCAGGACTAAACCAGGTCTAAACCAGGACTAAAACCAGGTCTAAACCAGGACTAAACCAGGACTAAACCAGGTCTAAACCAGGACTAAACCAGGTCTAAACCAGGACTAAACCAGGTCTAAACCAGGACTAAACCAGGTCTAAACCAGGACTAAACCAGGACTGAACAGGACTAAACCAGGTTTAAACCAGGACTAAACCAGGACTGAACAGGACTAAACCAGGTTTAAACCAGGTCTAAACCAGGACTACACCAGGACTGAGTGTCGGGACAAGCCCAGAGGTGCGTCCGCATAAACCGTTGGGTGACCACAGGAGAAAGGACCGGCGCAGAACTCCGCGCCCCACGGAGTCCAACTTTTTTTGTGTGATGGTTGCATCTTCCTCTGCCTTTTGGGTGCGACCACAGGAGCCTTTGTCAGTGCAGAACGTTTCATCGACATTGTGGGTTTTGTTGGGGGAAAAAACTTGCAAACATAAAGCACTTCACAATCACACTGCTAGAAATCCAACATTTATGTAAATTTGTCAAGCTGAACTCACTCTGCACAGGTCAATTTTTGGAGACCCGCACCCGCTGTTAACGTGGGATTATATTAAAATTAAACCCGTACCCCCCTGGACCCGTTAACATTCCACCTGTTACCCGCCCCTCCCCATAATAAATCACACACAGATTAAAAGCATTCTAACTGAAGCATCCATCAGAATACGAACTGAAAAGTTACGACTAAGAATTTCAATCACGAAATGAAATTTAAACGTTTACACTTTCTGTCAAAAGTATGGCAACACTTCACAGGCTTTATTTACTGAGCAGAAGAAACTCTGATCGTGATGCCGGACTTTTGCGCCTCACACTCCACAGACTGAACCAGGACTAAACCAAGACTAAACCAGGACTCATTCCAGGAGTGAACCAGGAGGAATAAACCAGGACTAAACTAGGACTAAAATAGGACTAAAACAGGACTAAAACAGGATTAAAACAGGACTAAAACAGGACTAAACCAGAACTGAACCAGGACTCACTATTGGGATGATTCCGGAAGCGTGCCAGCGTAGACTGAAGTCATAGTGTTTGGTCCACAGAAACAAAGGGACAGTGTCAGCATCACCTCCAGTCTCTCTCTCTAAAACCTTCAAATCAGGCAAGAAATCTAGGGGTAATAATGGACTCAGACTTGAACTTTAACAGCCACATCAAATCAATAACATCTGCAGCCTTTTACCATCTAAAAAACATAGCAAAAATCAAAGGTTTACTGTCTAAATCAGACTTGGAGAAACTTATCCATGCGTTTGTCTCCAGTAGGTTAGACTACTGTAATGTTCTGCTCACTGGTCTCTCCAAACGAGCTGTGAGACGCTGCAGAACATCCAGAACATCCAGAACATCCAGAACACTGCAGCTCGGGTCCTTACTCGAACTAGGAAGTACGAGCACATAAGTCCTGTGCTCAGGTCTCTGCACTGGCTTCCTGTGCCTCAGAGAATAGACTTTAAAAGCAGCTCTGCTTGTGTACAAGTCTCTCCATGGCCGAGCACCAAAGTACATCTGTGACATGTTAGTGTCATATGAACCATCTCACACTCTGAGGAGCTCAGGGACCGGCCTCCTGCTGGTGCCCAGAGTCACGACTAAACAAGGGGAGTCAGCGTTTCAGGTTCATGCAGCTAAAACCTGGAACAGTCTGAACATGTGAGACAGACTCTTCTGTGACGCTGTTTAAATCCAGGCTCAAAACATTTCTGTTTAACTGTGCATATAACTGAAAGGTTTTCATTCCGCACTCTTCTCTCCAATTTATGTCTCTCTTTTTTAATTTTAATCTTCATGATTATTTATGTTTTGATTTGTTTTTATTATGATTTTAATGTATTTCTTATTCTGTAAAGCACTTTGAATTACTTTGTGTACGAATTGTGCGATACAAATAAACTTGCCTTGCCTTGACTGTCGGGTGACCACGAAAGCACCGGCGCAATCGGCCCAATCACGCTTTGCGGACACCCCACTCCACAGGCTCAGGGTTCTCTCTCTTAAGTCCATTATCAGTCCTAGAGTAGTCCTGGTTTAGACCTGATTTAGTCCTGATTTAGTTCTGACCTGCCCATAAAATTCCAGAATGTTAAAACCCGCCCGTTTCAGTAATACAGCCTGGGACTCTGCTGTTTCGGAGACGGCACGGAGGAGATTGATTGACAACGGTCTACAATCCCTTAACCGATCAGGACGCAAGGGGAGGAACACAACACGCTTTCATACGCTGTAAAAAAAAAAATCTGCGAAACAGCGAGGCCGCGAAAGGTGAACTGCGTTATAGTGAGGGACGACTGTATTGCAATAAATATCGTACCGTAAATTGTGCATCGTGAAAACACCGTATCGAGAGATTTGAATGCTGTTATGAGTGCATTTTGGGTCAGATACACAAAGATACTTAACAGTTTTGAGATCTTTCACCCTGTCCTCTTTTTCGTCGATGAATCCATTGGCAGGACGTGTCTTTAGTCATAAACAGTCCTGTATTTGAAATGTACATAAAGCCCTGTATAATGCGGAGGTGAGATCTCTCTGTAAATGTGATAAGTATAGCTGCATATATTAAAGCCCACACAACTGTTGCAGCTATGATGAAAATGTCAGATAGATAACAAATGTATAGTCAAGACAGCAAAACTCTCCTATTTTTAGTCGTAACAAATGGAGGAGTCTTTGCTTTTCCCTCATCGTAAATCTTTTTTTTTCAGAAAGTTTTCAGAATTCATTCGTATTGTTTATCTGCAATACTGTACGCCGATCAAATGCAGAAGTTTTGGTGAATATTTTCGAACAGAAAACTGAACTTACCTCATCCACACTGAAGTTTTAAAGGTTTCATATTAAGCGAAATGGACACTTGTGAGATTTTAGCCATGTTATAATGTTGTTACCTCCTCAAAAACAGACCTGGAGTTGTGATTGTTTCCTTCACACATTGAGTAATTCACGATTATTATTATTATTAGCAGTAGTACCGCATTTTTTGGACTATAAATCACTCTGGAGTATAAGTCACATCAGCCAAAAAATGTGTAATGAAGAAAAAAAACATATAAGTGATATCGGACTATAAGTCTCACTTTTTGGGGGGAAATTTATTTTATAAAATCAGAGACCAGGAATTGACATTTCATCCTGAAAGTCAAGTTCTAGTAATAAACAATAGAAGAGAGAACAACAGATTGTAAACGTCACATATGAACAGTTCTTCAGATAAACTATAACATAAACAACAGAACAGAACAAGTTTACCAAACTCTCCATCTCACTCCAAATCACTAAATCCGTTCGATTCTTCATCCTCGGTGTCACTTCTGAACAACTCCACGACCTCCAGGGGTAAACAGAGCACCACTTCCTCTTCTGTGTCGCTGTCGTCAGACTCAGCATCAGTTCCAGTTAGAATTTTTCCAGCCTTTCTGAATCCCGACAGGATGTTTTCGGTGTCACTGAAGTCCAGGTTTTGTCGATTCATTCAGAGACTTCCAGGAAAGTTTCATGGTGCATCCTCCCGGTTGACGTGAAGCTGTGTTTTCCATCCCCGCTTTCCGCCAGTCCCTCACAAGTTTCTCTCTCACTCTAAACTTTCTTTCTGCTGCTCCACTACCGTTTTTCGGCTGAATATTTCACGACTTGCAGCAGGACAGAGGCTCTTTCTGCAGGAGACATGCGCAGTAGAGCCAAGTGACAGTGGTACAAGAGGAACAGGAGCAGCAGATACTCACACACAAGACTAGAGCCCCTCGCGACTGTCAGTGTGAAAAATTTAATATATAAGTCTGGAGTATAAGTCACAGGAAACACCCAAACTATGACAAAAAGTGTGACTTACAGTCCGAAAAATATGGTAGTTTTCAAGTTAGCAGCTACTTTTTACCTTTTGTTCCGAAGAGACTGGCAATTCCAGGACAGAAACTGTGTAAATGGATCTAGTGAATGGAGCGATTCCTGTATTACCACATTTTTTTTTTATTTACAGAAGAACACAGCCTAAATAATGAAGATTTTGAGTGTTAAACGTGTGTAAGCTGAAACAAAACATAACTCCAAGGTCTGTTTGTGATGAGAAAACAACATTATAATCAGTAAACAGCGAAATGTGGACCCTTTAAAGTCCTTTTAAAGTCTTTAGGTTGGTTCCAGGTTTCATATTTTCCAGTTTAGTTTAGAACTTTACGCTTTTTGTGTCTTAAATAAATCAGTTAAAGCAGCACTGTGCAAGATTCCTGGTGGCAAACGCGTCTCTGTGGAGCTAGAAAGTGGGCCGATCTCAAAGGAGGCAGATTAGTTTAATGTCATTCTGTAAAATCTTCCAGGCAAAAGCGAGAACATCTCCGTGGAGACGAGCGGTTCATTGGAAAAGTCAGGTCTGTGGAGAGATGAGGACTATCACCGTAAGAGTTTTATAAGTGTTTTAGCACAATGAATGAACCTGTTATTATGTAAATGCGTTTATTCAGAGCTGTGTTTTGGCGTAACTCCTGCACGGTGGGGCTTTAAGTGGCAGTTTATGAAGAAAAGGTGAATATTGTGTTGAAAAATACAAACTTTTATGTATGTTTTAGAGGCAATAAGGCCATTTGAGGTCCTGTGCACGTCTTGTAGGTTTGTTTATCGTATTTTCAGGGCTATTAGACGCGCTCTTAAGCCTCTATCCCCATCAAAAAATGTCCACGCGCCCCACAATCCAGAGCGCCCCATACACGAATCCACTCGGGTGTCCCAGCACGACTTCAGTAAACTACAAAGCCGCACCACCTGCAGCGCACGCAAACACACACGGAGCAGACAGCGACTGCGCGGTGAAAAACACCCGCAGACACACTCATCACTCCACGCCGACGAGGAACGGAACGGAAGAACGAACCGAAAAAGCGAGTGCAATGTGCCACTCTGAGCCACAACTGAACAACTGAGTCACTGCGAACACGCCGACAATCCAGCGGCCCCAGACAGCACCCTCCCTACGCACATCTGAACAAAGCCCAGAGTCACAGTGAACGCCACAAACAAAGTCCGACTCACCCATGGAACTGTTGTGATTTCTTTAAAGTCCGGTGTGGTTTATATGTGAAAAAAGTTCGAAAATAGACCATTTATTGACAGTGCGTCTTATAATCCAGAGCGCCTAATAGCCCGGAAAATACGGTATTTGGTTTTCTGATAATTTATGTTATTAGGTTCTTTTCTCAGAGCAGGGAGGAAGACAGCATCAAAACTTGTACAAATCAGCTGTCCGGACACATCACAGCAACATCGCGTGACTCAAAACTGTCAGGTATGAAAACAAACTCTCAAAAAAAGAACCTAATAACATCCATCTTGTAGGTTGCTAAGATTGGCTCGATTCATGCTTACTGGGAGACGTTTGGAAACATGTGGATGACGAATTCCAGTGCATCGTATTTTTCAGACTATAAGGCGCACTTAAAATCCTTTTATTTTCTCAAAAATCAACAGTGTGCCTTATGTGCTAATTCTGGGTGTGTTTACTGACCTCGAACCGATTTCATGTTGTACACGGTGCTCAAAAATCTGTCAAAATGTTTTAGCACAAGGAGTGAGCAGTTTTTTTCAGCGCTTATAGTTTATGCAAATGAGTCATGCGGTTTTAAGTTTTGTTTCTGTAAAACGTAAACAAATGTGCTCAAGGCTGCACATTTGGATTTTAAGTGCGCCTTATAGTCCGAAATATACGGTCCTGTTACTTGGCAACCATGTAGTATACTGGTCCAAAACTCCTATAGCAAACAGAAATTAAAGTCTGACAAATACAAATATAAGAAAACACCTTTTATTTTGTTGAAATCATATTTAAAGTATCAGAAAATGGGTTTCTTTTGTGTAAATTGTGCCGAACATTTGACATTTCATCAATATAGAACTCTGCACTTCCTGTGATTTACACTTTTTTTTTTTCTCAATTTTCCTTCACAAATTGCTCACTGATTGTTATAAAACTATAATTTATGTTTACAGCAGGTATTATCCCACCAAATTAAAGAAAACTGTTGTTGTTGTTAACCACACTAACCAGGTTAATCTGGTCCAATGCACTTTATCCGTTGGCCAAAATCCAATGTTATTTGTTGCTTCATTATACTAGTACTAATTAGTTGCAGTAATTGGCGATTGTTACTAATTACAATAGTCAGATAAGATCCAGACCGGTCCACTCACCAACACAGAGCAGTCAGACAAAGTGCTTATACAAACACAAGTTGTTCCACTTTCCTCCAGCTGTTTTGGTGCCGTATCATGTTTATCATAATTACACCAAATTGAGGCTGTAAATAATTATTGAAATGTAGATAATGACAATAACTGGGACGTGATAATATGGAACGCTCTGATTGCGGCGCTGTTTGTAGGTTATTGGGTGTCTTAAGGCTCCGTTACGAAGAGTGAAGCAAGGTAAGGCAGAGTCCTGTACCGGGTACAAGGAAATAGTTGCTGAAACGGGCGGGTTTTACTGTTCTGGAATTTTACGGGTGGATGTGCGGGAGGATTTACACATGGGCGGGTCAAGACTAAACCAGGACTAAACCAGGTCTGAAACAGGACTAAACCAGGACTAAACCAGGACTAAAACAGGTCTAAACCAGGACTAAACCAGGTCTAAACCAGGACTAAACCAGGACTAAACCAGGACTAAAAGGACTAAAACCAGGACTAAACCAGGACTAAACCAGGACTAAACCAGGTCTAAACCAGGACTAAACCAACTAAACCAGGTCTAAACCAGGCTAAACCAGGTCTAAACCAGGTCTAAACCAGGAGGTCTAAACCAGGACTAAACCAGGACTAAACCAGGTCTCTAAACCAGCAGGACTAAACCAGGACTAAAACCAGGTCTAAAACCAGGACTAAACCAGGTCTAAACCACTAGGTCTAAACCAGGTCTAAACCAGGACTAAACCAGGAGGTCTAAACCAGGTCTAAACCAGGTCTAAACCAGGACTAAACCAGGACTAAACCAGGACTAAACCAGGTCTACTAAACCAGGACTAAACCAGGTCTAAACCAGGTCTAAACCAGGACTAAACCAGGTCTAAACCAGGTCTAAACCAGGTCTAAACCAGGACTAAACCAGGTCTAAACCAGGACTAAACCAGGACTAAACCAGGTCTAAACCAGGACTAAACCAGGTCTAAACCAGGTCTAAACCAGGTCTAAACCAGGTCTAAACCAGGACTAAACCTAAACCAGGTCTACTAAACCAGGTCTAAACCAGGTCTAAACCAGGACTAAAACCAAGTCTAAACCAGGTCTAAATCAGGACTAAACCAGGTCTAAACCAGGTCTAAACCAGGACTAAACCAAGGTACTAAACCAGGTCTAAATCAGGACTAAACTAGGTCTAAACCAGGTCTAAACCAGGACTAAACCAGGTCTAAACCAGGACTAAACCTAAACCAGTCTAAACCAGGTCTAAATCAGGACTAAACTAGGTCTAAACCAGGTCTAAACCAGGACTAAACCAGGTCTAAACCAGGAATAAACCAGGTCTAAACCAGATCTTCGCCGGTCCTTTCACCTGCGGTCACCCGACGGTCTAAACGGGTGCACCTCCGAACTCATCCTGACAGTGAGTCCTGGTCCAGTCCTGGTTCAATCCTGGTTTAATCCTGGTTCAGTCCTGGTTTAGTTCTAGTTCGGTCCGTGGCATGTTTCTTCTGCTCAGTAAATAAAGCCTGTGAAATGATGACAGTCGAGTCGCGTCGGTGATTCGTATTCATTCGTATTCGTACTGAAGTAAGTGTAACCGTTTCATTTCATTTCGTGATCGTAATTCTTGAAATCGCAACTTTTCAATTTGTTTTCTGATGGATGCTTCAGTTAGAATGCTTTTAATTTGTGTGTGATTTATCATGTTAACGGGCAGGTGCAGTGCTGTCCTGGGCGGGTGCGGGCTAGTGCGGGTCTCCATAGCAGTCACCATAGTAACTGCTGAACATTCCTCCATAGACATACATGCAGTACCCTCTTGTACCTTGTATATTGCGTTTTAAACTTAGGGTTTTATTTATTGCAAAAACGTAGCTATACTCAGGGGAAAAAAAAAAAAAAAGCATTCTCACGAGTAATGAGTGGGGTCACCTCTCCACAGATCTGACCTTCAACTTAACCTCCTCGTTTCCATGGAGATAAGTTTAATGACATACAGGGGAACATTTTAGGCGAAACAATAACACGGAGATCCATAGAGCGAGCTGAAAAGTTGGAGCGGAACTTTAAATAAATACATTAATCCTCGCCAAATTACTACAAAGCACACAGTCCAACTTTGTTAAAAAAAAACAAAAAACTATGTTTACACTACAAAGAAATGTTTTATATCTTGGCAAACTTCAAAAACACATGTTGTTCAGTTTTATTTTCAGCATTGCACTAATTATTATTTATTTGTTGGACATTTATTTACGCAGGTTTAAAGTTGTACTATGTCACTTTTTGGTTGGAGGTCCGTTTGTTTATCAGGAATGTTCCACAGTGTGACATTAAACAGCTCTAATTTACATTTATTCAAATACAGGCGGTTCTAGAGCTCAAAAATACCTAGAAAAACAAGCATTTTGACGGTGAGTGGGGTCGCCTCTCCACAGATCTGACCTGTAACCATGGAGAAAAGCATTTGACAAACCCTCCACCAGAAAAGTGACACAATGAACTAATTTAGATTAAACGTGGGCATTAAGTACCAGAGGTGGGAACCTGCAAGTCAGACTTGAGTCACTATTTTTAGGACTTGAGACTTGACTTGATAAAATGGACTAAGACTTGGGACTCAGCTTGGACTTGAAGGTCAGTGACTTGGGACTTGAGGCCTGTGATTTGAGAAGCACTTTAAAATCTGAATTTGTTTCTATTCTGACTGCAATAATTCACACTAAGATCTTGTCAAGACATTTTAAAAAGAACAATTTACGTTTCTACAAGTCGTACATGCTCTGTAAATACTTTTATATAAATATACTTTTTTTTTTTTTTAAGTACAATTTATCTTAAAAGTCAAATAAATTGCAAAATATATAATTTACTTTGGTTTAAAAACTTGAAATGACCTGAAGCTCAAAGCAGACGACTTGGACTTGACTTGGACTTATGGGCCAGTGACTTGAGACTCAACTTAGACTTGCCTGTATTTGACTTGGGACTTGACTCGGACTTGAGGTCAAAGACTTGAGACTTACTTGAGACTTGCAAAACAACGAATTGGTCCCACCTCTGTTAAGTACAATTTATTTTTTAGCTTTCTACCGTTTTATAACATTGTTCCCTCTTCAAAAACATGACTGAAGACATTATAGACGTCATCCATGCATGTTTAAATCATTTAGTGATCTGTCCTGGACCCTATTCTAAAATGACTTATGGTTCGCTGTGAGATTCTGTCCAATACATCACCCATCAACAATCCTCCGCACGACAATTCTCCATAAATACACAAAAACATGATACAAAACTGTGCACTACACTTGACAAACCTGACGCATTCTTTAGTTTTTTGGGGTTTTTTTTTAACCCTCGCAAAACTGTCCATATTCTCTGGCGTTGATAGGTCTGTACTGAATATATAAAACGGTGCAAGAACAACGTGATGGCGCACAGGTACGAAGAGCCCTGCAGAGACGTGATCACATATGGAACAGAACGTGCTGCTTTAGTCCACATCCACAGACGTCAATCAAACACTTAGAAAAACAACATGAAGCGCGCTCCGGTGTCACTCCACGTGTCTCTGCGCTACTGATCTTCCTCTTTATATAACACGAGGAAACATATGGACTGTCGGAAAAAAGGGAAAAAAGGGTAAAACGTGCCGCTTTTTGCCTTTTAATCTGAACATAATTACTCATTTAAAGCAGCAGTCCCTAGTTTTTTTTTGCGACATAGACCGGTTTAAGGCATGGCGGATAAATATGACAATATTAAATTATACGACTAAAAACAAAAAACGTAGGTATTTTGTTTGTTCTTTACTCAATTTGCAGCTTGTGGGTTTAATATTAGTGTCAATGTATCACATGACCAAGACAAGCATCTTGACATGTGCCAAGAGTGAGTCATAGATGGAAAAAAGAGAGATAATTCGGTCATTTTTCAAAATAAAATATTGTTCAGATCATAAATCAAACAGAAATAATGTAAGTTAGTTATTCTTTCTGTGTGGCCCGGTACCAAACGACTCATGGACAGGTATCGGTCCCTGGCCCGGGAGTTGGGGACGTCTGGTTTATAGGATTTAATGGATTACTTGTGGTACTCACCCTCGACATAAACATCCTTGGTGGTATCACAGGTTGGCGGGGCAATTCTAGGTCCCACACTGGCTCCAATGCTTTAAGTTCATGAGCTCAGAGGTACGGCCATGTTTATCAACTGTACAGAAAAGTTACACAGTTCGTCTTTAACACTTTAGGCTCCAGAGGTTTTTTCCCATACGATTTTGGCATCTTAGTCCTGGTTTAGACCTGGTTTAGTCCTATTTTCATGGTTTAGTCCTGGTTTAGTCCTGGTTTAGACCTGGTTTAGACCTGGTTTAGTCCTGGTTTAGACCTGGTTTAGACCTGGTTTAGACCTGGTTTAGTCCTGGTTTAGTCCTATTTTCATCCTGGTTTAGTCTGGTTTAGTCCTGGTTTAGTCCTATTTTCATCCTGGTTTAGTCCTGGTTCAGACCTGGTTTAGACCTGGTTTAGACCTGGTTTAGTCCTGGTTTAGTCCTGGTTTAGTCCTATTTTCATCCTGGTTTAGTTCTGGTTTAGTCCAATTTTCATCCTGGTTTAGTCCTGGTTTAGACCTGGTTTAGTCCAGGTTTAGACCGGGTTTAGACCTGGTTTAGTCCTGGTTTAGTTCTGGTTTAGTCCCATTTTCATCCTGGTTTAGTCCTGGTTTAGACCTGGTTTAGTCCTGGTTTAGACCTGGTTTAGACCTGGTTTAGACCTGGTTTAGTCCTGGTTTAGTCCTATTTTCATCCTGGTTTAGTTCTGGTTTCAGACCTGGTTTAGACCTGGTTCAGACCTGGTTTAGACCTGGTTTAGACCTGGTTTAGTCCTGGTTTAGTCCTGGTTTAGTCCTATTTTCATCCTGGTTTAGTCCTGGTTTAGTTCTGGTTTAGTCCCATTTTCATCCTGGTTTAGACCTGGTTTAGACCTGGTTTAGTCCTGGTTTAGTCCTGGTTTAGTCCTGGTTTAGACCTGGTTTAGACCTGGTTTAGTCCTGGTTTAGTCCTGGTTTAGTCCTGGTTTAGTCCTGGTTTAGACCTGGTTTAGTCCTGGTTTAGTCCTGGTTTAGACCTGGTTTAGTCCTGGTTTAGACCTGGTTTAGACCTGGTTTAGTCCTGGTTTAGTCCTGGTTTAGTCCTGGTTTAGACCTGGTTTTAGACCTGGTTTAGACCTGGTTTAGTCCTGGTTTAGTCCTGGTTTAGACCTGGTTTAGACCTGGTTTAGACGTGATTCAGACCTGATTCAGTCCTGGTTTAGTTTGAATGAAATTTGACAGCGTATTTGGCCGCTTTATTCAGAGCGGCTTCTTGTCATCTTAAGTTGACAGTGGCGCCTAGAGGGTTAAAGGTGCACTGTGTAACTTTTCTGATAAGAGTCCAGCACCTGGTTGTGTCCATGGAGATAGACCAGGGAGACTGCTTTCCCTGTAATGTTACACAGTATGACATTAAACTTGCTTATTATGTAATTATAGTTTAGCTTTTTTGTTTGTTTTTACGATCAAACAATACCTTGAAAAAAAAACATGCTACTATAACCAGGCCCACCTCTCCACAAATCAGACCTGTAAATTAGTTTGGTGCTTGTCTCCATGGAGAAGATTATACTGTGAAAAATTCCAGGCAAAGTAACACAATTTAGCCATGGCAAAGGAGAAATTCAATTTGTCAAGTGGACAAACGTTTGTCCCGTTGACAAATTGAATTTCTCCTTTGCCATGGATTCTGCCTGGACGACAGAGGGATTTTACACACACAATTTAACAATAATCTGGTGCAGAACATCTCGTTGTTTTTTTTGTTTGGTTGTTTTTTTTTTGTTTATTTTTTTTTTGTAATGTGACAATCTGTAGATTGTCCCTTCAAATAAAATCTAAACTAAGGTGGTGTCGCACAACAATGTTTTATTTTGGTCGAAACTGAAGTTTTTATTCATTTTGGCCTTTCGTCCACACGGAGCCGGCGATTCGTGTGGGCGAAAATTGTGTTTTTTGAAAACGGGTTCCAGAGTGGAGAAATCTGAGAACACTGGTGTTGCGTTGTCATGTGCAAAAGCAAACCGCATCTTTTGGAAAACGATGATGTTTTGGGGGCTTAAAAACGCAAAAATCTGAGTACACTCCGCCGTAGCGTTTCCGCGTACACTGCCCAAGACGCAAAACTCTGGTCAGATCTGCTCACGTCGCGTACACGTTTACGTCACATACATCACCACCTAGTCGCCTGGGATGCGTACCCAATTGAAATCCACACACTTTTGCGTCAACATAGGCACACAGATCGTCTCAAGTCATTGACCTTCAAGTCCAAATTTTGTCCCAGGTCTTAGTCCATTTTACCAAGTCAAGTTTCAAGTCCAAAAAATAGTTACTCAAATCTGACTCGAGTTCCACGTCACAACTCGCAAGTCCCCACCTCTGCGCTCCGCCGTAGCGTTTCCGTCTACACTGCCCAAGACGCAAAACTCTGGTCAGATCTGCTCACGTCGCGTACGAGGTTTACGTCACATACATCACCACCTAGTCGCCTCGCACGCGTGTCCAATCGAATTCCACACACTTTTGCGTCACCGTATGCACGCAGGTCCCGAAAACGCTCGTCTAAACGGAATAAAAACTGAAGACGCGACGCCACTTTTGCGTAAAAACGTAGCCTAAATTTCCACAGTGCACCTTTAAACCTTTAATTGCAAAAAAAAATAAATAAATAAAACTATTCCTCCTGTATCCTCTTACTTGTAAAGCCAAAAGAGCTGCACAGGCGGATTTCAGAATATTCCATTTAATTTCAATCACTTTTACGCTCGTGGGCTTTGGATGAAAGTGCCCCGTGTTTCCGATTCGCTGATCCTGTCCCCGAGTGACCACTGCCCCGCTGCGTCCCGCCGTCCGCTCCCAACGAGACGCCGCGAGAGCTCCGGGATTTTGATTTTTTTTTTTTTTATTTTTTTTTCAGGGGTGAGGTCGAGGGTGAGGATGAGGATGAGGAGGGTGTGTGTGTGTGTGTGTGTGAGAGATTCGCGATTTTGCTCCACGCGGGTCGTAATCTGCCTGATGATTAAGATCCCCTGGCGCTTGGAGACCTCGTGAGAGAGAAAGAGAGAGAGACCATCCGACGCAATGCAATCACGTTCCTCTCTCTCTCTCTCTCTCCATCACTTTCTCACTCCAAACGCACGAGCTGTCCCCCTCCTCCTCCCTCCTCCTTTCCTCTCTCCCTCTCTCTCTCTCTTTACGCGCACTTTCTCACTCCGAGCGCACGATCTGATTCCCCTCCTCTCTCTCTCTCTCTCTCTCTCTCGCGCGCGCACTTTCTCACTCCGGGGCGCGCGGGCTGCCTGTTTCCCCATCCCTCCCTCCCTCCCTACCTCCCTCTTTCTCTCTCTCTCTCTCTCCCTCCAGCTCAGTCGCTCCGTAGACTCGCAGGCGCACGGACGGACGCATCTCTTCTCCTCCTCCTCCTCCTTCGCCTCCCTCTTTCGTTCTTTCTCGTCTTTCGCGAACCGTCGTCGCTTTCTCTCCGACTGGTGCTTCGCGGGACTTGGGATGCCGAGAGGAGACGCTGCGTAAAAAAAAAAAAAAAAAAAAAAAATTAAAGAAAAAAAAGGAGGCACGCTGAAAGAAGGAGGAATTAAAAACAAGATCGGAGCGGTGCCAAGGAGAGAAAAAAAAAAAGTATCTTGTATCCGTCTTGCGTCTCGGTTCTCTGAGGACAATTTGGAGCAGTTTTGACAGTGGAATTAACTCCTCACCCGCGTAAGGTAAGTGGAAAATACCAGATTTAAGCTTTGGGATGCACAATTTCTATAAGAATCCTTTGCAAAGTGTCTAAAAGGTTTGCAGAAATCAAGACACCGTCGGTTTGTCAGTCATTTCACTTGACACTAAACACACTTCTTCCAAGAAATTAGACACTACAAGCGTTTTTTGTGCACTTTTCTTAAACATGTCACCATTTCTTAGCGGCTGCAAGCTTGTTTTGCTTTGAGGAATGTTTGGCAACGAGTGCAGGGTCAGATTAACTTGTATTACCTGTCAAAACGTAGTTGGAATAATAAGACGTGGTACGATTGAAGATGCTGGTTGGTTGTGTCCAGTTCGATTACCTGTGGTCTGAGATTTTCTATTTCGATGCACATTTGGTTTTACTTGCACAAAAGCATCATTGAGACTCTGCTTCTCGCAAGAAACGTGCCTAAAAATATCATGATGAAATTTAAGCTTTGGCTATTCCCAGTTTATGTTTCCTCTGGTCCATATGAGATTCTGTGAGCAATTTTCCCAGTGCACATTCTGGTTTTCGGATAAAAGCATCGTTTAGACACTTATTCTTGCAAGAAATGTGACAACAGAAACAAAAACATGAAATTTAAGCTTTGGTTATTCCCAATTTGTTACCTCTGTTCTACGAGCTTCTCTGATATGAACAGTTTCACAATGGACATTCAGGTTTACATATAGAAGCATTATTTTTAGACATTTCTTCTTGCAAGAAATGTAAAAACAAACATTATGTTATTTATGAATAGGCTTCCACAGTTTGTTTTACCTCTGTTGTACGAGCTTCTCTGCTATGAACAGTTTGACAGTGCACATTCTGAAAGCATTTAGACACGTCTTTTTGCAAGAAATGTGACAACAACAAAAAAAAAAAAAATGGAATTTAGGCTTTGGTTATCTCCAACTCTTTACTTCTGTTCTACGAGCTTCTCCAATATGAACAGTTTTGCAGTGCACATTCAGTTTACCTATAAAAGCATCATTTTTAGACACTTCTTCTTGCAAGAAATGTAAAAACACGCAAAAAAATAGTCATTATGCAATTTATGATGAGGCTATCCCCAGTCCATGTTGCCTCAGTTCTACGAGCTGCTACGAACAGTTTTGCAGTGCACAATCTGATTTACTTATGAAAGCATCATGTAGACACTTCTTCTCGCAAGAAATGTAAAAACAAACAAAATTATGTAATTTATGAATAGGCAATCCCCAGTTCGTGTTACCTCTGTTCTGCGAGCTTCACTGCTATGAACAGTTTTGCAGTGCACATTCTGAAAGCATTATTTACACACTTCGCAAGAAATGTAACAACAAAAACAAAAGATTGTGAAATTTAGCTTTGGCTATCTCCAATTTGTTATCTCTGTTCCATGAGCTTCTCTGTGCACTGCAAACTGTTCATACCATTCTGGTTTACATATAAAACCATTATTTTTGGACACTTCTTCTTGCAAGAAATGTAAAAACAAACATTATGTAATTTATATCCCCAGTTTGTGTTGCCTCTGTTCTATGAGCTTCACTGCTATGAACAGTTTTGCAGTGCACATTCTGACTTACTGATAAAAGCATTATTTACACACTTCTTCTTGCAAAAAAATGTAAAAACAGACAAAATGATGTCATTTATGATTAGACTATCCCCAGTCCATGTTACCTCTGTTCTGCGAGCTTCACTGCTATGAATAGTTTTGCAGTGCACATTCTGAAAGCATTATTTACTCACGTTTTCTTGCCAGAAATATTAAAACAAAAACAAGAAAAACATGAAATTATGAAATTTAAGCTTTGGCTATCTCCAATATGTTACTTCTGTTCTACGAGCTTCTCTGCTATGAACAGTTTGGCAGTGCACATTCAGGTTTACCTATAAAAGCATCATTTAGACACTTCTTCTTGCAAGAAATGGAAAAACAAACAAAAAACATTATGTAATTTATGATTAAGCAATCCCCAGTCCATGTTCTGTGAGCTTCTCTGCTATGAACAGTTTTGCAGTGCACATTCAGGTTTACATATAAAGGCATTATTTTTTTTTAGACACTTCTTGCCAGAAAGGTAAAAACAAACACGAAACATCATGTCATTTATGAATAGTCTATCTACAGTTTATGTTATCACAGTTGTACGAGCTTCACTCCTCTGAACAGTTTTGCAGTGCACATTCTGATTTACTTATGGAAGCATTATTTAGACACTTCTTCTTGCAAGAAATCTAAAATAAAATAATTAAATTGAAATTGAAATGTATGATTAGACTATCCCCAGTCCCTGTTACCTCTGTTCTATGAGCTTTCCTGCTATGAACAGTTTTGCAGTGCACAAGCTCATTTACTTATTATTATTTAGACACTTCTTCTTGCAAGAAATGTAAAAACAAACTAAATTATGTACTTTATGAATAGGCAATCCCCAGTTCATATTACCTCTGTTCTACGAGCTTCCCTGCTATGAACAGTTTGACAGTGCACATTCTGAAAGCATTATTTAGACACTTCCTCTTGCAAGAAATGTAAAAACAAAAATAAAAAATATGAAATTCAGGCTTTGGTTATCTCCAATTCCTTACTTCTGTTCTACGAGCTTCTCCAGTATGAACGGTTTTACAATAGACATGCAGGTTTACATACAGAAGCATTATTTTTTTAGACATTTCTTCTTGCAGGAAATGTAAAAACAAACAATAAACATGTAATTTATGAATAGGCTATCCCCAGTTTGTGTTACCTCTGTTGTACGAGCTTCACTGCTATGAACAGTTTTGCAGTGCACATTCTGATTTACTTATAACATATGCGCGTAACCATTATTTATACACTAGTTCTTGCAAGAAATGTAAAAACAAAAACAAAAACCACTATGTAATTTATGATTAGACTATCCCCAGTTTATGTTACTCGGTTTTATGAGCTTTGTTTTGCAGTGCACAGTCCGAAAGCATTATTTACACATTTCTTCTTGCAAGAAATGTGAAAACAAAAACATTTTTAAATTCCATAAGCTTCTCTGCTATGAACAGATTTGCAACGCACGTGTTGTTGAACTTGTATGAAATCATTATTGAGACGCTACTTGTAAGAAGAAGGAAAAAACAAACAAAAAAACATGACATTTCAGTTTTTTGGCTGTCTCCAGTTCATGTTGCCTGAGCTTTTTCTGCTTGGATCCCTTTTGCAGTCACACAAAAGCATAATTGAGACACTACTAAGTGCAAGAATATGTGTAAAAGATAAACAAAAGAAATCATTCTAACATTTAAGCTTTTAAGTGTGGGCTTTTCTCAGTTTCTGTTCCCTGTATTCTATAAACGTTCCTTTTCTTTAAGCTTTTGCAACGCACATTTTGGTTTCACATACATACAGACAAGAAATGTAAAAAAAATATATAGTAATTTGATAAAAATATGATAAAAACACTCATCACGAAATGTAAGATATGACTATTCCCAGTATTATTATAAATTTGAAGCTTTGTTGTCGGTGTTTTATGAGCTTTCCTGCTATGAACAGCTTCAGCAATGCAATTAAGCAAGAACTGTACACAAAAAAGCAAGAACTGTACACAAAAAAATTATTAAAATCATTCAAGCTTGGGCTATTCCCAGTCCCTGTTCCCTCTATCCTCCGAGCTTTCCTGCCACGGAGACTCCTGCATCGCGCGGTTACTTACACAAACCCGTGTACTTCTGTTCTTGCGAGAGACGTGAGAAAACCTTAGTCAGATTTGCCCTTGACAATCTTTGGCATCTGAACTCTCGCAAAGACGTTCTGTATTCTGCCAGCGTCTCCCAAAAGAAGAAGCTTCGGTTTTGCAGAGATTGACGAATGGATCCAAAGAGGGATGGGGATGTCAGGCAGCTGCACTTTTCAATTCTCTGACCCCATTAGAGAAGATATCGGCGTTCATCTGCATATTAAAAGCTTTTCTAGATTTGCAACTCCGCTGATTATCGCACCACGCCATGTCAAGAGGGCTTTAGTTTTTTTTTTTTTTTTGGGCTAAGCCGGAGAGAACTTCAATCACGGCCAAAGTACGTTTCAGTGCATCAGCGTGTACAGTATAAGTAGCGCAGGGCTGTCTTTTAGTTCAATTTGTCAAGTTAAAGACGAGGTTTTTACTTCTATCGGGTCTATCTAGGGGTATGATTCTCGCTTGGGGTGCGAGAGGTCCCGGGTTCAAATCCCGGACGAGCCCCCATTTGTTACGTCCCCTTTGCTAGGGGAGAAAGGGAAGTAACAAGAAAACCAAGATGTTAAAGGTTTAACTAAAAATTGTGCATTTATTATTTACAGTGTAAGGGAAGACAAACAAAAAACAGGCAATTAAGGTGAAAAATAAATAGGAGTTAAACAAAATGATCTAATAAACTAAAGAGCTCTAACTAGATACAAGGTACCAACTGTACTCAAGATGTACTGCGAACAAAAAACAAAGGTGTCTCAACGAACTAAACGAGGCAATAGCCGGCAATATAACACAAAGAGACAACCCAACATCAAACAAAAGTGGCGAGCTGGCCGCAGTGATCCAGCCGCCTCGAGCAGGCGGAAGATGGTCCCTTTTCAATCCCCCGCTATCACAGGTGTCATCCGCGGATTGGTGGAAGCGCAGGGATGAACGGCCAATCGCTGACGCGCTGCGACGCCAGCCTCCGTCCCACGTCGGGTACTCCCGCGCATCCGGGTCCAGGGCTCGCGGACCGGGAGCATCATGCGTAGACAAAAGCAATTAAAGAAGAACGGGAGCACTTTAAACAAATATCACAGGGCTGGGGCCCGTAACAAAGGTGCACTGAGCGACTTCTAAGGTGGATGGTCCGCTACTTTCTGCTTTTCTGTCCACGGAGATGCTATTTCTTTGCCTGGAATGTTCCACAGTGGTGCATTAAAACACCACCCTTGCATTTGTTCAATCACAAGTGTTCTACAGCTCAGAAATTACAAAAAAAACATGAATTTTTACCATTTCAAGGCTTGCTTCTCCATAGTTTTGACCAGTAACCATTGCGGTTACCAAGGCAACGCTGTAGTATCGCCGTGGAGACACCAGAAAAGCTACACAGTGCACCTTTAACTACCACGTGACATATTTAGATCAGCTTGGTTTGACTTGTTTTTGGAAAATCTACTTGTGTTTTATTAGTTTCTCTTTCCTTTTTGGTGCTCTGAGTCGCTTTGCTCTCCATGCTAAGTCGCTCCCCCTTCCCGCTATTGAAACTACTGCACATCGAATCAGGTTTGTGAAGTTGTAGTGTTCAGTTTTGTATCTTGTTTTTGTATATTTATGGAGGATTGTCGTGTGGGAGTGTTGGAGATGTAGGTTTGTGGGCGGAGCTTTGGACAGATAAACATAAGGAGGGTTGTAATAGAGCATGGAGAGATCGCTAAATTACTCAAACATGCATGGACGCTTGAATGAGCAGCTTTATGAAATCAAGTTAACCTGATATACAGCCAGATCAAAAAAAAAAAAAAAAAGTCTGAGCTACATTTAGGTACTAGTTGGGCAATAGATGATTTAAAAAGTTTAAGGCGACGTTTATATGATGACGGTCTGAACAGAAAGTGGTGCCGCGTCTTCTTTTTAAAAAATTTTTGTTTCTGTGTATTGTATGTATGTGACGTACACGCGAACACGACCTGAGCAGATCTGACCAGAGTTTTGCGTCTTGGGCAGTGTAGATGGAAACGCTACGGTGGATGGTGGTTTCAGATTTTTGCGTTTTTAAAGGTTGTATAGAGGATTTTTTAAGGGAAGTGAAATACAGCGACAGTCCTTTTTCAAATGTTGTGCATGCGTGACACCACCTTCCTCCTCCACAGCTCCACAAGTAGAAACATCTCCTCCCGCCTCTTTACTCTAGAAATCACGTTTGTTTACAGCCAGTGTGCGTTCAGAATTACTGTTGAAGTGACCAGTCTAGAAATATTTTAGCGACCAACGCGTCAGTTTTTAGACCCTTCGTCTGCTTCTTTTGCGCAATCGCTGGAAGGAATCTCCAAGAATCACCTCAGTTTGGCTTCGCTCCTTTTCCCCTTCTCTTCTTCTTTCAGCGACCCCAAAAATTGACTTTCTTTTGCGGCGAACCGGTCGTGGATTCTCGTCCGCCATCGCAACAAACTTGGTGTGAATTGCGAGGAAGCGACAGTTTGAAAAAGCCTCTAAGAACCGCTGCATAAACCACGTAATCCCCACGAGCCGCGAGTCACTTACATTAGAAACGTAGGGAGTTTGATCGACAACCTAACAGCCAATAGAAAATGAGGGAGCCTCGTTTTCTATTGGGTGATGTTTATCTGGCCTCACTACATCCACAGTTGATAGATTTTCTTTTTTTTTTTTTTTTTGGTCATCATAATTACAAGGCTGCTGCATCTCTGTAATGGTATTTTAAACTTTCATTGACAATTTGAAACAAACAAAAAAAAAATCCTCCATACAACCTTTAAGCCCGAGAAACGCCGTCACCGTCTAAACGAAAGGCACTTCCCGAGGGAACGATGAGGGACCACTGTATTCCATTTTTTACCATTTTGTTTAAATTATATTGCGTCAAAATCAGCGCCATTTTGGACAACTCCCACCCACCACCTTCTCGATTTCTTAAAGTTCTTCTAAGTGAAATAAGGATCCTCACATGAAGAGTAGTACGATAATTCATTACAGTGAAATTAAAACAGATTTTTCATGTGAATAATTTTGACAGCTGTAAATTAGTGAAGCCATTCTCGCTGGAGTTGTCACAATATTAACTTTTCAAACTCAATTTTGATTTGTTTTCTTAATCACGGCGATATTCATATTGGTAATGAAGCTTTTCCTTCTAAAGTTTTAAGACATCAAAATGCAATTTTCAACGGGAAATAGTAATTCCTTTGCAATCACTGATATAAACCATTGTAAAACTATTCAAGAAAGATCAAATTCTCTTCTACTTACTCTTTATTTTTCATTAAATTCAAATTAGGATCGAGTTTTCATTATTTATTTTGATCTTAATTATCATTTTTTCTTTTTTGTACAACCCTAAATCTCACAAATATCGTACAAAACACTAAAATTTGACATTTTTTGAAATTATTGCGTTTGTAAATCCAGTTATTTTCCTTTAAAACATCAGTATCGACACAAGATCAAATGTTTAACTCGTTTTGATTCATTTTAACGATCATCAAGTTATAGTTTTGTCTATTTATCTATTTTTTAAACACTAAATCTCTCAAATTTCAAACCCTAAAACCCAACGTGCTTTGAAACGATCGCACGACTCGATGGACTCCGAGTGGCTCCTGACTTGTTTGCCTGCGGTGGATATTATAGAGATATTATTAGCGGGTTGAAAGCTTGTTGTTTGCACACGATCTTAGACAGAGAGTCTCGAGAGCGCTCGAAGCTCCAGACGAGCACCAATCCACCGCAAAAAAAACCCAGAAGCACAGATGCTCCCTCAGCCCCGTTCAGCTCCTCACACAGACGAGACGAGCGAAGACTGTGTTGTGTGAGGAGCAGGGATGCACTTTATACCAAAATGTGAGTTTTCAGATATGTCCTCTGCACAAACACGGCAAAACATTGTGGCTTTTAGAGAAAACCCTTGTTATAAGTGCAGTTTAGACCATTTTATATTTAAGGAGGCATCAAAACAATACTGGTATCGGATGTCACCACTGATATTGAAAATTCTGATGGACTGGATATTATTTCGAAGATACTGGCTCAGTCGATGTCCTATTTGCATTCTTTTTTAATGTGTATTTTTGTATTAAACAGATGATAATTAAGATAATGAACATAGCAATAACTTAAGACTAATTTAGAAAAGAAATTAAAAAGGAAATACACATCAACACAGACAAAAAAAGCAGACAGACAGAACATATGGTAAAGGGCGGGTCACATTTTACAGACTTCAGTGACTCAATTCATATTTAATCAACCAGTTAATACATTTATGATTGGATTTATTTCAACCACGTTTTGTTTTTGGGATCCACGTCACATAAACACAATTTACATTTTTGGCCAGTCCAGATTCAGGGCTAGGGGTGTGCAAAAATATTGATATATCGATATATCGTGTTGTTTAATGTGATGATACAGTGTCGATATCATGGGCTGCTGTATCGATATGTCCCCAAAAGTATTTTTTTTTGGTGTATTTTACTAAACTATTTTGTTACAGAGCTACAGTTTCGTTGCTTGTTTAGAGGAAAGAACCTTGTTTATACAACACATTTGACATTTTCACTGTTTTCATGATTAAAATGTTTGTGTTTCATATGAACTTTGTACAAGAAGTGGTTTAACAAAGACTTTTAGTATCACAGACATAATTTAGCCTTTATTTTTTATTGAACCATATCAAATCGGTGGGAAGTATATCATATCGAATCGAAAGTTCACTGTATCGAGATATGTATTGTACTGTGGCCTGTGTATCGAGATATGTATCATATCGGTAATTTCTTATTAAGAAATTACTTAAATTCTCTTACACAGACCACTATGTTATGTATGTATGTATGTATGTTCCAGTTTAGCTAACTCACTCCCCCTTCAGAGCTCTATCACAACACAATCAGTGAGCATACCAATAATGAAACTACTGCGCATCACATCAGTTGCTGTGTACAGTTTTGTTCATGTTTTTTTGTATATATATGAAACGATACGGTACGATATTATCATGATGTCCATCTCACGATACGGTGTTTATTGTGATATTTTGGAGACGCTATTAGATAGGACACTTATTGCTTTTGAAATATGTTTACAAGACTCAGTGTAAATCAATACTGTCATAATCCCAAGAATTAAAAAAAAAAAAAAAAAAAAACATACATCCATTACATCCCTAGTGGGACAATGGGTGACGTCGGCTTGTTGGCGAAGCTTTGCGTACAATCTTACAGTTCAGGATTATGAGGTTTTGAATAGGCCTGGGAGAGATTGCTAGATTACCCAAACATGCATGGATGACATACAGTAGTAAAACCTCTTCAGACATGTTTCCGATGAGAAAATAGCGTTATAACACGGTAGAAAGCTCCAAAAAAGTCTCTGTTTAAAGTCCTGACAGAGGCGATGCAAAAAAAAAAATACACCAAGATCTTATTTTTTTGCCGATATTGCCCAAGCCTATAGCCTCAAGCTTTACTCTGAAGTTATACATTCGAGTTTGACATCTCAAGTCCCTTTGCAAGTTGTTACCGGGGCCAATTTGCATTTCTTCAAGTCTCTCCTTCTCGCAATTATTCCAAGTATAGTGCGTCTGTGAAACTGATCTGGGGAAAGTGTCAGCTTCAGACAATGGCACGAAATGACTATAGGCTACCACTTGACTCGAATGTGCAAAGAGCATTTTATAAAGGGCTATTGTGCTTTTCTTTTATTCCTCTGGGCTGATCCATACTTGAAGTGTGTACGGGATTCCTACAGTGTAACCAATGCACCACACAGAGCCACGGAGCCGCTTTGTGCATGCTAGTCCAGCTTTCAAAGTCAATCCTCTCAACACCTTTAGATTAGATTAAAAACGCGGGGGGTGGAGGCTCACTTTTCACCGCGTGCACTATACTACTTTAAGCATGTCTAATGTAACTCGCCGTAGAAAAATGGGCCTCTACTTCTCTTATCAGCATTCTGCCCAAACACCTGCTTTGGAATAATCAAATTAAGCTTCAAGGGGTTCCCAGGGAAAATGGCGAAAAGAGATAGAAATTAAATTGATCTTTTGGTTAGACAAATGCTAGTATGCAGGAAAAAAAAAAAAAAAAAAAAACTGGTTTGTTCATGTGTTTGAGTAAAATGTGTCTTAATGTTACGATCCGAACATATAGACTGTATTTTTTATTTTTATGTTTTTTTTTTTATTTGTCAAGTTTGAGGGATTGGATACCCAGCACATCAACAACAAGACAGACATAACTAAATATAAAACTAACACACATACAAAGAAAAAAATGAAATAAAATTTAAAAAAAATAAAATAAAACTAAATAAAATAAAACTAAATAAAATAAAATAAAACTAAATAAAATAAAATAAAATAAATAAAAAAAATAAAATTAAATTAAATTAAATTAAAGGGTGGGGGGGTTGGTGGAGGGTGTGTGTAGTACAGAGTTTCTCAATGCAGTGTTTGCATGTGTGTATTTACATTTTAGGGCTACGGTGATAATAAAAACACTACTGTATTTTTTTTGGACTGTAAGTCGCTCCGGAGTATGTCGCACCAGCCAAAAAATGCATAATGAAGAAGAAAAAAAACATATAAGTTGCACTTTTTGGGGGAAATTTCTTTTATAAAATCAGAGACCATCTTAAAAGTCAAGTTCTAGTAATAACAATAGAACAGAGAACAACAGACTGTTAACGTCACATATGAACAGTTCTTCAGATAAACTATAATATAAACAACAGAACAGAACAAGTTTAACAAACTCTCCATCTCACTCCAAATCACTAAATCCATTAAATTCTTCATCCTCGGTGTCACTTCTGAAGCAACTCCACGACTTCTGGAGGTAAACGTTGCGCCGCTTCCTCTTCTGTGTCGCTGTCGTCAGACTCAGCATCAGTTCCAGTTAGAATTATTCAGGCCTTTCTGAATCCCGACAGGATGGTTTCGGTGTCACTGAAGTCCAGGCTTTGTCCATCCATCCAGTCACTAACAGGAAAGTTTCATGGTGCATCCTCCCGGTGTCACAAGTTTCTCGCTCACTCCAAACTTTCTTTCTGCTGCTCGATTATCGTTTTCGGCTGCAGATTTCGCTACTTGTAGTTTGTAATCTGCAAAATCTGATTTTCTTTATGAGGTCATTTGTGCTCAGTCTTCTCAGTCGTCTTTATAAGTTTGTTTAAAAGTTAAATTTTCAGTGGTGGAGAAGTAACGGTGCGATCGACTGACATGACACAGACGGGACAGAGGCTCTTTCTGCAGGAGACATGCGCAGTAGAGCCAAGTGACAGTGGTACAGGAGGAACAGGAGCAGCAGAATACTCACACACAAGACTAGAGCCTCTTGCCGCTTCAGTGTGAAAATTTTTATGCATAAGTCGCACCGGAGTATAAGCCGGAAAGGAAACACCCAAACCATGAAAAAAAGTTCAACATTAAATCATAGTACTTTCTTTTATATTCCTATCTGGTCTTATATCTGTGTATACTAGTCTATGTGCTCTTAAACTTGTTCTGATCCAGCTCAAGATCATTCTAAAGCTTCAGGAAAGGTTCATTTCTGTCCTGTCTATGTGACTTTTTTTAGAAACGATACCTGCTCAGATCTAGTTTCCGTATTTTAGTATCACTTAGGCTCTGATTTACGATAATGCTGACAACTCTAGCCCCGATACTGTCCTGTATAAGCAGCTCTTGAGATCAAAATATGTCGATGAGTGCTGTCTGCATCTACTTATAAAAGTGGTTTATTGTCCAAGAATCAGGAAGTGCACTTTAGTATGCCAGCTGTTGTTCACATTACCTTACTGTAACGTTTTTAAGACTGTAAAAATCAGGTACAGTGCCTTTTAAAAACATGTAGTCATTAATTTTAGACTGCACAATATAGTGGAGTTTAAGTTCAAGGCTGCAGTTGTTTAGATAATAAAACGTCCTCCGCAAAGAAGACATTTTAATCGGAAATTCCTGCTGTGTTTAAGACCTCTGCAAACACGCGCTGAAATGCACGGGATTCTTGCATTAGTGCATCAATTCATATTTCAGTCTTCTCTCAAATGTTAATCCTTTTGTTGTTTACAATGTGTACAGACGGTGAACAGAATCCTACTTTATAAACACATTTCGCAAACCTAATACTGGTGAATACTTGTCAGAAAAATTCCAGTTATTTGTGTATTTTTTTTCCTGAATTTTGCAGCAGTAGGGTTGCTGAAAGTATCAAAAATCTGACACTAATCGTTACGAAAAACTAGAATGGAAACTAGATACTTATTGGAGCAGGTATCGAAACTAAAAAAATCACGTTCACAGGACAGAAATGAACTTTAGAAACCTTTAGAATGATCTTGAGCTGTATCAGAACAAGTATAAGAAGACTCACGGACCATGAGGGAATCTTCCTGGACCACAGATATAAGACCACATGGGAACACAAAAGAAAATACAATGATTTAATATTGAAAATCGCATTCTACTGTCTAAAGAAAGAGTGGTTTGATGGTATTTGAATTGGTATCAAGACTATATTACTGTCATAGTCCAAAGAATTAAGGTAGAAAAGCTCTTTTAACAGTAATTTCAGTTTTCCGCAGTAAAATGAAACAAAAGATCAGGGTTTATGAAGTTTCCTCCATTTATAAACTAAAGAGCGCTTATAATTCGATATATATTGAGACAGGCCACTGTATTGTTGTGAGAGTTTCGGTTATAGGCTGTTTTCACGCGCATTGGAAGACGTTTGGAAACATGCGGATGACGACTTCCGGCGTAGTTACCGACCCTGGAGACTAGTTAAATCTGTGTGTCATTCGTTCATTAGTTTTTCAATATAAAACCCAAAATAAGAAAATGAAAAAAAACAACAGTTTTCTTCATTATTTGTCTCCAAAACAAACAAAAAAAAAAAGAAAAAAAAAAAAGGTAATGATTTTTTTTTTTCACTTTTCGATTTTGTGTTTAAATGAATAATGAAAACAACAACAACAACAACAAAAAAAGGGTAATGGTAGTTTCCTGTTTCCGTGACTTAAACTGCGATGCCGGACTTTTGCTCCGCATACGGACTAAACCAGGACTGAACCATGACTAAAACTGGACTAAAACAGGACTACACCAGGTCCAGGACCAGACCGGAACCACACAGGGACTGAGACCAGAACAGAGACCAGGATTGAAACTGGGACCAGACCAGAACTGAGACCAGGATTGAGACCAGGACCAGGAACAGGACTGAGACCAGGACCAGACCAGAAGTGGGACCGGAAAGAGGACCGGGACTGAGACCGGGACCAGACCGGGACCAGACCAGGACTGAGACGGTGACTGGACCATGACTGAAAAGGATTTAGTCGTGGTTTAGTCCTGTTTTAGTTTAGTCCGTCATCTAATTTTAAGTCACAGAAATGGGAAACGGCTGTTATCCGTTTTTTTTCATTCTTCATTTAAACACAAAATCAAAAATTGAAAAAATCGAATTTTTATCTTTTTTTTTTTTATTTTGGTTTTGGAGACAAATAATGAAGAAAACTGTTGTTTTTTCATTTTCTTATTTTTGGTTTTATTTTGAAAAACGAATGCACGAATGATACACAGATTTATTTACTTTGGATTCAGCAGCAGCATCTGCACAACCTGCCAGATCTTTCCATGGGGGACATGACTGTAAGACAAATGATAATGCACAAATGAATCTGCAAAAACCGAAAGAATAAAATCACATCTAGATGATGAAAACTGGGACATTTTCTGAGTTTTCCCAGATTTTGTCACTTAAGTTACTAAAGCCAAAAGAGCCCAAGTGAAGTCGTCATCCACATGTTTCAAAACGTCTTCTGGTTTTGTGACACATAACAAAAGTCCGTATTCTGGACCCCAGGTAATAAAACTAACACTGCACTTGAATCTAACCCAGTAGAAATTATTACTTGAACATTGTCATGCTGTAGTATCTATTGATCAATCAGTGTTTTCCTGGTCAATTGTTGCCATGGTGCTACAGTTGCCAAGACCATAACGGCGTCCAATGAGCCACAAATGAGTTCTGTGGGATTGTCTCTGTACATCTTTTGCATTACAATTCCTTTTACCCAATTGCAAATATGCAACTCGCTGTAATCTAAAAATCCCAGCTGATACACGGAGACCCAGATGAGACAAAAGGCTGTTTGTGTCACTTTAATCCATGCTTGGGTTGAATTCTCCTTCTCCCACCTGAGACCGCGAGACCGACGACTCTCCCTGTCACCAGAAACCGACCAACATCTGTTTTATCTAACGTGGTTATAATAGAGGCTTTGCACCGTCATGTGACCCCTGTAGCAACGGTACCTATGCCGCCATGACACCGGGCACACTATGTCATTGACTTCAGCAGCATCGGAGAAACATGGGCAGGTTTTGTTGTGTATTTGGTTGTTCTAGATTCTCTGAACGGGATAAAATGATTTGTTTCTTCACTGTTCCTCTGGAAATTACTCATTAGGAGCTCAAACAAGGGAATTATCAGAAAAAAAAGGGAATTAAGGCTAGAGAACGTAAACTGCGAAGAGATTTCCTATGGTACATAACACACACTCACATCACTTTCATCAAGATATTTGCTATTTAAATTGTTTTTTACTGAACTAAAATTTAAAAAGAAAACATTTGCAGTGTGAGCGGCAGTAGAAACTGTATCTTCCAACGCACATATAAACATGTCATTCGTCGTAGGACCGATGTTTTCTTCATTGCCTTGTTTATCCACAACTATGTCTTTTGCGAGTGGATCTTTGTAACGTTCGCGAGGATCTTTTCATGGCTGATTCTTTCGAGGTTCGGCTCACAGACTCTTCGACTCGTGCTCCATGTTGATCACAGGAGCCCAGTGTATGTTTGTTGAATCGTAAACTAGTGCGGGTTTTCCTGGATAAATTAATGAAATTTTAGTTCAGTAAATGTGCTTCTTTCATTAAATAAGCTATGAAACAATTTAAATAGCAGATACCTTGATGAAACTCCGGGTGTCTTGATGGTACCATAGGAAATCTCTTCGCGGTTTATTTTTTCTAGCTATAATCCGCTTCTTTTTTTTCGATAATTCCCTTGTTTGAGCTCCTGATGAGTAATTTCCAGAGGAACAGTGAAGAAACAATTCATTTTATCCCGTTCAGAGCGTCTAGAACAACCAAATACACAACAAAACCTGCCCATGTTTCTCCGATGCTGCTGAAGTCAGTGACATAGCGTGCCCGGTGTCATGGCGGCGTAGGTACCGTTGCTATAGGGGTCAGGGACGGTGCAAAGTTCTCGATTTCAGTATGAGATAGATAAGATACAGTTTCGGATACCATGATTACAATAAAAACCCTCTTTCTTTAGACAACAGAATGTGATTTTCAACCTTAAATCCTAGTACTTTCGTTTTCATTACCGTGTGGTCTTATATCTGTGGTCCAGGTAGGTTCCACAGTGGTCCATGGGCGTATACTAGACTATGTGCTCTTATACTCTTATACTCAGCTCAATATCATTCTAAAACTACTCAGGAAGGCTTCATTTCTGTCTTGAGAATGTGACTTTTTCAGTATCGATACCTGCTCGAATTAGTATCTCGTTTCGAAGCTAGTTTTAGTATCGATTAGGATCTGATTTTCGATAATGCTGACAACCCTAGCCTCAATCTGCAGATATTTATAAAAACGGGTCATTGTCCAAGAATCAGGAAGTGCACCTTGGCATGCCAGTTGTTGCTGTAACATTTTTAAGACGGTAAAAATCTGGTACAGTCCCTTTTAAAAGCTCGTAGCCATCAACTTCTTTACGTGTTGGTGAGTTACATCTCTTACAGCAACTAGAATGGAAACAAAACTATGAAACTGAATAAATTAAAAAAATATATGAGGCCAAAATCGAAAACTGAACCGTGAAATGTATGTATTAGGAATGTTAAAACCTCATCTTGTCTCATTCTCGTGGACCCAATCTCGAATTTTTACACATCATTACATCCCTACTGATGAAGCTCCCTGAGTTCATATGGACGTGATTGACAGATGGACTAGCCAATCAGAAGTAAGCATCGTCCAGCCATATCAAAATACAAATGGCTGCTCTCAAGGAAAAACAAAACAAAACACAGGAATAAAAATTATCACAGGGAACTGAAAAACATTTGGTATTTCTACAGAATCAATGCGCGAAACACTAAGCTCTGTTCATCTGAGGTGAGAGAAATTTAGTTGTAACAGTTTCGTTTAGCGACAGCAGCTACTGATTCGAATTCTGCTGTCAACTTAAAAAAAAAAAAAAAAAACTACATAGACCATGGTCCTTTGCTGCTGTCAGTACAAACTACATGAAGAAACAACTGTTGTTAAGAATCCGTGTATCATTCGTTCATTCTTTTTTCGATATAAAACCAAAAATAAGAAATCTTAAAACCAACTGTTTTCTTCATTATTTGAGTCCAAAACCAAAATGAAAAAAAAGATAACAATTAGTTTTTTCAGTTTTCAATTTTGTGTTTAAATGAAGAATGGAAAAAACAGATAAAGACTGTTTCCCATTTACGTGACTTCCGTAATTGCGATGCCGGACTTTTGCACTGCATACGGACTGAACCAGGACTGATCCGGGTCCGGGACCAGACCGGGACCAAAGTGGGACCAGAGTGGAGCCAGGGCGGACTCCAAGCTTTGACTCTGAGCCTCCACGGGATCCGAGCCTCAGCTTCGAGCTCCGACCCTGCCATGGGCTCTGAGCCTCCGGTCTGGTCCCGGTCTTGTCCCGGTCTGGTCTCGGTCTCAGTCTCGGTCTGGTCCCGGTTTTAGTTCTGATCTCAGTCTTGGTCTGGTCCCGGTGTGGTCCCGGTCTGGTTTCCGTCTGGTCCCGGTCTGGTCCCGGACCTGGATCAGTCCTGGTTCAGTCCGTATTTATACTGAAAAACTAATGAACGAATGATACACAGATTATTAAGCACTTTTAAATCTTAATTCTTCATATTACAGCAGTACCAACGGCTTTTCAAGGCTTTTAAAAGGAAAAGGTAGCACATTCACAATTTTGTAAACCTCTACAAAATATCATGAAAATATCGTATCCAGAGATTTTGATATTGTTACAACCCTAATATAAATGTATAAAAGAATACAAAGATATATTCTGGATTTGCCACGGATTTCGTCTTTTATACGTAGGTTATATCATCCTGGGGCGAAAGTGACAAAAGTGTGGCTGCCAATCTGCTCGTCCAATCACTCACACTCCGTCTGACAAACTGAATGGGTTGAAGTGCCTTGCCCAAGGACACATCAGCAGTTAGCGCAGGTCAGAGCCGGGTCGAGCTGTCACCGCCGCCCCAACTGTGTCGCTCAAGGTTCTCAAAGCGCTTTACATAATTTTATAGCTCCTCAACATCTTTGTGTCACGTAAACTGCAGCTGTAGCCACAACTGCCCCGGGGCTGAATGACAGAGACGTGGCTGCAGTTTTGTGCCAAATGCCTCTCTTACTGCCACCGATATTACACTGTTTTCTATGTTTTTGATGTTATAATGTTGTTTCCTCGTCACAAACGTATCTGGAGTTGTGTTTTGGTTTTTTCACACATGTTTAACTCACAAACCCTGCGTATTTAGACTGAGTTCTTCCCTCAGACAGAAAACACTGTTCCACCTTGTGATGTCATGTGGTTATACAGGAAGTGCTCCACTGTGTTTTTTTTTTGTTTTTTTTAACTCCATACAACTTCACTTGAATTATTTTGATGATTTCAGCCCTGGAATTGCCAATCTCTACTGAACTAAAGATAAAATGTTTTTGTTAAGGTGAAAACTACTGCTTCGTGCGTGACATCACAAGGTGGAGCAGAGCGTTTGGAGCTTTGGAGATATAGACAGACTAATAATAAAGAGTTAGTCAAACATGTGTGAAAGAAACAAAACACAACTTCAAGTCTGTTTTTGATGATAACTTTATAACATGGCTTAAAACTCACAAGAGTCAATTTTGTGTAATACTTGACTTTTAAACATGTTGTACCTGATTTTTACTGTCTTAATATAAAGTGACAGCTCGGAATTTTGGACATAGGACCCATTTTCTAGTGAGCCAGAGTGTTGGAGACGTGTGGAGACACTTTTTTAAATATTCCATCCAGTCCTTGTATTTGCAGAGGTCGCTGGTGCTAGGCTAGTGCATGTCAATGGCCATAGTTATCCTGCCACTAAAAACAGTCTTACCCACTCCACAAAACACCCAAAGCAAATCTGTTATTACACCAGACTGTTGATGTAAATGTCTGTGTTGATAGAATAATTTTAGAAGTAAAACCACCCTTGTATTTGAAGGATTTATGTCTGAGCAGCAGCAGCGAGTTGTACTTCTTTATAGAAAGCTTGGCAGCGGTGGACTGATATATGAGAAAATAGTCCCTCAAGATTCATGTGATGCAAGGTTGGTTTTACTTCTAAAATTATTCTATCAACACAGACATTCACATCAACAGTCTAGTGTAATAAGAGATTTGTTTCAGGTGTTTTGTGGAGTGGGTAAGACTGTTTTTAGTGACAGGCTAACTATGGCCATTGACATGCACTAGCCTAGCAGCAGTGACCTCTGCAAATACAAGGACTGGATGGAATATTTTAAAAAGTGTCTCCGCACGTCTCCAACACTCTGGCTCACTAGGAAATGAGGCCCTATGTCCAAAATTCTGAACTGCCCCTTTAAAAATGTGAAAAAAGAGGAGCTAGTTCCTTTTAAACGTCTCAGTGGCAGTGGTCCAAACATACTTGTCACTTCGCTTATTAATTCCAAACATCCTAATTATTCACCGTAATGAGTTTATGATGAGACACACACAGTGGACTTGTTTTGAGCGTTTAATTTAGCCAAATTTCTCCTTCCACAATTACCAAATCATACACATTTACTAACAAACGATCGCCTGCATCCCTCCCGAAAGACACAAGTTGATAATTGACGATTAAAAATGACTCAATAATTAAAGAGAACAGATTACGCTAGTTTCTGATCTATGTTATAATGTTGTTTTCTAATCACAAACAGACCTGGAGTTGTCAGATGAAGAAAAGAGATAGAGCGCTTCACTGGGTCGTAAAAAAGTTAAAAATAGCAGTACAGGTGCTCTACGAGGGTCGTCATGGTTGGCCAAGCTTTTTCATTTTTTTCTTTTGTTCGTTGTCTCTTTTTTTTCTAGTCATGTGATGTAGTTATGTGATTGAAAATTACTCGTATTTAATGTGTCCTGTTCTTCCATTATGCCCTATTGCTGGTTGAAACACGGTAATAAAGGCATAGTTGGGAGTAACACATGGTAAAAGTAACAAATTACTGTAATGTGTTGCTTTTTTGCTGTAACGCAGTAATTTAAGGCATTACATGAAAAAAAAAGTGTAATATTTTACTTGGTACAAATGTCAGTAACAAGAGTCACAATGCTTTTTTATCCTGGATTGAAGTGGTGGGTTTTTCTTCATACAAATTCGCTAAAATCCGGAGATGCGCCCGTGTAGACCGTCAGGTGACCAAGGGCAAAAGGACCGGCGCAGAACTCCGCGCTCCAAGGAGAGAAGAGCACCTGGTTTAGTCCTGGGTCAGTTCTGCTTTAGTCCTGGTTTAGACCTAGTTTAGTCCTGGTTTAGTCCTCAGTTCAGTCCTGGTTTAGTCCTGGTTTAGACCTAGTTTAGTCCTGGTTTAGTCCTCAGTTCAGTCCTGGTTTAGTTTGTCTTGGTTCAGTCCAGGTTCAGCTCTGGTTCAGTTTTGGTTTAGTCCTGGTTCAGTCCTGGTTCAGCTCTGGTTCAGTTTTGGTTTAGTTCAGTGGTTCTGGTTTAGTCCTGGTTCAGTCCTGGTTCAGCTCTGGTTCAGTCCTGGTTCAGTCCTGGTTCAGTCCATATACGGTGCAAAAGTTCAGCATCTTCGCAGTTATTTTCGTGAGAGTAACTTTAAAGTGCTGCAGTAGTCGTGTAATGCCTTACATTTTAAACACAGTAATATTGTAGGGCAACAAATTACTCGGTCGTTGTGCCTCGGGTTTGTACCTTGCCCACTTTCACATTTTTCATGGAAACATTCTGTTAAAGGATACCTGGAGTTGTATTTTGTTTCATTCACGCATGTTAAACATCACAAACCCTGCAGATTTAGCCTACGTTTACATGATGACGGTCTGAACAGAAGACGCAAATGTGGCGACGCATCTTCACTTTTTATTCCGCACTTAGACGAGCGTTTTCAGGAGGAAATCTGCGTGCATACGGTGACGCAAAAGTGTGTGGAATTTCGATTGTGTTATGTTTGTACTTAAAGCAACAAGGGCGTCTTTAGACATACTGAAGTTTTCACGCCACACATTTTCCACAGCTACTCCTTCCACAAAGTTGTCCCACCATCGACTGGTTCTCCAGGTCTCGTCCATAATCGTCTGGCTCTGGTGCACCCGAAATTTGACAGAGGTGATTGCAGATCCTTCTCTGTTCACTAATAGTATCTCTGCAGATTCTGTACATTTGTTGGGATGCCTCCTTAGAAGGTCCTTGAAGGTCCGACGCTTGGAAATGATCTGACATGTTTGTTTCTGTGTACTGTATGTATGTGACGTAAACGCGGACGCGACGTGAGCAGATCTGACCAGAGTTTTGCGTCTTGGGCAGTGTAGACGGAGACATTACGGAGGAGTGTTACGGCGGAGTGTTTTCAACTTTTCCACTCTGGAGGGTGGTTTCAGATTTTTGCATTTTTAAGCCCCAAAAACGCCGTGACCGTCTAAACGAAAGGCACTTCTGATAAAATATTTTAGTTGTTTTTACCCGCTAGCGTTTTCATGTAAACAGTCTGTTCTCTTAAACTGAAAACACTCTGTTCCACCTTGTGTCATGTTGTAATACAAATAGTGCTCCACTGTGTTTTTAAACTCTACACACCTTCACTCTAATCTTTTGGATGATTTCAGACCAAGAATTGCCAATCTCTACTGAACTCAAGGTAAATGGTAGCATTTAACTTGAAAACTCAATTGAACTTGATGACATCACAAGGTGGAACAGAGCATTTTGAACTTTGGCAATGTGGACAGATAATAATGCAGGATTACTGAAACAAAACTCAACTCCAGGCATGTTTTTGAAGAGGTAACAACATTATAACATGTCTTAAAGCTCACAAGAGTCAGTTTTGTGTAATATAGGACCTTTAAAATGCAATTGTTTACAGAGTTCTAATTCACAAACTTTAATTTTTGATTTAAGTGTCTTGCTCAAGGACACGCCAGCAGCACTATATCGCTCTAGCAGGAATCAAACCTTCAAACGCCTGCGCCACCTGAGCCTCTCTTCCTCAGATCTCTCCCAGAGCAGATGTTGTGTTCACTCCAGCCCCATGTCGGTGTTTGTGATGCAAAAGTTCGATCTGTCTCGTAATTGAAAAGTTATCTTCATCATTGTAAGAAATTGGGCTAAATGCTTCGGAGAAAATTGTTTTTCCTCGCCATTTAACACAGATTTATCTCTGCTGCTCCGTTTGCCATGTTGGAAAGAGTAGGCAAGTTAAGTGCTTCGTGAATGGAGTCAAATCGAGATTAAAATCTAACTACAGGGCTGGAGGCATTTGGGTGTTTTCTCGATGAATCGGTCTTTGGTCATAGTTGACGAAAATTTATATCAGTCGACCAGTTATTTTATTTAGATTCTGAGGAATTATGTCTGAAGTTATAGCTGAATATTTGGTCTTTCTTGGCATTTCTATGTTAAAAAAGGCAGATTAAACTCATTATTTGCAAGCTGAATTAGTCTTAAATACATAATTTCATACCATTTTTTTCTGGAGTAGTTTTTGCATGAGCTCCCCCTGCAGGTGGAGTCTTGTGAGCGCAGTTTGGGTTAGACAACATAAATATACATAATAATTTTGAGAGTTTTTGCTACTCCCACTTTTTAGTCGACTGATTGATCGGCAAAACATGTCTTTTGTCGACTACAGCCCTAAGCGAAATGTTTCAAATCAATTTTTTTTTGTTTTTTCTAGTTATGGGACCCAAATCTTTTGGATCTGTTGCACGTTCAAAAGACTGGCTCTTTTTATATTTATTTATACGACAGAAGCCAATATGACAACTCATTTGATGTAGAAACTAATTACAGAGAGAAACAACCAAGGCTAGAATTTATTATTTTGTTCAAACTAATAACGGGATGATCAAAAATGTCTTTTTTTTATGCTAAATGCTCTCACTTGTGTTGCTTACTCTGCTTCTTTGCTGATTTTTGAGTTAGTGCAACACAAGTCGCACTGCAAAACCGAATAAGTTATCAAACTCAAAATAACTCAGGCAATCGGTTGTTGAAGTTGATGAACTTTAAAGGATGGCTTGTTCTTGTTACCTTTTGATAACAGCTAAATTAAAAGCTCATTCAGCTCAACTCAATTATTTGCAGTTAGAGTTTTCAAACCACTGCAATAATTTAATAAATGATCAGTTTTGTATGTAGTTCATGCCCGTGCGCGCGATAAATCACACAAATTAAAAGCATTCTAACTGAAGCACTTCATTTTTTTCGATGCGCCTCTCAACGAACAACCTGACACTAAATGAGGATTGAATAAGCGGTCTGAATAGGCAATAGTATGGAGTAAGAAAGCTTTCAGAAATATTTGTGTGCGTAGGATAGAAATCTGTGCATATTTGGCTGTAGTTGAGCATAAAATAAATATCTGTAAACTCTCGAATGAGTCCAGTCGTACATAAAATATATTGTGTGTATTTTATCCATCAGAATACGAACTGAAAACTTATGATTGTCAAGAACTAGAATCATTAAATGAAACAATTACGCTTTCTTCAGTATGAGTATGAATTCACAAACGACTCAACTGTCAAAAATACTTCATCACTTCACAGGGATTATTTATTGAGCAAAAGAAACATTGATCGAGATGTTGGACTTTTGCACTGCACACGCCATAGACTAAACTAGGACTAAAACAGGACTAAACCAGGACTAAACCAGAACTGATCCCAGAACTGAACCAGGAGGACTAAACCAGGACTGAACTACGACTAAAACAGGACTAAACCAGGACTAAGCCAGAACTAAGCCAGGACTAAACCAGAACTAACCCAGGACTGATCCGAGAACTGAAACAGAAGGGACTAAACCAGGACTAGGATGAAAACAGAACTAAACCAAGACTAAACCAGGACTGCTCCCAGAACTGAACCAGAAGGACTAAACCAGGACTGAACTAGGACGAAAACGAAACTAAACCAAGACTAAACCAGGACTGCTCCCAGAACTGAACCAGGAGGACTAAACCAGGACTTGAACTAGGACTAAAACAGAACTAAACCAGGACTAACCCAGGACTGATTCCAGAACTGAACCAGAAGGACTAAACCAGGACTTGAACTAGGACTAAAACAGAACTAAACCAGGACTAACCCAGGACTGCTCCCAGAACTGAACCAGGAGGACTAAACCAGGACTTGAACTAGGACTGAAACAGGACTTGAACTAGGACTGAAACAGGAATAAACCAGGACTAAACCAGGACTAAGGCGGGATTAAACCAGGACTAACCCAGAACTGCTCCCAGAACTGAACCAGAAGGACTAAACCAGGACTGAACTAGGACTGAACTAGGACAAAAACAAAACTAAACCAAGACTAAACCAGGACTGCTCCCAGAACTGAACCAGGAGGACTAAACCAGGACTTGAACTAGGACTGAAACAGGACTTGAACTAACACTAAAACAGGAATAAACCAGGACTAAACCAGGACTAAGGCGGGATTAAACCAGGACTAACCCAGGACTGCTCCCAGAACTGGACCAGGAGGACTAAACCAGGACTAAACCAGAAATGAACCAGAAATGAATCAGACTGTCGGGACGAGACCCGTAAAATTCCAGAATGTTAAAACCCGTCCATTTCAGCCACTAATTGCGAACTTTCAGGTTTACAGTGCATTATAAAAATGCCAAAAAAAAAAAAAAAAAAAGAAAGAAAAATCAGTTCTTTAAAAAGTTTACATCCAGTTAGAAACATTCACACTAAGAAATTGTTTAAAAAATTCAACTTGTGCATGTACATCACACTTACGCAGTGTTTTCACATCATTTTATTTATTCATTCAATAATTTTACATTTTTACACATACATTTATTTCGCCATTTGCAGAGGATAACGCATTAGCCAAATAATTACACCTGAATTACCGCCCTAATGTGAAATCTATACGAAAACCGACACATGCAACAACGCACTTATAGACCGTCGAGTTTCAAAATGCTCGCGGCGTCATGCGTGAAATCCAAGTGATGAGCTCCTAATGTAAAAAGCTGTATGGAAATTGCCCGTACGCCCCCAGCTTCATAAAAAACAATTACATTTTTAATCAGTGTTACGTATAGGGACGCTTGGATGTGCTCAAACTGCTTTCCGTGCGCTGTCCTTGGATCCATTTGTCCGGCGCTGTCCTCTCGTATTGTATTACTCAGCCCGCATCATGTTCTATTATTGCACAGCTAATTCTTATGGGTCAATGAAACATCGTCCGATTTGCACTTTCAACACAAACGCAATTATCCCACTCTGCAATAAACAGCCAAACTCCACTCCTGCGCCCATGGAAAATAACTGTAAAGACTTTTTAAATACTGCTGTGAGGAATTTGAGATGTCACAGTTTGTTTATGTGTAAAAATGAAGTAAAAAATGCTAAAGACACGTGCTTAAATTAAAGGTGCCCCATGTAACTTTTCTGGTGATGTTACGCATGTAAGAAATAAATTCCTCGTTTGCTTCCTGTACATTGAATAATAATAATAATAATAATATTCAGAAAGATTAAAATATAATAATAAATATATAAATATGTAGTCTAAAGGCTGCCACACACTAGAGAAGAATTTGCCCGATTTTGGCTGCGATTTGCTTTTCTCGAAGGCGTGACCCGACTTTGGCTACGTTCAGACTGCAGCCTGAAGTGACCCAAATCTGATTTTTTTGGCCTCTATGTGACCTGTATCTGATCTTCTAATGACTGAAAAATACAGATCTGATTTTTTTCAAATGTGACTCAGACCACTTCGATATGTGCTCCTAAAACCTTTACATATCTGATCTTTTGACATGCGACTTCAGTCTGAACGGTCAAGGCGCATTCATCCGACCTACATGTTATCAACAAGTGACAAATGTACACAAACGTTCTTCTCGTCATACGAAAATTGTAAATGAACTCCGTGTCACTGAAGCGAAGCACATCACCACTCACCACTCTCGGCTCCGTCTCCACATCCACACGTTCGTTTCAACGGACGTCGCTGCCGCTGTCCCACAAAACACCACGGCCAAAAACCTCGTCCTTCTCCTTCTCAATCTCCTCCTTTAAAACAAGTAAGTTGTTCATGTTCTGGCTCCGGTACGAGAGGAACTTTAAAATCTCCAGGTGCTCCCCTCAGGGTCTCCCCTCTGTGCTGGCTTCACTCTCTGGTCGACCCCCAAGCTCCTTACCTCCCTGATACTTTTAATGCATCACACCCAACTTTTTTTTTTAATGCATCACAAGTCAACCAGGGATGAATGTGGGTTCATGTGTGTGAATTGTGTGAGTATGTGTGTAGGCTTGTGTGTATGTGGATGTGCGTGCACATTCCTGTGCAGGCAGGTGCGTGCATGCATGTGTGCGTGTGAATGTATGCACATGTACATATATATCAGGGAGGGGGAGCATTCAGACCGGGAGGTGGTTCATTGGGGGGTGGGCCGGCCTGGTCGATGGGCGACCACGTGCGGAGCCCTGGGGGTGGCCCCCGCACCCGCCTTGGGGGCATGAGTGTGGCTTGGCCTGCTCCCACTTCAGTGGGGATCTGAGGCAAAATGCCAACACACACTTAACAAATTTTCAATACTCAAATTAAATAGCAATAATACAGGTCAACATTAAATCATCCGCATAGCCTGTCTATCCCCCCCGGCACACATACATACACACGCGTATGCACACACATACACACACACACATACACACACACACGCACATAAGGTTCACACTGTCTCCAACCCCTGTCATCTTTGTTCCTATTTGTATGTAATGTTCAGTCGTAATGTCTGTCTTGTATCTTGTATGTCGTTTGGTTCCTATTTGTTGTAATCTATGTAGTTTGCAAATAAAAATTATTATAAAAAAAATAATAATAATCTCCAGGTGCTCAATGCTGCGTCCATGTTCGGACAACCTCCGTAAACACAGAGACGCTCGCTGCGGTTGACGTCGTCGTGTCTCCAGTGCACATGCGGGACACTTTTGGACCGTTTAATGTTCACACTGGAGATCACATACAAGTCACATTTAATTGGAAATGTGAACAACCTCGCAAAAACATCGTATTTCACACAAAAAAATGTTAATTGAGCATTAAGCCCTGCAGTCAGAACGTAACCTTAGTGTATTTGTGTGCGACTGTGATATTGTATCGTAACTGAAACTTACATTTTAACGCCCCCCCGGTCTGCATTAAATAATATGAACCTACAGAATGTTGTGGTATCATCTGAAACTCAGTGTACTGCATATTGCTCGCTTGTCTCCATGATTAATTTATTTAGTTGTTAAAAATGTTCCATGGTATGACATTAAACTTATAACCGTGGAGACGAGGTTGACACTCCCAGGCGAAGTTATAAGTCTTTCTGTGCAATAAAAACACTACAAAACTTTCAACCTCTATTTCGATACTCAGAAATAGACTCAATACACCACAGAGGTCATATAATTCCCATGTGGTCTTACTGTATATCGCTGTAATCCTTCAACGGTCCAAGTAGGTTCCATAACGGTACATGGGTGGGTACTAGTCTATGTGCTGTTATACTTGTTCTGATACAGCTCAAGATCATTCTAAAGCTTCAGGAAAGGTTCATTTCTGTACCAGTACCTGCTCAAATGAGTATCTAGTGAGTATATTATTTTCAATACTTTCAACAACCTAAACATGTACTGTTTTCAGGTAAAACTATGACCCACCCACACTAGAAAAATTACAGTGTATCTTTGAAAATGTAAATGTGTTTTTAATATTGTCTTGGTGTGGTTTGGACATGATTCTATACTAATTCAGGGGTGTCCAAACTTTTTTCATTAAGGGCCACATATGTAAACGCAGACGAAGCAGAGGGCCGATCGAGGGCCGTAGACTGGTGCTCAATACAGTGAATAATTGAAATATGTGCATGTTTAACACGTTAGAACAGGGGTGGGCAAACTTTTTGACTCGTGGGCCACAAAGGGCTCTAAAATTTGATGTAAGGGCCGAACCTGGAGCAGATGGATGGAGTTTTTTGGTAATCCATCTCAGAAGAGAAAAAAATATCCCATGTTATTGAAATATCCCATATTTAAACATCATTACAAAGCATTATAACAAAATATCTGTCTCTCAAGTCCCACAATATTTACTATTTATTGAAATGACTTTTAAAACACTGAAAATGATTATTATTATTCAAGTTCAGGGGGCCGGATTAAAAAGATGAAAGGGCCGCATATGGCCCCCGGGCCTTAGTTTGCCCACCCCTGCGTTAGAATGAGCCATCAGTCTTTATTCATGCTAAAATCCTTAAAACCACGAAACATTAAATATCAGCTTTATCAAGGGAGAGTGTCAAAAAAAATACTTGCAGTAAAAAGTAAATTTTTAATTGATATAAGGTAATTTGGGCCAATTCACCTGGAAGAGTGAGGGCCAAGAAAAATTTGTCTGAGGGCCGCATTTGGCCCACGTACCAGAGTTTGGACATACGTGGTCTAATTACTGGAGTGTTTTTTGTCTCATCTTAAGACCCATTTTTACTCTCTGGGGTGGTCCTCTGTGTCATTTATTTATTTATGTATTTAGTTTTTAAATATTTTTTTTACTTTATGCATTTTAATACTTAATTATTATTTATTTATTTTATGATTTACCATGTTTTATTGTATTAATTTGTCTGTGCAGCACTTTGGAAACTGTCATGGATTGGATTGACTTGAATAGACCTGGTTTAGACCTGGTCTAGTCTGTGTTGGACCTGGTTTAGTTCTGCCCTAGACCCAGTACAGACCCTGCAGAGTCTTTATCTGGTCTAGTCTTGTCTTGGGTCTGTCTTAGTCCCGGTTCAGTCCTGGTTTGATGGATGTATTATTTTCACATTAAACCAATTTCCTTGAGCCTTATTTATAATGCACAAACAGATTGCTCGCTGCCATTATCTCCCTGCATGGCCCATGTTGTTGATCAGCGCGTTGTGTTATTTATGGGTCTCTATGGTTTTTACCGTAAACATTGTGTAGACAGACAATTATTCTCTCAGTTCTGCAGCCGTCACCATATTTTAAAGCAGACATGTTTTGCATAATCGACCTTTTTAGAGCTTTTGACCGTGTTATAATTATTCCCCTTCTCATTTACCGTCTTAAAGTTGTATTCAAGGCGTCACTGCTTCGTTTTCGCCGTCACGACACACGCCCACTTCGATGTACTCACTTCATTCTCCAATTTTATTTTCTTAATTAGCGGTACACATGAGATTTGGCAGCGTCGCGGAGTCGTTCTGGCTCAAGTGAAGCTGGCGCACGAGTACAGCTGGGCGTTATGGTGATAAAAATGTTATAGTCATCCCTGCACGATCTGCTTTTCTGGAAAATTGTGATTGAGTAAAATGGCTCTGAGATCTTCCGCATCTTTTGGTCATCCTCCATCACGTTCCGAATGAGTGACAGGTGGAGTTAACCAATCACAGTGAAGCGGAAACTTTTAGAATCAGTGATAGCGTTAGTTACTTCTTAAAGCTACAGTGTTATGCAAAATTGAGTCTTATTACATTTTAGGTAAGTTATAACATTACTAAGGCTGTGCAATTGATCAAATTTTGATCACAATTTTGATTTGTGAGTCAAACGAAATTGCTTCTTCAGTTCTAGTTGGAATGCTGGTGGACACTGCCTTATATTGACCTGAAAGGAGGAGCTAACTACAATGAAACTACTCTGACACGAACACAATCCGTGTATCATTCGTTCATTTGTTTTTCAAACTAAAACCAAAAAAAAAAAAAAAAAGAAAACGAACTATTTTCTTCATTATTTGTCTCCAAAATGAAATCAAGTCAAATAGTTGAAATGATTAAAGCTTAACAAAGTTTATTTGGGGATTTTTAAAATATATATAAATAAGTATATTTATTGTATTTTTTAGAGATTGTAGAACTGCTGGATGTTAGGGATGTAGCAATATCCATATCTCACGGTACAATATTATCACGATATGCATCTCACGGTATGATATTTATTGTGATATTTTGAAGAGGCTGATTTAATTGTAGATGGGACACTTTTTTGCTTTTAAAATACCTTGACAAGATTTTGGTGTGAATTATTTCCATCATAATCCCAAGAATTCAAGTAAAAAACATGTTTCTTCATGTTGCCTGCACTGAAATGAATCATGGGATATGTAGTTTCTGATGTTTAAAAGCTGTTGAACACGCTAGAGGAACTATGTCTCTGGACTGGCCTGGGAATGCCTCAGGAACCCCCTGTAAGAGTTGGAGGAAGTGTCTAGGGAAAGGGAAGCCTTGGCCTCCCTGTTCAGACTGCTGCCTCCACAACTCTGCCCCAGATAAAGAGGAAGAAAATAGATAGATGGATGATATGACCCTAAGAAAATCGTAACATAAATTTTTGGAGATCCAGATCCAAGGCAAAAGGAGAAATTCAATTTGTCAACTGGACAAAAGTTTATTTGGCCGAATACATTTCGCAGCTCATTCAAGCTGCTTCTTCAGATTTGGTCGGACGATGGTGGACACTGCCTTATATCTGCCTGCAGGGAGGAGCTAACTACAATGAAATTACTCAGAAACTAACACATCTACTTGGTTACAGTTAGATGAGTTAGTTTCATACCGTTTTCATTGTAGTTAGTTCCTTCTGTCAGACAGATATAAAAATATTGGACAAGAAACCATTCTCAGTTCACCACTGCACTATTTTAGACAAGACACTTGCTTAATTTTAATAATTTTGTTAATTTTAAATGTGGATATAAAGTTTTGTATGGACTTGCCCCCCTCCATTACAGAAGTTTAATAAAACAACAACTGTCAGTGTCAGTGGGATGGGAACTAGAGCCACAGTCCGGGGGAGCTGTGAAGTCCCACACAGATGCACAATATTTGGACAAAGTGTGTCTCAGTCAGAGAGATTAACTTCTGGGTGTCACCTGCCGAGGGACTACAGATGGAAATGATCATTTTAGCCTTAATCTGGCATATTTACACTGCACTGTTGTAGATGTTCATTAATATGCACTGTCCCTAAATAAATAAATAAGTATCCACAAGTGTCTGACCAGAACTGAAGAAGCAGCTTGGATGAGCTGCGAAACATTCAACCAAATAAACTTCCGCCCCGTTGACAAATTTAATTTCTCCTTTTGTCGTGGATTTTACCTGAACGACTGAGGGGTTTTTCACACATCTTGAGAAGATCCAGATCCAAGTTTTTCAGTTCCGATTCTGATTCTAATACTATAGCTTTAAGTATCTATCGATTCCTGAAACAGTAAACGACGACTGTAGCTGTAGTGGTTTGTCCACTGATCTGAAGGTTGGCGTTTTTAACCCCCACTCCCACTCTCAACGTAAACATCATTAGTTGAGCGATCAGATCCACTAACCCACAGGTCGGCGATGCAATTGCAGTGCTGTTGTTGTGTCCTTGGGCAAGACACTTAACCCACGTTGCCCCCAGTGTCTGTGTAGACTGGTGTATGCCTTGAAGGTGGAAAAACGCTGCGTAAAAGTCGTTTATTTCTTTTAAACTAAAATAAAATAAGACAAAACTGAGCCAATCGTGTTCTGTAGCTGTTCTTTATATCTTCAGAAACTATAAAACAGCCTTGTATAAATAAAAATAAATCCAAATCCAAACATTATGAGACTTCCTGGGCCGTGTATGACCAGTAAATGTTTTTATTACATCCATTTATACAGTTTATCCAACCACAATAAAGGAAAAAAAAACTATATTTAGAAGCCAATATTCAATTGGTAAAAGGGTGGTAATTCATTCACTGGACACCACAATTTTCCAACCTAGAAATCATTAGACTTTTTTCTTTTATTGCGTCGTTGTAGATCAATATTGCGTTTTCAAATGTCCAAAACACGACGTAATGACCCCGCGGTGTCATAGATTATAACGCTATAGCCGACAAAAGCGCTCCTCTTAAAAGCAGGGCCCGTCCGGAGCGTCGGGCTTAAACCGGATCAATACGGCAGATTATTGGGAGCCTCCTCCGTCTTCACCCCGCTCCATTCACTCTCCACGCTGCTTTATTGGCCCCTTTTCATTGAAACTGTGCGGGCGAAAAATGAGCTTGTCCACATGCCAACGAAGTCCAAGGAATTTCATTAAGGTTTTATTTGCAAGGATTCCCCGAGAAGCAGAGAGAGGGGCTCGGGTTGCATAACAAGTAAATATGAAATAGTGTGTTTGTTGTTTTAGCCCAGGGTGGTTTAATAGACTGGAGACTTATTTCTTGCAGATGGATCTTTTGGGAGAAAAGAGTTTGCGAAAGTCCAAAGATAAATATGCGATTTTATGTCTGTTTTTTATTAGTCAAAGGTAAGCCCAATCCACCGGTGTGCATCGAAAAACATCACATCTCATAAGGTTTGCTCTGGAATCCATTCGTTTTGCATAGCTGAATAATAATTGCTTAATAAATATGTTACAGTTTTTATTTTCAGGGGTAGAAGCTGAGGCGTCTTTATCCCGCTGGCTTGTTACGGCGATGTTCTTCGAGAGAGACTTGGTTTAAGAGTAGAAATTGTTCCAGATAAGTCAGTTTTTTAGGGTGAAATTGTGATAAATTAAAGCTCAGATTAAAGTAACTTAAGTAACTTCAGAACTTCAGACAGAGCGGTGCTTCCAGTTAGCCTCACCTTCCTGAGAATTGACGACATCAGGTGAAAGGCATCAGTACTAGTTCTTATATCCAGGAAAGATCGTATTTTCGTGTATTGTTTTTTTGTCATTATCAATACGTTGAATACAGTTTCAAGTTTTGATTCTAGTTTTAGTATGATTGACAACCCTAAGGTTACATATATACTGAAACAAATCACCGTATCACCGTATCGGAAACGATTTGTGTCCAAACACGTGTGTCCGCAAGCCTTCCCTGTCCACACAGCTTTGCGCAAGTTTGTTTACATTTTACAGAAACGAAACTTAAAACCACAGGGCTCATTTGTATAAACTAAGCACAAAAAAAAAACAGCTTCTCATTGTGCGTGGTCAGCTTCTGTCGGACTTGAAAAGGACATGACTCAGTGGAATATATGTTTTTTTCTGTGATGTAGTGGTGTTTGTTTAAACTGTTTTCCACAATGGCGTCACATCATCTACGTCACAAACCCAGAGAATCAGGAAGGTGCAAGTCACTGTGACGTGGACCAAGGAGGACGGTGACTAGAGCTCCTACGTCAGCGTATCAAAGTTTTCAGGTGTCCACACAGTGCCGGATCAGACCTGTACTCAAATTAATTCATGGGAGCTGGCGGTACTAGATCGTTCCGTCTCTGGAGCCGGTTTCCATCGGATTAGTACGATGGACGAACACTGCATCCACAACGAAAACGACTCGAATACGAACTAGTGTGGATGGGGCCTAATTTTGCACTTTCCTCCAGTTTCCCCCATCAACCCAAACCCATGCACAATAGGTCAAATCCTCCAGCTAAATTAGTCTTGACCAAAACTAGCTCAAGATCCGGAGAGGGCTGAACGATCTATCGATTTGGACTGAAAATCGTGATCTCAGACAAGACGATTTTGGGAGCGTCAAAGCTGCGTTTGCTCCTAAAGCCTGATTTAAGGGCAAAGTTCAGTTCAGTTCAAAGTTGCAATATCTGCCAAAAAAAAAAAAAAAAAAAAAAAAAATCACAATTACATTTTTTTCTTAAAATCGTTCAGCCCTAGATCTAGAGCTGGGTCCTGACACCTGAAGAATGGGTCAAATGCAAAGGACAAATGTACCTACGTCGATAATACGATGCATCTTACCTTAATAGTTTCTGACCGTATTTTCACTATTTGTGTCCGTGCAGCGACCGTCCTCTTGTCTGGCTGCAGTTTCCACCACGTGACTCTCCCCCCTCCGTTCGCCTCCCCTCCCCCCCGCAGACCACCGCCCGAACTGAGACAATCAACAGCACGACTCCTAAACATCTCAAATCAGTGTCCGGCCGTGATGGATGATTTCCAATCTGCGGGAGATATTATTCTGTCCTTCTCCCTTTTCTCTCCTTCTCTTCTGTCTTTTCTCTGTCCTTCCCTCTCCTCCTCAGCACCTTTCCTCCCCAAGCCTCTTCTCTCCCTTTCTCTCGATTTCCTCTCCCTTCCACTTCTCTCTTCCTCTCTATTTCCTCTCCTTCGCTCTCCATCAGTCTTTCTCCCCTCCTCTCCTCTCCTCTCTATTCAATCTCCTCCTCCCCTCTTCTTCTCTCTCTGTCTTTCTCCCTTCCACTTCTCTCTCGTCCTCTCTATTCACTCTCCTCTCTCATCTGTCCCTTTCCCCTCTTCTCAATTTCCTCTCCTCCCCTCTCCTTCTCTCTCCTCTAGCTGTCCTTCTGCTCTCCTCTCTTCCCTCTCCTCCTCCTCTCCTCTCTCTATTCTCTCTCTCCTCTTCTCCCTTCCACTTCTCTTTTCCTCTCTATTCACTCCCCTTCTCTCTCCATCTGTCCCTCTCCCCTCCTCTCCCCTCTCTTCCTCTTTATTCCCTCTCCTCCTCCCCTCTCCTTCTCTCTCCTCTTGCTGTTCTTCTTCTCTGTCTTCCTTTCTATTGCATGTCCTCCTCTTCAGCCTCTTCCTTTCTCTCTATTCCCTCTCCTTCTCTCTCCTCCATCTGTCTCTTTCCCCTCCTCTCCTCTCTCTTCCTCTGTCTACCCTCTCCTCTCCATCTATCCCTCTCCTTCTCTCTCTTCCACTTCTCTCTCTTCCTCTCTATTTGCTCTCCTCTCCTTCTCTCTCCCTTCCTCTATCTACTCTCCTCCTCTCTCCTCTCTCTCCTTCTCTCTCTCCATCTCCTGTCTCTCTCTCCTCTCTCTCTCTCTCCTTCTCTCTTCCATCTGTCCTTCTCCTCTCCTCTCATTCTCTCTATTCCCTTTCCTCCTACCCTCTCCTTCTCTCTCCCTTCCACATCTCTCTCTTCCTCTCTATTCCCTCTTCCCTCCTCTTCTCTCCTTCTCCTTGCTCTCCTCTCTCTCCTTCTCCCTCTCCACCCCTCTCCTTCTCTCGCCCCTCCCTCTTTATTCTCTTTCCTCCCCCTCCTCTCCTGCTCTCTCCTCTCTATTCCCTCTCCTCCTCTCCTTCTCTCTCCCCTCTTCTCTCCTTCTCTTCCTCTCTTCTCTTTCTCTCTATTCCCTCTCTTCCTCCCCTCTCCTTCTCGCTCTGTCTCTCTCCTTCTCTCCCTTCCACTTCTCTCTCTTCCTCTCTAGTCGCTCTCTATCTGTCCCTCTCTCTATTCCCTCTTGTTCTCCTCTCCTTCTCTCTCCTCTCCTCTCTCTTCCTCTCTCTTCCCTCTCCTCTTCCTCCTCCTCCTCTCCTTCTCTCTCCTCTCCTGTCTCTTCCTCTCTATTCCCTCTCCTCCTCCCCTCTCCTTCTCTCTCTGTCTCTCTCTCCCTTCCACTTATCTCTCTTCCTTTCCATTCCCTCTCCTTCTCCCTCCATCTGTACCTCTCTATTTCCACTCCTCTCTCTCTATTCCCTCTCTTCCTCTCCTCCTCTTCTCTCTCCACGTTGCAATTATTTATATAGATTTGTCGTGTGTGTGTGTTGTCAGCTCTTTTGGCCCCCTCGTTGCCGCGGTCCCTCCCCAGCGTCCCGTGGTGCTAAAGGATTGCAGTTTTTGTTTCCTACTGATTCAGATTTCACTTTTTCTGGAAAGCAAACAAATAACAGATATCAAATCCTCCCTGTGGTAACGCTGTGATGTCTGAGTGAGTGTGGGACAGAAGAGGGGGAGCGCAGCGCTTCGCCAAAAGATAAAACGCATTTATACATCACAACACATCACAATACCGCTGTAGGACGCAGGAAAAGAGAGAACGTGGAGGATTGTCTATCTTGAAATGATTTTATTTAAAGCCCCACCGTCTTAGAGAAAAATAGACAAATTAAAACCTTTTTTTTTTTCCTTCTCCTTCTTCTTCTTAACTTGTTATAATTTAAAATGGAGTAATTACAGTAGATTTCTAGAGCCAGTATCTTTTAGGTTTTCTTTCCCGGACCAAAAAAAAAAAAAGTGATTTGTAGAACAGTGTCATAAAACAGTGAGAAAAAGATTTGCAGCGTGTGATGTCGTCTTTTGGAGACAGATGCAGATCAGTTTGTGAACTAAATCTGCAAAGTAATGTAAGCAAAACTGGTTCTTGATGAAAGCGGGCTTACATCTCCACAAACCTGACTCGTATTTGGCCTACAGGGGGGGCTCTTCCTGCTTGTTTCCATGGTTCTTTTGGATAGAATATTCTGCATTATGGCCAGTGTTGGGAAGGTTGCTTTTAAAATGTATTCCCCTACAGATTACAGATTACATACCCCAAAATGTAGTTTGTAACATAATCCATTAAATTACTTAAAGTGAGTAACATAATCTGAATACTTTGGATTACTTGATTTGCTGTAGAGAAGCAAAGACTCAGATTTCTGCACATGAGATGTTTTGTCTTCTAAAAGAAAATAAAAAGCCCAGTCTTTACTTAACAGTGTTAAAAATATTATTGACAGAAGAGGAGGAGACACGGTTAAATCCTGTTTTAGTCCAATTTTAGTCCTGGTTTAGACCTGTTTTAGTCCTGGTTTAGACCTAGTTTACTCCTGGTTTAGACCTGGTTTAGACCTGGTTTAGCTCTAGTTTAGACCTCATTTATTTTCCAGAAATGAGTGAAAAAAAAAAAAAGGGATATAGCCCAAAATGTGAAAACAGGAAAATACCACCGTGTAATCCATTTATTTCAACAAAGTAACTGTAATTCAATTACCACTCACTGAAACAGTAACTGTAACTGAATACAGTTACTCATAATTTGTACTCTGATTACGTAACTCTGGTACATGTAATCTGTTACTCCCCAACACTGAGTGTGGCATAAAACTCTAAGGACTCAGCAGCCACTCTGCGGAGGAAACTCATTTCGCCCGCTTGTATCCATAGCGATCTTGTCCTTTTGGTTTTTACCCAAATCTCATGACCATAGTTGAGATAGGGTGAGGAGCTCGGTCACACGGGAGGAGCTCAGAGTAGAGCCGCTGCTCCTCCACGTTGAGAGGAGCCAGCTGAGGTGGCACGGGAGTCTATTCCGGATGCCTCCTGGACGTCTTCCTTGGGAGGTGTTCCGGGCATGTCCCACCAGGAGGAGGCCCCGGGGAAGACCCAGGACACGTTGGAGGAACTATGTCTCTGGTCTGGCCTGGGAACACCTCGGGGTCCCCCCCTGGAGGAGCTGGAGGACATGTGTGGGGTGAGGGAAGTCTGGGAGTTCCTGCTTAGACTAATGCCCCCGTGACCCTGATAAGAAGAAGAAAATGGATGGATGGCATAAAATGTATTTAGTTTCTAGTATCTGTGTCCATGGGTAATGTTCTGAGGTGTGGTGTTATCTTTCTTTCCACGGAATCATGCAGAAAACATCTACAGTAGTTTCTGAAGATGTGTGTTTGGTCACCGTAAATCTCCTTGTTTTCAGAGGGGCATGATTGACATGTGGATTAGCCAATCAGGGACACTCATGGTCCATCCATATCAGAAAAATATTAAGAAAAAATAAATATGACGAGACTGAAAAACATGGCTGCTTTCTGCAAAATCAATGAGCAAACCACTAAACTCTGTTAATCTAATGTAAGATCAGTGGGATTTTATTTGTAAATGATATGTGACCAATGAGCTCATTCGTTTCTCATGCATCACTGAAATAAACACTTCTGATTGGGCGATCACGTTTGACCAGGCTTGAGACACGGCAGAGGGCGTGGGACCAGACTGAACTGCAAAAAACAAAATCTAATCAATTTAAGATGACATGAATTAAGAACGTTTTATCATGATTAGAGTAAATTTCGCTTAACAAGTCAAATTATCCCCCAGTGGAATAAGACTTTTTGTACTTAAAATATGAAAATACATCTTGCTACACTGAAAATAAGAAAATCGAATGTTGCTGTAATTAAGAAAAACACTTATTCCAAGTGGGATAAATTTTTACTTTTTTTTTACTCAAATAAAGTAAAAGGTTCTTAATTTAAGTCATTTTAACTTAGATAGATATTGTTTTTTTCCCTATGTGATATTGATTTGTGTAAAAAATACTTGGAGAGATCATTCTGGATTTGCTTCTGGAGGTGATGTGGCCACCTCCAGAAAGTCACACGGTGTTGCTTTAAACCAAACAGGCTGATATAAATCTTGCAGTTATAATTATTTTACCCCAGTGTGAAATAATTGTTAATTTTCCCACACATGTATTGTAGATCATAGCAGACAAAAGCATAACACGCCTTATTCAACACTACCCGCCCTTTCACTGCTTTGGTTTTTCAGTTATTTTGAGCATCCTTCTCTCTTGTTTCTCGCTTGCCGTTTTCTATCCAACTGATTCAAAAACAAATACAGAATCCTCCACGGGGCAGCGCCGCGTTGAGCTCGTGATATCAGAAACGGAGGAGTGAACAGCGTTTAGACCAAAAGATACAACCTCTTTCATATTTAGAGACCCGCGCTACGGCTGCTTCGCCCCGTGTTAAATTTGTCCAGATAAAAGGTGAAGTGGTCGTTTTGTGATCTCGACTCCGAGCATCGATTCCGGCCCGTGCGTTCAGTCCTTTAGAGACCGCAACTTCTCGCAAACAGATCATTTTGTTTACTTTGTTGGAGCCTGTTGACACCGCTGGCTTTGCTCCTTTTCCACGCGCAAACCCGTCATGCAGAGATATTAGACCACGGCGTACCGCATACATATTTATAAGACGGGTAATTCTCAAAACACTGGAGTTGTTTGCGTTCTGTCTATCCGTACGCAGGTAAACAGTTTAGATCATAGAGTTATTTATGGGGATGTATTCAGGGTGAGGGCTTTTAAAACACGAGCATGAAAACGTGTGGGTGTGAGAATAATATGAAAGGGAATTTTGATGTGACATTGTAGCCCCGGTATAATGTGTAGACATGATCGTGATTCAGTACGTGATTTTAAATGCAGTTTGATGCGGCTTTAAAGGCGCCGCACCTGATTTTTACTGTCTTAAAAAACGTGAAAAACAGAGCGAGTTCATGTTATTAGGTTCTTTTTTTCCAGACCAAGAGTTTGTTTTCATACCTGACAGTTTCGACTACTCCCTGCGGCCTTCTTCACGCCCTATCCACACTAGCACGTATTTGAGTCGTTTTCGTTGTGGATGCAGGGTTCATCCACACTAACCCGAATTAAAATGGCTCCAGAGACGGAACGATCTGGTGCCATCAGCTCCCACGAATTCACCTGAGTATAGATCTGATCCGACACTACGCGTTTGTCCAGGCGGTTCGAATCTTGCTCTCGACAAAAACATCATTAGCTGAGAGGTCAGATCCACTGACCCACAGGTTGATTGGCATGATTCCAGCTCCCACAGATGAATGCTGCCATTATGTCCTTGGTCAAGACACTTAATGTGTATGAAAGTGTATGATTGTGTGTGTGAATGGGTGACTAGTTCGTTGCTTTGAGTGCCTTGAAGGTGGAAAAGCGCTATAGAAAAATGTGACCATGACCACGACCACTGTGTGGAAGCCTGAAAACACTGATACGCTGATGTAGGTCTATGTGCCACGAAGTAATTCACCGCCAAAACACTAAGAGGCTAGAATATATGTCCATTCATATATACGGTCTGTGTGTACGACCTGCAGATGTATAATCTCTGAAAAGTTTAACATGAACCATCTCCAATGTGAAAGAAGCACAGAACAGACTCACCATCAGCAGAACACCCCTCTGTCATAGAAAGAACACTCATATTCCACTGAGTCGTGTCCTTTAGTCCGACAGAAGCTGAACCACAACAGCGCACAATAGCGAGCTGCACTGAGTTTATGCAAATTATTAACATGCGGTTTTAAGTTTTCGTAAACGTAAATGTAAACAAATATGCTCAAAGCTGTGTGGATAGGGAAGGCTTGCGGACACAGAAACGACTTGTCTGGACGCAGATTGTTTCCGATACAGTGATTTGTTTTAGTGTAAACGTAGCCTCAGGGTGGTCACATGATGTTGCTGTGTTGTGTCGCTCAGCTGATTTAAACAGGTTTTGGAGCTGTCTTCCTACCGGCGGAGGCAGGACAACAGCGCCATCTGCAGTCCCACTTCCTCAGGACAGTATCCCAGGTGTGTGAGAGTAAAAAAAGCCCCCTAGTCCTGGTTTATAGTCCCATGGGCACATTTCCATATTTTGATTTCTTCTTTAATCCAGCGACGGTGTTTGTTTTCTTCTGTCCCAATGATGTTCGTTCCGTCCCAGTCTATAATGTGGTTCTCTCTTTTACAGTGGTCAGAATCGGCCGATTTGACTTGTTCCTGTTCTGCTTTGTGTTTTGTTGCTCGTGTTTCACCTTCGCTGTTTCCTTCTCACATTCTGTTCTGTGTTCTTTTTTTTATGTACTGAACTAAAATAATAAATAACTGGAAAAATTAAGGTGTTCTAAAACTTTTGACCGGTAGTGTCAAATCAATTCAATACAGTTCAGTGAAAAAAAGGCAGAGTCATGGGTTTGATAAAAGTCTACTAAGTCCACTAGGTTTGTGCAAAGTTAAAAAAAAAACGCCCATTTTAATCATCAAAATAGTGAAAATATCAAATGTGTCGCATAAATGAGTTTCCTTCCTCTGAACAAGCAACAAAACTGTAGCTCTTACACAAAATGGTTTATTAAAATACACCTAAAAATACTCTTGGTGATGTATCGATAAGGCCGTCCACATTATCGATACTGTATCATCACATTAAACTATATAATATATCGATATTTCAATATTTTTCACACCCTAAATGGGGAGTGTAATGCTTAGAAAAACAAACAAACAAACAAACAAACAAAAAACATGCAGTAACTGTACATGGGGTATTAATTTAGTTACAAAGCCTTCTTAACGGTGCACTGTGTAACTTTTTGGTTGGTGGTCCATCAGCTTTATTCTGGTATGTCAGAGCTCTACTTGGAATGTTCCACAATATGACATTAAACAGCTCTACTTTACATTTGTTTCAGTTCAAGTGGTTTTATAGCTCAAAAATACCAAGAAAAACAAGTATTCTGATTGTTAGCGGGATCGCCTCTCCACAGATCTGACCTGATCTTCATGGAGACCAAACTAAACCAAGTTACAGGTCAGATCTGTGAAGAGGCGACCTCACTCACAGTCAGAATGCCTGTTTTTCTAGGTATTTTTGAGCTATAAAACCACAAACGTGAAAGCCTCAAAGTTACACATTGCACTTTTAAGAAGGATTCAGGCTTTGTAACTAAATAAATACCCTAAGTACAGTTACTGCAATTTTTTTCCAAGTATTTGCGCAAAATCTGTCCTGCCCCAGTACAGATTCGGCTCTTAAGGTCAAATAAGTCCACCGTGAGCTTTTTCCATCGAATTACTGAACCTGTTACTTGGTCTGGTTTGGTCTCCATGAAGATAGAAAGGTTTAATGCCATACTGTGAAACATTCCAGACAAAAGCAATAACACCTCCATGGACGAAAACATTTCTGTCTTCATGGAGACCAAACCAGACCAAGTTACAGGTCAGATGTGTGGAGAGGCGATCCCATTCACAATCAAAATGCCTGTTTTTGTTATTTTTTTTGTCATTTCTGAACTATTAAACCTCCTGTAATTTAATAAATGTGAGGTAGAGATGTTTAATCTTTTGATATGATCGTAAACAATACATTTAGGGCCTTCTTTGTCGTTATTATTAGTTTGTACGACCATAGATGAAAACAAAATCAATTTTCTCATTCTCATTTTGCTTATTTTGATTAGAAATTATTAGTTTGTGTGACCATAGTATGAAATTTATTTTGCTGTATGTAAATATTTGTAATGTTCTGTGATCCATGTACGTAAGAAACCACATAATTTTTGAAACTATGTCATGAACAGGGGCAGGTTCATGTACGTTTTTTCTTCTTCCCACCAAATCGAATCAAATCTAATCCAATCTAATCGAAAAAATGTCGTACTGTGGAGAAAACCCCCCCACATTTGACCGATACTGCACCACAAAAGTTACAAAATCCACGTTTAAAGTTCTTATACTATGTTACTGTATTTTCTCATGCGATTTCTTATTCTCCACGATACTGCTTCATTTACACGATTAGTTCTTTGATACAGCTCATTCTCCTTTGTCTTGTGCCGCTTTACCACGCTGTCTCCATGCACACGGCTCCATCTCTCCCCACTGCAGAGGAGAGAGGCCCGAAATAGCCCTGGGACCCTGCAGCTGAGACTCAGAATCAGGCAGTTCTTTTGAGGATCCAGAGAGGAGCCAAAAGCGCCTTAGCTCCACCACACATCGCTCAGAGAAGTGCGCAGGCAGCTCACAGGGCCACAGGATAAACAGGATTACTGCAATGGGCCAATCTATATTTACTGACTGGCTTCCTTGGCACGCACGGCTCCGAACTGAACCCGAGCCAGCGTCACACAGACACTTCGTTAACTGTTATGAACTCTAATCCATATTGTTGACATAGTTCGGCGGTGGAAAGTAAAAGTTGTAAAGTGCTGTACATAAAGGTGCGCTGTGTAACTTTTCTAGTAGGGGATCCATCACCTTCTTGTTAGTTTTTTGGATTTGTCATTGCTCAGTTTGGAGTGTTCCACAGTAAGACATTAAACAGATCAACCTTACGTTTATTCAGTTACAGGTGGTTTTAAAGCTGAAAAATACCAAGAAAAACAGGTATTCTGACAGATCTGACCTGTAACTTTTTCTGGTTTTTTTGGTCTCAGTTAGGGATGGGCATGATTAGTCGAGTAATCAGTAATTGATCATTAAGAATTTCGACAATTACGTATATTTTTAATCAAATGTAGCTTGCTGTGCCTCACAGTCCCACGTTTGGACTCTGGCTCCTTGGAGACACTGTTCCACTTACTGTCCCGGGTATGATTGAGTTTTTTAAGTATCCCGGTTTCGTCATGGTGCATGTAAAGGCAGTATCCCGGTTACTGCAACATAAAGTTGAGTGCGAATGCGTCCAAAAGACAAACACTTTTCATCACAATAGAAGCCAAAATAAATAAAGTGACCAACATAAATAAAGTGAGTGAAATGACTGTAAAATAAAGAGCTGTGTCTGTTGTTCCACTGTGCAAAATTGATTTTGTTTGTCCTTTATTTTTCGTTTCAGTTTCAGTTTCAGCCAAATTTTATTAGATGGCGGTTCAGTTTGGCATACGAAATTGTTGGCTGGCTTTGGCTGAAACTCTAAATGGTGCAAATGGTGGTGCCTGGCGGTGGCTTCAGGATCTGATCTGTACCATATTTTCCGGCCTATTAGGCGCTCTGGATTATAAGACGCACTGTCATTAAATGGTCTATTTTCGAACTTTTTTCACAAATAAACCGCACCGGACTTTAAACAAAACACAACAGTTGGATGGGTCAGTGGGACTTTGTTTGTGGCGTTCACGGTGACTCTGGGCTTTGTTCAGTTGTGGCGTGTAGGGAGGGTGCTGTCTGGGACCGCTGGATTGTCGGCGTGTTCGCAGTGACTCAGTTGTTCAGTTGTGTCTAGAAGTGGCACATTGCACTCGCTTTTTCGGTTCGTTCCTCCGTTCCGTTCCTCGTCGGCGTGGAGTGATGAGTGTGTCTGCGGGTGTTTTTCTCTATGCGTGTCTTCTCCGTGTGTGTTTGCGTGCACTGCGGGTGGTGTGGCTTTGTAGTTTACTGAAGTCATGCAGGGACACCCGAGTGGATTCGTGTATAGGCGCTCTGGATTATGGGGCGCGCTGTCGTTTTTTGATGGGGTTGGAGGCTTAAGAGCGCGCCCTATAGTCTGGAAAATACGGTACTTTACTTAAAAACATTTTAAAGACGATACTATTTACTTTTACTACACTGCATTTTAGAGCAGGTATCTGTACTTTCTACAACATTTTTGAACTGGACCTTTTTTTTTTTTTTTATCAAGGTCAGAATCTGAGCAAACAAAAATATACAAATTAACTAGAACAGCTAGAAAAAACAAACTGTCGATCGAATTGCCTCTGTTGAACAAAATTCAGCAGTTTGTTCAGTACAATTCAATATAATTTACATTTAAATGAGCTTCCCAGTAAGAGATGCTGTTAGCTTTCTTCCATCTAAACATTCTTTGCTTGTTTTAGTGAGTTAACGTTACATCAGTGAGTAATTAGACAGTTGTAGTCTTGGGTGTTTCTTGTGCTGATCTTTTGCTCTGATCTGGATGCTGCTGAGAATAAATATAATAACATTTACCCAAAGAGCTCAAATTCTTCTTATTTTTACTGTATTATTAACATCAAAATACTATTAAAGCTGAATTGTGTAAGTTTTCTGGTCCATCGACTGCTTGCAGGGTTCCCACAGTTTTTCGCCAACAAAATTTCAGACGTTTTCCGTGACTTTTTCATGACCTAACGTGAATTTTCCATGACTTTACAGCACCTACATGTGTAGAATTGATCAGACTTTTAGGGCTAAATATGAAATGTTAACACTTTTCACTCACCTTATGGTTTGGTATTATAGTTTAACATTCAAAATACTGTCAATGCATTTATTGTCATCAGAAATAATCATAATAGCCTAAAGATAACTTAACAGAACGCTGTAGTTTTCTGATTCATCAGCTGGTTTCACTTCATGGAAACCGTCGGACCTCGCAGCATTAGGATTTGTTCGCTCAATGGTAGGCGGGTACTTTTTTTTTTTTTAAACCAGTCACCGCTATTTGGTCATGATGTATGCAATGCGCCAAATCCCGTAAGAAGAAGGACAATAACGTCTTTCCCCTTGATAAAATTCACTAAACATTCCCTTTGTTCCGGCTTTAAATCCTCGATCTCGGGAATCGTTGCCAACACAGAATGTCTGTCTTCGTCTACATCCATCTCGACCGCTTTGTTTACTGTTGTGTCGTACCACAAAAGTGAACCAGACAGGCACTTGAGTTTGACGTCATGGCTTCACAGCTCTTCGCTGATTGGCCGGTGCGTGGTCTGCAACTTCCGAAGTTCTTGCAAACCATCTAGTGTATTCTGATTCCTGACCTAGTCACTGGAGAGAAATGAAATTGAGCGGAGGCACTAGGTGGCGCCGACTGATTAGTAGTTGCATGAAAGAGATACTAAAATTCCATTACTTTTCCAAAATTATTATTGAATTTACAAAACTCCATGATTCTCCAAGGCCTGGAAATGACATTTTCAGTTTCCATGACGTTTCTAGGATTTCCATGACCTTGTGAACCCTGGGCTTTTCTCCATAGAGGTGTTATTGCATTGTCTGGAATGTTTCACGGTATGGCATTAAAACTTTCTGTCTTCAAACTGGACCAAGTTACAGGTCAGATCTGTGGAGAGGCGATGCCGCTCACAGTCAGAACGCCTGTTTTTCTAGGCATTTCTGAGCTTTAAAACCACCTGTGATTAAATAAATGTCAAGTAGAGCTGCTTATTGTCACACTGTGGAACATTCTAGACAGCGCAATGGCGTATCCATAGAAACAAACAAGTGACAGACCCCTCAACCTAAAAAAAAAAAAAAAAAAAACCTAAAAAAATGTCAAAGTTAGGTCCTTAACACTTACAAAACACATTATACTGGATTTTTATTTAATTTTTTCTTGTATTTCAATTGGATTTCTGTAGAATTTACACAGTTTTCCAAAGCAACTGCCTTGGAAACAATTACAAAACAATGCAGTTTATTTTGTTGAGAAATACGAGGTCACTGCACTTACTGTTATAAAGTGCTCCATTGTCCCCTTTACACAAAATAATACATTACGGCCGTATTGTTGGGAGCACGTATTGGCAAAGGTCCTAGATACCTTAAATTAGACCATTATATACAGTTATAAAGCCTTTCCTCTCTCTATTATTTACCCTCCCGTACACCTTTAATCATAGCTATGGCGCCCTGAACAACATAAACAACTATATGTGAGTCTATAGTGTGGTCGATAACCTTAAACACCACCTTATACCGGCGCCCATCGGCATCATGGGAAAGATTTTCTGTCACCCGGTGAATGACTATTAGTTTAGTGACCCAGAGGCGGAGAGAGGGAGGGAGTAATGATTTCTGCTGTAGGAGCTGGGAGGCCTTTAATTTCAGTCCCAGATCAGTCCCCGTCTCTCCCCGGCCAAAGTGGAACTGAATTTCTCCATTGCTGCGTATTAAAGGTGCACTGCGTAACTTTTCCGGTAGTGAAGGGTCCGTTAAATGCTTTTGTCCAAGGAGGTGTTATGGCTTTGTCTGAAATGTTTCACAGTACGGTGTTAAACCTTTCTGTCTTCTTGGAGACCAAACCAGACAGAGTTACAGGTCAGATCTGTGCCACAACTTCTGTTTTTTTCTAGGTATTTTTGAGTCATAAAACCACTGATAATTGAATAAATGTAAGTTAGAGATGTTTAAAGTCATACTGTGGAACATTCCAGGCAGAAAAATGACATCCATAGAAACACGTGGGTGACGGAGCCACAACCAAAAAGTTAGACCGTGCACCTTTAAGTAACTTTTTAGAGGAATTGTCCTTTTAAGAGTACTTTTATAGCACTGTACTTTCATACCTACTTGAGTAATTTTTTTTTTTTTGAAGTAACAGTACTCCATCCATTCATTTTCTCATAGTCCCTTTAGCGTGTCCTGGGTCTTCCCCAGGGCCTCCTCCCAGTGGGACATGCTCGAGACACCTACCAAGGGAGGTAACCAGAACGGATGCCCGAGCCACCTCAGCTGGCTCCTCCTGACGTGGAGGAGCAGTGGCTCTACTCCAAGCTCCTCACCCTGTCTCTAAGGGAGCACCCAGACACCCTGCGGAGGAAACTCATTTCAACCGCTTGTATCCGCGATCTCGACCTTTTGGTCATTACCCAAAGCTTGTGCCCATAGATGGGGGGAGGAACGAAGACTGAGCGCTAAATCGAGAGCTTCGCTTTTCGGCTCAGCTCCCTCTTCACTTAACGGTCCGATACAGCGATCGCATCACTGCCGATGCTGCACTGATCCACCTGTGGATCTTCCTGAGATGTTATATGTTATATGGAGGACGTCTGTATTATTTAGAATTAATGAACTGAACTCACAGATGACTCGTTTGCATACAACCCGGCGCACTCACGGCGATAGCGGCGGATACGTGTATGTGTGATGGTGTTGGCAGTGCGAGGAGGTAAAGATGTCACAGAGCGGTTGCTGCAGTTGGCACAGGATTCACTCTTGTATGTTTAAGTGAAGAGCTGGATCTCAGGGTCATTGGGTTTATTTCAACAGTGTGTGGTTTTGTGTTGTAGAAATTTAAAGTTAAACGTGCATTGTGTCACTTTTATGTTGTTTGTCTCATTGACATGTCATTGTTTTGTCTGAGATTTTTCACAGTATGCTACTATAATATTGTTTAAACACTAACAGCATAAGGTAAACAACCATCCAAATGTATTTTGTGTGTTTTATTTATCATTTAAAATAACTATAGAACAGCTTTGAAAAAAAAAAAAAAGAGTTGTTTTCAGCCAGCATTTGCCAGTAAATCTTCTTATTACACCAGTTCATATTCTAAATGAGATATTGACTGAACTGTTATCTGAGAAGCCGATATCCCAGCCATCAAAATTTGTATTTCATTTAATTTTTACATTTTTATTTATAAAGCACTTGCTGACGTTGTGGATCAGTGCAGCATTGGCAGTGATGTGGTCGCTGTATCGGACCGTTGTGGTGAAGAGGGAGCTGAACCGAAAGGCAAAGCTCTGGATTTACCATCAATCTACGTTCCTCTCCTCACCTATGGTCATGAGCTTTGGGTAATGACCGAAAGGACGAGATCGCATATACAAGCGGCTGAAATAAGTTTCCCCCGCGACAGGTTGACGAGCTTAGTCACACGGGAGGAGCTCGGAGTAGAGCCGCTGCTCCTTCATGTTGAGAGGAGCAGCTGAGGTGGCTCGGGCATCAAGAAAATGGATGAATGGAACTAAAGCACTTTTAAAAAGAAGGTTTACAAAGTGCTACAGTACAGACAGCAGAAAAAAAGTACAAAAGCATAAAATAGCACACATCATAACAGACAAAGAGGAAGATTATTTAACACAATTATCAAAAATGGATCAAGCAATTTAATTATAATAAATAAATTAATAAAACTGAATAAAAATAAACATTCCTTTAGCTAAATCCAGCCAAAGGAAGGCCAATCTGTAAAAATAAGTTTTAATAAGTGATTTAAAAGATGATCCTGATGGTGCGAGCCTTATCTTCTTCTCAGGTCGTTCCAAAGCCGAGGTGTCTGGACTGAAAAGGCTCGATCAGCCCTTCGTCCGGAGCCTGGACTTTGGAAGAGCGACACAGGGACCTACCTGAGGATCTGAGGCTGCAGGAGGCTCGTACAGGGTTAAAAATTCTGAAATGTAACTTTGTGCGTGACCTAAACGAGCTTTAAAAGTGATTAGTAAAATCTCTAAATATCATGGATCCCTAATTCTTGTGTTTGTTTTGCAGTTCACATTTCAGTCTTGTCTCAAAAATGGACTAATCTAATCACAATCTCAGTAAAAATGTAATCTTTTATTATATTCACGACATCTATAACCCTCATAAACCTCGCCTTGCTGAGCGCCGCACTCCTCGCTCGCACGTGCAAACCGCTCCGTAGCTGTCAGTCGTCATCACTTCACAGCGGAGCTCATCTTCCCCCAAAATGTCCGCCGCTGAAGAAGGCCCCTCTTTCATTATGGGGGCTATTTCCGTGGCACTTTTCCCACCAGCAGTAATTACTCAGCAGTGTAGCGGCTCCAGCATTAGCCGAGCAGGTGCTAATTTCAGACCGAGCTCTGGAGAAGCGACTAAACTGAAAAACGATTCTAAACGCGGAACTGGGGAGGGATGACTCACAAACTCATTTACAGCAGCTATTTGTCTACTCTGTGTCTGTCCTCTGTTTTAACAAAGTGGGCTGGGAACTTCCTCCTCTTTTGCAGCGGGACTGAGTAGATTTCCACAAAAGTCGTGCATCTTGGACTCGGCGCGGTGATTTAAGGGGGCATCTGTTAAACATCTCTTTGTTTTGTGTTGTATCTGTTTGTAGAGGTTCAATTAGTGTACATGCTGTCCAATTAAAGCTTGACAATGTAGCTTTTCTCGTCGAAAGTGTGCCGATTGCATGTTTCTACTGAGATTTATTGCTTTGCTTGGAATATTTTTTGTAATAAAATAGCTGTAGTCAGAGTTCTGCACCGGTATTGGCAAATAGTTGCTGAAACGGGCGGGTTTTAATGTTCTGGAATTTTACGGGCAGGTACTGATTACACACGGGCGGGTCAGGACTAAATCAGGACTACACAAGGACTAATCTTGGACTTAAGAGAAAGCGAGAACCCAGAGCGAGAGAGAAAGCGCGATCTTGCGATCTTGCACTTACCACCGTGAGCGGAGATCTGTTCCGGTCCTTTCGCCTGCAGTCACCCGACGGTCTACGCGGACGTGAAGTCATAACTTTTCAATTCATATTCTGATGGATGCTTCAGTTAGAATGCTTTTAATTTGTGTGTGTTTGATCATGGGCACGGGCGGGTAACGGTGGAATGTCAACGCGCTCGGGCAGTTGCGGGTTTAACTTTGATAAAATCACGGGTTTATGGGCGGGTGCGATGCTGTACTGAGTGGGTGCGGGTCTCCAAAAACGGACCTGTGCAAGACTCTGCCTGTAGTTCAATTAATCCAAGATAACAAAGTTTAATGCCATACTGTGTAATATTAATATTCCAGTCAAGCTGTCACATCTGCATGAAGACAAGGAAGTAGCAGATTCTTCACCAAAAGTCAAAAAGTCAGTGTTACATACAGTGTTGCCAGATTGGGTTTACTGATTTCCTCCTAATTACATTCGAAAACCCGCCCTCTTCAGCAAAAAAAAAAAAAAAAAAAAAAAAAAAAAAACACTCAACATTTTGTCACAGAAAACATTTAATCTTTGAATAAATGTATGCAATATCGGTGTGCAAAAATATCAAAATATCAATATATCGTATCGTTTAATGTGATGATACAGTATCGATATCGTGGGCTGCTGTATCGATATATCGCCAAGAGTATTTTTTTGGTTTATTTTACTAAATTATTTTGTTACAGCGCTACAGTTTTGTTTTTTGTTTAGAGGAAGGAAACTCGTTATGCGACATATTTGACATTTTCACTGTTTTGATGATTAAATTGTTTGTGTTTCTTATTAACTTTGCACAAGAAATGGTTTAACAAAGACTTTTAGTATCACAGCCATGATTTAGCTTTTATTTTTGTATTGAACCGTATCAAATCGTTTTGAAATATATCGTACTGAATCGAAACTGCACCGTATTGTGGCCTATGCATCGAGTTATGTATTGTATCAGCAACTTCTTAATGATACTCAGGCTTAAATGCAATTAATTTGAAAATGAGTATTGAGAAAACATATTAAATGTAGAACAGTATTTTAATTTATGACATGAAAATATGTGATTTAGCCAGATATTTGAATAAACATGTAACGTAATCTACTGGCTTTTTAAAAACATTGCCAAGATTGAGAAAACATGTTCTGTAAAACCTTTGGTAAAACATAGAATGGCGTTTTCATCAAGCATAAAATGACTATCATCAGTGGTCGGCTACAGCCTCGGCTACTGCGAGAACAGCTGACAAACACAGAGCCTGCCTACGCATACATCGAGGAACTGAATCTGTGCAACAGCTGAACACCAGGGACGTCCATTCATTTGTGCACAGACCGGAGCACATCCATAAGACTGGACAGGAGTGAAAGTCCCATACTCTTCCTCATGTTATTGTGTTACTGCCATAGACTGTATAAACGAAGTGGACTAAGCGAGTGTGATGTCACCCACAGCGTTCAGCGCCGCTCAAATGAGGCTCGCGATGCTCACGGTTACAGGATTTTTTTAGATGGACAAAATAGTAAAAAAAAAAAAAATCAGGATCACGCGTCGTTCATTCGGTTAATTCGAACATTTTAAGACCAAAATGACGAGGCTCACAGCAGCATTTACAGAGAGAGAGGTGACAAGATCCTAATGTAAATCAATTGGAGTCAAAGTCAGAATGAGCCTCCTGGAGCACTTCCTGCAGTGCGTTAGCTATGTTCACTCATATATACGGTCTATGGTTATTGTGTATCGCGTTGATTGGTGTGAAAATAAAAAAAATGCCCAAACTTGTTGAAAGTGGCCCATATATTATCTGCCCGCCTAAGGCTTCCCCTTCCCGCTCGACATAGTAAAAAGAAGCCAATCTGGCAACACTGGTTACATCCTCCTCCTTAACCTTAAGGTTGCTGGTTAAATCCTTATCCTTAAGCGCATGTTCTAGTTCAAAACATTATGGATGAGATTCTATGTGAGGCTGTTGAGGCAGACATTGGGTTTTATTTTAAAGCTACACTATGTACCTTTCAGGCAGCGGTGGCACCAAGTTGTTGTTTTGCAAGTCTCAAGTCTTTGACCTCAAGTCCGAGTCAAGTCTTAAGTCAAATACAGGCCAAGTCCAAGTCGAGTCTCAAGTCACTGGCCCGTAAGTCCAAGTCAAGTCCAAGTCGTCTGCTTTGAGCCTCAAGTCATTTCAAGTCTTTTGCAGTTTATATGAATTTTAAGATAAAATGTATTTAAAAAAATCATAGTATATTTATATATGAGTATTTATAGAGTATATAAGAGTTGTAGAATATAATATAGTTATTTTTTTCCTTTTTAAATGTCCTGACAAGACCTTAGTGTGAATCATTACGGTCAGAAGAGAAAGAATTCAGATTTAAAAGTGCTTCTCATGTCACAGGGCTCAAGTCCGAGTCAAGTCCCAAGTCACTTACCTTCAAGTCCAAGTCGAGTCCCAAGTCTTAGTCCATTTTATCAAGTCAAGTCTCAAGTCCTATAGAGAAAAATCCCACACACCGTCTTACTTGCAAATTGTGAGATTTATTAGGACAAACCGTGCAACGTTTCGGCACTAGGTCTTCGTCAGGCCTAGTTTGCCTGTTTGCCTGACGAAGGCCTAGTGCCGAAACGTTGCACGGTTTGTCCTAATAAATCTCACAATTTCTCTGTGTTCTTAGGCTGCTCCCTCTCCTCCGACACATCCGTCTCTAGGAACTGATGTGTGACGTTCTCATTCTTTTAAGTCTCAAGTTCTAGAAATAATGACTCAAATCTGACTCAAGCCAAAGTTGCAAGTCCACACCTCTACTTTCAGGTGAGAGATGCAGCTCTTTGGCTATTGTTTGGCCAGATCTGACCACATCTGAACTTTACCCAATGGCCTCACCTGCTTGGAGATTGTTTTGTTTATTTTCATCGCCGCAGATACGAGCAGGTGGCGGACCCCTTACATAATCCACCTTTAAAGGAACTGTACACATTTTTTCTCTCGTAAATAAAAAGAAATTGTTTTGCTTGACCTAGTACAGATTATATGAGACCACCTTGTCCTGTCTGCATCTACATATCAATATTTTGGTCTTCTATGAACCTGGAAGTGAGCTGTTGGCATGCTAGTCGCTGCTGACAACAAAACTCTGGCCTCTGAAAGTTGTAAAAAGTGCTTAAACTCACATAAAATAATCAGGATGCTACAATGCAAACTGAAGAATAAACTTTGGACCATTGCAGAAAGTTTTTTTTTTTTAAGAGTATAGCACCTTTATTTTTTCATAATGCTAAATCTGGTCATTATAATTGTCATGGATGTTTTGCTCTGAGTTTTCTAATTTAAAACCTCACTTTGCGTACGGTAATGAGGCAGTTACATGGATAATTAATGCAGATACCGTATGTTTTGAGAGTATATAGCTATATTTTTGTTTCTGGTCCGATTGTGAAGTTGCAGAGTTGGCAGTGGAGGTGTGAAGTGCTCCCAGCTTTGTGTGAGAGAAACAGTGAGAGACAGTGAGATAATGAGACGGCTCAGCACCTTAAAAACCTCTTGTTACAGACACACACAGCGGCATATGCGCAGGTATAACAGCATTAAGTCAAGGCGCGGCTCTGGTCTTAAATACTTTAAGTAAATTATATTAGATGTTCTTTTTAATCCCAAATGAGGTTTGCTGTGGCAGAGGAGTCGACAGCAAAATAAGGCAGAGAAAATACAGAAAAATAGGTGCACAATGCAATTTTTATGTCTCTGAGGCGATTTGATTACTTGGAATTTTTCAGTGTATATCTTTAAATCGATTCAATTACTGGGATTTTTATTGCAAAAACACCCCGAAAACAAACATGTATTCTTATAGTGAGCGTACTCTCCTCTCCACAGGCCTGGTGGCACCTGAACATAGCAAGACAAAGCTGTAGCCTCGTCATGAAGACCAGCAGGTGGCTCACCCTAAAAAGTTACACAGTGTCTCTTTAAATTTCACTAAAACATAATCAGAGTTTAGTGTGGGTGAAGCTGGGGGATTGGCCGAGTACAGGGGCCTCCAACCTGTGGCTCGGGGACCACCAGTAGCTCTCCACCTCCTTCCAAGTAGCTCGCCAAGGGATTTCTGAATTACATTTATGGTGCTGAATAAGTAAAATTTGATTAACTAAATTCAGTTATGTATTTGTTAAGATACAGCATATATTAATGATGATTTAAAATGTAAATATGTAAAAAATAAAATAAAATTACAGCCAAAGTGTCTAATTTCCATCTTCAGTCCCTCAGCTGGTTGGTGTGAAATCATCTACAGGACAAGGAAAAATATTATGATAATATGATTCATCAGCCGGTTTCTCTTCGTGGAAACTGTCTGACCTCACAGCATTAGGATTCGTTCGCTCGACGGTTGGCAGGTACTTTTTTTTTTATTTAACCAATTCGCTGTTACTTAATCATGACATATGTAATGCACCAAGTCCCATTGGAAGAAAAGCAATAACGTCTTTCCCCTTGATAAAATTCACCAAACATGTTCTTTATTCCGGTGTGGTATAGGATTTTGATCCCGCGGTGAGGTGACCCCGGAGTCAGAATCCTATTATGGTATGTTGACCCCCCTATAGAATATTGACCCCCCCCCCATGAAAATCTATATTTTATTCATAAATAACTTGAAATATACTATATAATATATATAATATATATATATATATATATAAATAAATAAATAAAAAAAAAACTTTGAATATTAATACTATATCTGCAAATTAAAACATATTGATATATTTAACCAACCAATAGGTTTATTATAGTTATTATGATGTAAAGTAAGTAAGTAATATTAGTTGAATATTGACAATGATCAATTATATATAAAGGAGGTCAAAATCTTATGACTATAGTAATCTGACTCACCAATATGTTTATTATAGTCAGATACTTTTAAGTGGCTCACCTACATACGTTACATTTAGACAAAATATCTAAATCGTCGTCATCCACCAAAACATTCCTTAAAATACCTTAAAAGATTGTGAATATGTAGTAATATATAATAAAATTAAAATTACATGAGAAATAATGATCATATAAGTAACTACTAAAGAAAAAATTAAGGGGAGTCAAAATCCTATGGGGGGGTCACTTTACTATAGCGGTATGTCAACCCTGGGGTCAATATACTATGGGGGTCAAAATACTATCTCACCCCGGCTTTAAATTCTCGATCTCGGGAATTGTTGCCAACACAGAATGTCTGTCTTCGTCTACATCCATCTCGACGCTTTGTTTACTGTTGTGCTGTTCCACAAAAGGAACCCAGACAGATAACTTAGATAACTTAACAGAACGCTGTAGTTTTCTGATTCATCAGCTGGTTTCACTTCATGGAAACCGTCAGACCTCGCAGCATTAGGATTTGTTTGCTCAATGGTAGACGGGTACTTTTTTATTTAACCTATCGCTGCTATTTGGTCATGACATATGTAATGCGCCAAGTCTCGTAGGAAGAAGGGCAATAATGTCTTTTCTTTCCCCTTGATGAAATTCACTAAACTTTCCAGCTTTAAATTCTCGATCTCGGGAATCGTTGCCAACACAGAATGTCTGTCTTCGTCTACATCCATCTCGACGCTTTGTTTACTGTTGTGCTGTTCCACAAAAGTGACCCAGACAGACGCGACGAGTTTGACGTCATGGCGTTACAGCTCTTCGCTGATTGGCCGGTGCGTGGTCTACAGCTTCCAGGGTTCTTGTAAACTGTCTAATGTATTCCGATTCCTGACCTAGTCGCTGGAGAGAAATGAAATTGAGCAGAGGCACTAGGTAGCGCCAGCCTGGTTAGCTTCCACCTACTTCAGCGCAGAATAGTGACATTTGTTGCTTGTTGATGACGTGTAGGTGGGATGAATGTGGAGAGATCGGATATGTATTGGTTTTAGGGGCACATATCCAATTGTCCTGGGTCACATTTGAAAAAATCGGACCTGCGTCGTTCAGACTGTCATTAAAAGATCAGATACAGGTCACATAGGGGCGAAAAAATTGCATTTGGGTCACTTCAGGCTGCAGTCTGAACATAGCCTTAGATGCCTTAATCGTCATCCATGCATGTTTGAGTAATCTAGCAATCTCTCCAAACAGAAATGTGAATTTTAAGTTGACAGGTTCCATTTAAAAAAAAAAAAAAAAAAATGAAAAAACTATCTGGACAACTATGTAATTACAGCTTTTTACATATATATATATATATATATATATATATATCTCCACCAACCACGTCCACACAAAAAAAGCATCAGTTGCGTTTGTTTTAACACTGGGGGAACATGCAACTCCTAATTTGAAATAATATAATTTAATCAGTTACAGTAGTGTTCCTCCTGAGTCCTTCATCTTATTACATTTCCCACAATGCTTTTCCACCGCTAATCTCTATCAGCAGCTACATGACTGACAGTCCACAAATGCTGCTATCATAATATTAAACCAAGAGGCTGTGATTTCAGGTGCAATTGACTTTTCTGTTAGCTCCGGCGCAGATATCCGAGCCGCCGTGCTAACTCAGCCTCTTTCTCCGCGCCGCGAGTTATGATGTAATTTTTCTCCTCGCCGTGGTAACGATAAGAGGAGGCGATACCGTGGGGAGACGTTTCCATGGTAAATATTTTAAATTAAACTTTGGCTCCCGCACAAGACATCCTCCGAGCTGGAATTTCCACTCAGATATTGTAAATCGTGGGAAACTGGCTTTGGCTTTTTTTATAGGGCTGTCAATCAAAAAGTGTACAAGAGCAGACTGCTTTTGATAATAACTTGGTGGGAATGCGGTGCAAAAGACATCAGGAAATCTCACAATTATACTGAGCAAACAGGGAGGAGGTTGGAGAGACAGAGAAATGGTTTAGTCTATATGCAAAACATGTAAAAGTGCTGCAGTGTTAAATCTGCATTATGTAACTTTTCTGGTGGAGGTTTCTGCCCTACAAAAGCAGAACGTCGTAATATCGTGTTGAGTTCATGTAATTTTGTTTGTTTTTGAGACCTCCTTTATCATGTGATTGATCAGTTGAATTTTGTGAAAAATATTGAGCTCAAAATTTACCTTTGCAGTAACAGTGCATGTTTTGTTTGTGATTTAGTTCATAAATATATTTTATTTTAAAATCCAACCTATCGCCTCCTTCTTTTTGTTGCGGCCTTGGCACAGCGTCTTAACACATTCAAAATACCTTGTAATTCAGTTATACTTAAATCATCTTGAATATGAAAGTATTTTGTATATTTATTCATATTGTACATACTAGGGTGCAGTGGTTCACAAAAATCATGGTTTGGTACATACCTCGGTTTGAGGTCACTGTTCTGTTCAGTTTTGGTACAGTATGGGAACAAAATGCAAAACCATTTGCTTGTTGTTTATTTGTGTTTTTATTAAACCAACTATTTGTTTTAACATTAATCAAACGGGAAAATAAAATAAATGCCAAGCTGCTTGGTAATTCTAATAAGAAACAAACTTATGAAATAAAAAAAAAAAAAAAAAAAAAAAAAAAAAAAAAAAAAAAAAAAAAGCGCAGCTCTAACAGTTCCAACATGAAGTTTTACTCAGTCTTCATATTTCTGGCCTGAAAAAATCAACTTGTCCACATGTCTGTAGTAAATGCAGATCAGTGTCCCCAGCGGTTGAAAATACTGCTGGGGGGATTCTGTGCCAGCAAAAGGTGAACGTGAGGATTGGGACGTGACGACCATAGTTTTGCGAGGATTCACGTGGTTCGGAGGGACGTAGTCAAGGCGGGGGACAATTGTTGTCAAGGCTCTAACCATAAAACACTGCGGGAAACACTGCCACCCCAATCATGGACGAGTCCCCCCGTGAATGTTTAAGAGCCGAGTCTTCCATGTAACTGCACATGTAGTGGCCGAATGTAAACACACACAAACTGCGCAAACTTACAACCCTGCACCAAACCGAATGTCCCGTTCTGAAATGGTTCAGCACAAATACATGTACCATTACACCCCTAGTACACACTATACTGCAAAGTAACTTGTCTGTCAAACTGTTTAACTGTGTAAGTGTCGCCGCACGATCCTGATCAGCACTAAACAGGAAATCCAAAGCTCTTCTACATCATCTCAAACAACCTAAATGATGACTCGACTTTGGTGTTTTTTCTTATAATTGATGGAGAAAATCAAGCAAATAATGATCATGTCAGTTTTGCCTTTCGTCTTTGCACGACTCCTTGTTTTTGACTCATGATCCAAAGGCAGAGAACAAGAACTGACAAATAAGGGTCAAAGGTCAATTTTGAGCTCTCTATTTTTCACATACAAATATTTCTTCATTATAGCGACTAGTTGTACCAAACTCTGAATAATGCATTACATGTACAGGACCTTTAAGATGCATTTTTTTCCCTAGATGGAAGAGGACGCTCTGGGGACTGACGCGATTCACAAAGTCTGTTTTATTTTAATGAAATGAAGACGAGCGCTGGCACGGATGAATGAAAGTGAACATTTTTATCTGGCGCCGCACAGAGCAGAATTAAACCCAACGTCTTTCTCCTGTTGCAGAAGTGGAAGAGAAACACACAAGCACATGTGGTCTGAGAATGGGCCGCGTCTCGCTGTTTTTAAAAAATCCAATATTACGCAAAAATGGTAGTTTTCAAGTTAACAGCTCCTTTTACCTTTTGTTCAGTCGAGATTGGCAATTCTGGGGCTGAAATTATCCAAATTATTCTAGTGCAGGTTGGAGCGCTTCCTGTATTACCACACGACATCACAAGTTGGAACAGAGTGTTTTCAGTTTGAGAGAAAAACAAACTAAACGTGTGCGAATAAAACAAAACACAACTCCAGGTCTGTTTGTGATGAGGAAACTACGTAACATAGATCTGAAAATACTGCTAACATCCAACAGGTTTTACATCAATTACAGTTTTGTTTTTGTTAATTTTCAACTTTTTTGCAGTGGTCCAAAGTTATTCCTCACTTATCTTATGTTTTCTGAGCATCTAATTACTCACCATGATGAGTTTTTAAGCTCTTTTCGTAATTTTCAGAAGCCAGAATGACGTTTTTTCACCAGTAAAGCAAACAACAACTAGTGTGATAACAGTGCACTTCCTGACACTCGTGACAACAGTGATATCATCAATTTTTTCAATATTTTGCCCCCAGAGAGAACCTTAAACCTGGGCGTACACCTACCGGGTGATTTTTAGGCCTTTGTGAGCTGATTTTTCACTCGTGTGACTGATTTTTGGGGATCGGGACGAGTTTTCACTTCATCGTGTGTCATGCTTCGTGTAGTTTATAAAATAAAAATTAATTAATTAATTAATTTAAAAGAAAATGCCTTTAAAATGAAGCTTTGAGTTTGTAATGAATACTGAAAGATGATGAAAGGAAAAGATGATGGTGAAAATAATAGTTTAAGTATGAGGAGTAAAATGTTTATTTAAAAATGGAAAAAAAAAAGAAGAAATGATAAATTGGCCAAAATATATCAATGTAATGGGGCCTAGCAGTGTGTTTTTGCTGCACGACCACATTACTTTTGTTTTATTTAACTAAATTTGCGTTGGTGTGTGTGGTCGGGGCGGCATTTTTTGTTGTTTTGTATTTGTTGTGCGTGTTGCTTTATGTTTTGTGTTCTGATTTATGTTGATTATTAGGGCTGGGTATCATTCAGAAGTTGTCGAAACAATACTTACCTTGATACAGTGAGCTTTCGATATGATTCAATACGATATATTTCAAATTGATTCGATACGGTTCAATACAAAATAAAGGCAGAATCATGACTGTGATACTAAAAGTCTTTGTTCAACCACTTCTTGTGCAAAGTTCATATGAAACACAAACATTTTAATCCTCAAACATGTCACATAAACGAGTTTCCTTCCTCTAAACAAGCAACAAAACTGTAGCGCTGTAACAAAATAATATAGTAAAATAAACCAAAAATGACTCTTGGTGATATATCGATTTTGTGGACTGCTGTATCATCGCATTAAACAATACCAAATATCAATATTTCAATATTTTTGCACACCCCTATTGTATATTGATATTACCGATCCTATTGAATACCAAATTGGAAATTCGTAGGGTTTTGCTCTGTTATCCACGAGCTGTGTTAAATGATTTTCGTTTGAGCTGGGGCTGAGTCAAATGCACTTCTGGAGTTTTTTGAGAACCGTCTATTGTAAGTTCGGGCACCAGCCAATCAGCGAAGAGTCATATATTCAGTGTTGTCGACGATTCCCGAAATCGATGATTTAAAGCCAGAATAAAGAGAATGTTTGGTGAATTTTATCAAGGCGAAAGACGTTATTGCCCTTCTTCCTATGGGATTTGGGAAAAGCTTAATATACAACAAGCAGCGATTGGTTAAATGATAAAAAGTACCCACCTAACGTTGAGCGAACTAATTCTAACGCTGCGAGGTCAGACGGTTTGTACGAAGTAAAATAAAGTAAATCTGGTTCGTGAATCAGGCTTGGAGCTGAGTGAAATGATCAAAGACATCAAATATATCGCACGGTGTATGTCCGGCATGAAGCAGCATTGAATGAGAAACTGACTGGTCCAATTAACCAAGAGGAGTTTGATCCACAGGTGGCCAGGAGTCATTTACTTTCAAGTACTTTCATTAGTTTATGTACTTGAGTAATCGTACTTTTTGGTTCCCATATACTTTCCAGACAAAAGTGAGATTTTATGTACAATTTGGACACATAAAGAGCTTGATACCAGACATATTATTATCCATTTTATTTGTTTTATCACAGGACTCGTATATATTTTTGGACTCCTGGTTTGACTGATCCTTGGTGCCCTTTGCCTCGGCCCCTTTAAGGACACAGGTAATGGGTATGGATTAACCAGACTTAGATTTATGAGATGGCCGTCGTGATTGAATCTCCACTAAACCGTCATTTGCATTTTCATAAAAGGGCCGTTCAATTAACCCCACTGCAGAGGTGGAATGACTCACTCACCTGATGTACCTGTAGCAGACTGCTCCTTCTCTCTCTGTGAAATGGTTCTCTATTAAATCTGCAGGAGATTTCAATTTAATATACGGGAATATAATAAAGCATACCTTATTCTTGCATGATTTAAAGGACACATATTATGCAGGCTGGACTTTTTCAGCTTTTCACCATGTTATAACATTGTTCCCCAAAAAAAAAAAATAAAAATATCTGGAGTTATATTTAGCTTATTTTTGTATTGAATTTTCTTAGAATTGTTACGTCACAGGCAAAGCGCAGAAGTCTTCTACGCAGTTTTTAAGTCCATAAATCAAAATCTCAGCATTTCTGTCGTAAAATTACATTTATTTCAACAGCGCGGTTCTGATAAAATCTTAGAAACAGTTGCTAACTCGAGCTGTGGTTAGTTTATTCATTAGTAATTCCCAGTATCTCCATGGAGATATTGCTTGGCTTAGAATGTTGCACAGTGTGGCATTAAACATACAGTGTCTATCATGCAGTTATTCATTCAGGTTTTACAGATGATTTAATTTCTAAAATAATACTAATAACTATAATCATCTCTAAGGAGACAGTTAAGTTTAATGCCATCCTCTGAGATATTCCAGGAGAAGCAATAATATCTCGTGGAAACAAAAATGTGGAGCACTCTACCTAAAAGATACATCATTTAGTAAACAATTAATTTAACAATTTGAATGTACATGCGAAAGGTACCATATTTTCAGACTATAAGTTGCTCCGGAGTATAATTCTACGTTCAGACTGCAGGGCTTAATGCTCAATTCCGATTTTTTTGTGAAATCCGATGTTTTTGCGAGGTCGTTCACATTTCCAATTAAATGCTTGACTTGTCTGTGACTTCAGTGTGAACGGTAAACGGCCCGAAAGTGTCCCGCATGCGCACTGCACTGGAGACACGATGACGTCAACCCCATGCGTCAACCGCAGCGAGCGTGCTCTGTGTTTACGGAAGTTGTCCAAACACGGTCGCGAGCATTGAGCACCTGGTGATTTTACAGTTCCGGTTTCCGCCTGCTTCAGCGCAGAATAGTGACGTTTGTCGCTTGTTAATGACGTGTAGGTCGGATGGATGCGCTTTGGCCGTTCAGACTGAAGTCGCATGTCAAAAGATCAGATATGTATCGGATTCAGGACCACATATCCAAATGGCCTGGGTCGCATTTGAAAAATTCGGATCTGTGCCGTTCAGACTGTCATTAAAAGATCAGATACAGGTCACATAGAAGCCAAAAAATCGGATTTGGGTCACTTCAGGCCTTTGTCACACCTTTGTCACACCAGCCAAAAAATGTGTAATGAAGAAGAAAAAAAACATATATAAGTGGCACTTTTTTGGAGAAATTTGATTTATGAAATCAGAGACCAGGAACTGACATTTCCTGTTGAAAGTCAAGTTGTAGTAATAACAATAGATGAGAGAACAACAGACTGTTAACGTCGCATATGAACAGTTCTTCAGATAAACTATAACATAAACAAGTTTAACAAACTCTCCATCTCACTCCAAATCACTAAATCCATTCAATTCTTCATCCTCGGTGTCACTTCTGATCAACTTCCAAGGGAAACATAGCTGTCGTCAGTCTCAGCATCAGTTTCAGTTAGAATTATTCCGGCCTTTCTGAATCCCGACAGGATGGTTTTGGTGTCACTGAAGTCCAGGCTTTGTTCATCCATCCAGTGACTTCAAGGAAACTTTCATGTTGCATCCTCCCAGTGTCACAAATTTCTCGCTCACTCCAAACTTTCTTTCTGCTGCTTGATTACCGTTTTCAGCTGCAGATTTCACGACTTGCATCTTGTAATCTGCAAAATCTGATTTTCATTTTGGGGGCATTTGTGTTCAGTCTTCTCAAGCATCTTTAAAAGTTTGTTTGAATTTTACATTTTCAGTGGCACAGAAGTAACGGTGCGATCGACTGACATGATACATACAGGACAGAGGCTCTTTCTGCAGGAGACATGCGCAGTAGAGAGTGAAGTGACAGTGGTACAGGAGGAACAGGAGCAGCAGATACTGACACACAAGACTAGAGCCTCTCACGACCCAAACCATGAAAAAAGTGCAACGTATAGTCCGAAAAATGCAGTACTCTGTCTACGTCAATACACGCCGACAATGAGATTAATACGTGTTCTTTAGCATATACATTTACTTCTATAGATTTTAGATTTTGCGTGCACCTTCGCCTATCTCCCATGACTCATTTCTCAAGGCACCATCTGTATTCTCGCAGTGCATATGGGAGCCTACATTGTTTTTAGCATAAGCTCCAAAGCCCAGTTATTCTTATCTCGTGACTAATGTTTACTGGAAGTGTCAGAGGCGCGATACAGCCCAGCGCAGTCATCTGTTTCCCTCCTCTCTCCAACACTACACCAAATTACCTCTTCCACCTTAAATCAAGCTGACTGCTAAGGACATCTTTTTTGACTTAACCACACTGCATTCGTAACAAGGCTGCTGCCCGCTTCTTGACTTGTACAAACTGCGAGAAATAAAACGAAGGAGTGATAAAGCGTTGCAGTTCCTCCATTAAACAGAATAAGAAATCATCCTCACGTGCTTTGTATCTTCAGTAGGATTTGTTCTTTGTAGTGCCGGACTCTCCCAAGGTCATTAGACGGTTGTGTGATGAATGAGATGCTCAGAATAAAGGAGGGGAGATGTAAAGGAGCGAGGGCAGTGGTTTCTTATGCGGTGGTACTTATAGAAAGAACCTGTTGGCTATTTGGCTTATTAGTCCAAATTTATTTCTAATTTAGACCAGTTTTACACATTGTTGATTCCATGGAGATTGGAGGTGTTATTGCTTTGCCTAGAAGGGTAAATGGTCACGTTTTTGTTTTTTGTTTTTTTTACAGCGCTTTTCCACCTTCAAGGCACCAAAAGGGCTTTTCATCCAGAAACCACTCAAACATTCGCTCACACATTCATACACCAGTGTACGCAAACACTAGTCAAGTGTCTTGCCCAAGGACATAACAACAGCATTCATGTATAGGAATAGGAATCGCACACTCAACCAGTGATGTGTTATGTCGACAGTGGGATTCGATTCGCCAACTTTCTCTCTTGAAGTCATTCAGTTGGCGTTATTGTTAAAAGTACCGTATTTTTCGGACTATAAGGCGCATTTAAATTCCTTTTTAATATTCTCAAAAATCGACAGTGAGCCTTATGTATTAATTCTAGCTGTGCTGACTGACTTCCATAGAGTCATGTCCTTTAGTCCAACAGAAGCTGACTGCATCAGCGCTTCTAGTTTATGCAAATGAGCCATGTGGGTTTAAGTTAAATTTCTGTAAAACGTAAACAAATGTGCGCAAAGCTGCATTACACACATTATTACTCAATGTATATCTGAGTCGTCTTCGTAGGAAATTAAAAAAAAACAATCTTAAATTTTCCTCCCACATTCATAATCCACATTCAGCAAGACAGGGAGGCAACGCCGGGCGAATTACGCCACGATCTGCCGATGGATCGTGGACGCCTGGGCTAAGGTTTCAGTCTCAAGTGTCGTCTGTTTGTTTTGCTTAATGTGTCTTATAATCTGGTGCGCCTTATGTATGGAAATAGACGAGAGATTTCAACATTACTGATATTGCGCCTTATAGTCCGAAAAATACGGTAGTTGGTTTGTAACGTAACGTACTTCTCTTATCACTTTACATGTTCCACATTATGACATTTAAGACTTCAACATTTCCGTGGAGACAAGCAGGAAACACTACCAGGTTAAGTTACTGGTGAAATCTGTGGAGAGGTGACTCAAATTCACAGTAAAAATGCAGGTTTTTCAAGGTATTTTTTAGCAACACCTGTAATTGAAACGATGCAAGATACATTTAATGTGGAACATTCTTGGTAAAGCAAAAACATCTCTGTGGAGACAAGCAGGTGACCGACCCTCCAATAGAGAAAATGGTGTATAATCCTTTGTTTAGTTCTTGATTAACCTGGTTTAGATGTGAGGATTGCAAGTATGAAACTATCTGTAAGATTTATGATGTCCTTTGTTTAGTCCTGGTTTAGTCCTTGTTTAAACCTGGTTTTATTGTGCAACACTCTTTCAGAAGTCCAGTTTAGTCCTGGCTGAGATGATGTTTAGATCTGCTTTGCTTCTCCTTTTTATTTGTCCTGCTTTGACCTACTTTCGTCCTTATTGACTTTGTGTAAACCTCAACCTAATTCCATAACCTCCAGTTTTACTCCATTTCTGAACTCTCCTTTGTTACTCGTATATCTAGACCAGTCCAGACCTGGTTTAGTCCTGATTAGCCAGTATTTAGACTTACTTCGTATAAGGTGTACTTGGAAAGCCAAACATTTTGAGACTTACTTACATTTTTACTGTCTTAAAAATGTAAAAATCAGAGTTAGTTTGTGTTAAACGGTTCACAGAGATGAATTTATGAGAGCATTTCACGACTTTTAGAAACCAGAGCAGAGCTAACAACAACAAATAACATGCAAACAGGGTACTTCCGGGTTTGTGGTTGATAAAAAGGATTATAATTAGATACAGATAGCACACAGTGATTTCAATACAAACAATACAATTATTACTTAAATGCCCCATATTAGGCGATTTTCTGATCCACGTTAGTTTCATTATCACAAACATGCCTGGAGTTTTGTTTTGTTTCATTCACGGTTTAGTTTACGTATTTGGTGTCATTCACCATTTAGTTGGTGCCCAGCCCGTATGAGCTTATAAGACACATAAAACAATAAGCAGACAGATCACAAATCAAACATCAAACATCCGTGTCCTCTTATGGACGTCCCAGGCTGAGCCACCTCGAAAACATTACATTTAAACAAATACTCCAGTCTCTCCTCATCACACACGGCAAACAAACAGTAAGATACAATAGACAACAACTGACAGCACAGCTCATGATACAAAGGACAGTAGAACGGAAAATGCATCTCATTTTAATGTTCTTTAAAGGGACAGTTCGGAATTTTGGATGTATAGGACCTCATTTCCTAGTGAGCCAGAGTGTTGAAGACGTGTGGAGATACTTTAGGTTAGTTTTATTTCAAACATTATTCTATCTACACAGAGCTTTCTATCAGGAAGTACAACGCACTGCTGCTGCTACTCAAGACATAAATCCTTCAAATGCAAGGTTGGTTTTACTTACTACTAAAATTATTCTATCAACACAGGCATTCACATCGGCAGTCTGGTGTAATAATAGATTTGTTTCGGGTGTTTTGTGGAGTGGGTAAGACTGTTTTTAGTGGCAGGATAACTATGACCATTGACATGCACTAGTCTAACACCAGTGACCTCTGAAAATACAAGGACTGGATGGAATATTTCAAAAAGTGTCTCCACACGTCTCCAACACTCTGGCTCACTAGGAAATGAGGTCCTATGTCCAAAATTCCAAACTGTCCCTTTAAGTCACACAGAGCACATGTGCGCACCTCCTCTGGGACTGAGTGGGAGCGTCCCGTCTCCAGAGCCAGAGTTAAAGTCCCACACCTCAACTAACCACTTACCTCTGATCTCTGTTTAACTTCAGAGTGACATACGGCTCAAGTCTAAAACAGTCTTTAATTAAGATATATGTTCTTAAGTTTGGTTTACATAAGATTTCACTGTGCCACTTCTGTCCGTCACTTTTGTCTGACACTACAGATTAACTTATTTCTATAAATAAACTGGAGATCTGCATCCTCAAAAATGTTCTCAGCCTCTCTACTCCAGGATTATGAATCAAACTCGCAACCTGTTCCATAACCGCCCCATTCACAAATGTTTAACACACAAATCCTGCATATTTATAGGCTGAGTTCTTCCACTCTTGTCCACCTTGTGATGTCATAGGGTGATACAAGAAGAGCTCCAATGTGTTTTTAAACTCCATATACCTTTACTTTACTAGAATCATTTAGATAATTTCAGCCCTGGAACTGCCAATCTCTACTGAACTAAAGGTAAACGGTCGCTGTTAACTTTAAAACTACCACTTCATGACCTCACAAGGTGGAACAGAGCATTTTGAGGTTTGGAGACAGACTAATAATTCCTCAAACTCTGAGAAGGTAACACAATTATAACATGACTTGAAGGTGCATTGAGTAATTTTTCTTGTGAAGAGTCCGTGAAATGCTGTAGTATTAAACGTTTCTATCTTCATGGAGACCGCACCTGACTGAGTTACAGGTCAGATCTGTGGAGAGGCGACCCCGCTCACAGTCAGAATGCCTGTTTCTCTAGGTATTTTTGATCTGTAACACCATCAGTAATTGAATAAATAAATAAAGTAGAGCTGTTTAATGTCAGACCGAACATATCTATAGAAACAAGCAGCCAAAAAGTTACGCACTGCACTTTTAAAGCTCACAACAGTCAATTTTGTGAAATATAGAGGCTATAACTGCATGGGGAAAAAAAAGAAAAAAAGCAGGTGCAGGTGCATCCCCAGTAAGAAATCCTCACAACACTGTATTCTTAGAGCTAGTTTTCCTCAAGGTCACTAGTTTGCAGCGTGATAAATCGGGCACTATAAACAGAGCGGCGGAGGTGTAAAGGTGCAGGGATAAGAGCGGGGTTTGTGAGGTTAATGTCCAGTGCTTACCTCTTACTATGGGCTGCGCTGGCTCATCTGACTCTGATCAATGGAGCCTATTTGTGTTTAATTGTTAATGCCACGGGAGGCAGGACGCGGCCAAATTACCAGGCCTGGGTGTTTTGTCTCTATTGGTCAGAAGTTGAGGTTAGGCACGTTTTTGTTGACGCTTTAGAGATGTCTTTGTTTTTAGCTGAATTTGAACTTTTTTTCAGGCTCACGTGCCACTACACTGCAAAAACAAAAAGTAAAGATGACTTGAATTTAGAAAGTTTTATCATGATTTGAGTAAATTTCACTTCACAAGTAAAATGATCTGCCAGTGGAATAAGACTTTTTGTGCACTCTTGCTACACTTAAAATAAGAATTGAGAAAAACACACTTGTTCCGTTGGTAGAGAATTGGTAGAGAATTTTACTTTTCAAGTTGAATCTCAGGCCTTGTCCACACTAGTATGTATTCGAGTAGTTTTCGTTGCGGATGCAGTGTTCATTCCACACCAATCCGATTGAAAACAGCTCCAGGCACGGAACGATCTGGTGCCGCCAACTACTTCGAATTCATCTGAGTACAGATCTGATCCAGCACTGTGTTGATACCTGAAAACGCTGATGTAGGTCTGTGCGCCATGAAGTAATTCATCGCTAAAACTCTATGAGGGTAGAATATATTTCCATTCATATATAGGGTCTGTGTGTAGGACCTGCAGACGTATAATCTCTGAAAAGTTTAACATGAACCATCTCCAACTCGACAGAAACACAGAACAGACTCACCATCAGCAGAACACCCCTCTGTCACAGAAAGAAAGCTCATATTCCACTGTGTCGTGTCCTTTAGTCCGACAGAAGCTGAACCACATCAGCGCACAATGGCAAGCTGTTTTTTGAGTGCTTAGTTTATGCAAATTATCCATGCAGTTTTAAGTTTTGTTTCTGTAAAACGTAAACAAATATGCGCAAAGCTGTGTGGATAGGGAAGGCTTGAGGACACAGAAACGACGTGTCTGGACGCCGATCGTTTCCGATACAGTGATACGGTGATTCGTTTCAGTGTAAACGTAGCCTTAGAGAATCCCTCGAATCCCTTAGAGATTGGGTGAGGAGCTCAGTCACACAGGATGAAAAAAGTTTGGGAAACACTGGTGTAAAGCACTTTGTTGTGAATGATGAAGATGCTCGGAAACTGAAATGAGCCTTTTCGGTTTTTCCACATTTTGACATTGTACTGGTAGGTTTTTAGTGAAAATTCAAGTTTCGAAAATCACAATTTGTGTTAATTCTATAACAAACATATTTCTGTTTTGACTTGTTTGTATTGTGATTTTAATGTCTTTCTTGTTCTGTAAAGCTCTTGAATTGTCTGCTTACCCCTGGGTGGTAGTTTAATCCCTGCTCGGACCACTGTGTACTGTTGTTGTGTCCTCAGGCAAGACACTTCTTCTTGGTCGGCGGTGGTTGGAGCACGTTGCACGTTGGCAGCCTTTGCTTCGGTAGACTACCCCAGGGCAGAGCCGGCCTCTTAAGCCGCTTATCACCGCCGAGTGTGAAGAGAATGAATAATTACACGAGGGCAGCAGCGTGTCAGTTATTATACAACACAAGTGTGAAGTATTACTACTGTTATTGAAACTGGCATCTTATACAAGAGCTCTAATCTATACTGTACTGCTATTGGTACTACTGCAGTGGCATCGCGCTGGGGGTGATCTACCTGTATCTCTAATGGTGGAATGTTGTCAAAAAAACCCCCCACACTGTCCCAAAAAAAAAAAGTCTTAAGCTCATCTGAAAACTCATGAAAATGTGCTGTTCAAATCCATGTTGCGTAGTTTTTTCTTAAGTCTGTGATCAATGTGTCTTCAAGTGTTTGAATTTTAACAAAAAGGTGAAACCAAAATGTGACTAACTGAAAAAAAAAAAAAAAAAAAGTTGGCTAATGCGAACTGAGTTGTGAGTGTAATTTCATGTGTGAGAGACTTAATTAACAGCACAAATCATCTCACCTTTTGTATTTCCAACTAAAGAGCTTTTTCTGGTCAGATTGTGTTTTATTAAAGCTCAAATTACAAACTAAAGCTGTGTTCAGACCGGGGCGTCAAGGCATCTGGTTTACATGCAAAGTCTATGCAGACGCTGCGTCATCCAATCAGGGACTACTAGGGGTGTAATGGTACATGTATTCATGCCGAACCGTTTCGCCGGGCTGTGCACAAGTGAGTTTGCTCAATTTGTGTGTTTACATTCCACCACTACATGTGCCGCTACACGGAAGACACGACTCTTTAATATTCACGAGGGAACTTGTGATTGGGGCAGTGTTTCCCAGAGCGCTTTATAGTTAGGGCGGCCGCTTTGACAACAATTGCCCCCCACCTTGACTACGTCCCTCCAGTCCGAAAGTGTATTTTCAACCGCTGGGGACATTGTAACTGCAGCAAAATCGCACTTACTGCAGACAATGTAGAGTTTGTTTTTCTGGCCAAACATATGAAGATTGAGTAAAACTTCATGCTGGAACTGTTTTGTTTACTATTTACAAAGAATTTATTATTTTATTTCATACATTTGTTGCTTATTTGAGAATATTTTATTTAACTTATTAGTATTACCAAGCAGCACTTTGCATTTATTTTATTTTCCCATTTTTATAATTTTAGAACAAATAGTTGCTTTAATAAAAACACAAATAAACAACAAGTAAATGGTTTTGCATTTTGTTCCCATACTGCACCGAAAATGAACCGAACGATGACCTCAAAAGCAAGGTACGTACTGAACCGTGATTTTTGTGTACCGTTACACCCCTAGGGACGATTTATCCAGTGACGTAGCGGCGTCTTTATCCGGAAGAAGGCCAAAAAAGAGAGGGACCCGGGAGTCACGAACACCAGCAGTGTCATTAGCGAAGTATAAATATATACACGCTGCGGCCGCCGAACCGATCGCCTGATGGGTTTTATGTAACAAATGCACTAAAGCCACTCTCTCGACCGGGAAAACAAGGCACTCGCAGACCACAACAGACGCCCTGGACCGGGTGTCTAAACGCAAATGCAAAGGCGTCTAACTTGAGGCGATTAGTGGATTTTTTGACGCCACAGTAGCTTAAAAATGCCTTAGACAGAGCATGCCTACCGTTAGCATCACACTCCCAGGGCATGTGATGAGATCAGCCGCAAAGTATCAATAAAAATGCCAAAACTAGAACTCAGGACTCGATTTCGTGTAGAACTTCTATCAAAAGGTGTACATTACAGATCATGTCACTGCAGTAATCGACACAAACGGCGTATCGAGAGCGTCTGTGCCCCCTCGCTCGTTCTGTATTTAAATGTGTGAATCCAAAGCCATATCTGCTCCGGCCCACACAATGTCTTTGGCTGACTGTCAGAAAGTCTCGCCAGCCAGCGCACTGCTTTATTTTCTACTCAAACGTACAGTACACTCAAACCTCCGTGTGGTTAACAGTGCCGCTGAGAGACACTATAGAAATCAGACGGAATTACAAGTCTCAAAAAGCGAAACGCAAAACAACCTCATCATTTCAGACCTATAATCATATTTTTCTTGAATTTTAGCAGGTCTTGAGGTCAAAACATGCGCTGTGTCCTGCCTAATTATATAGATTTAAAGTTGTATTGTGTAAATTTTCTCGTAGGGAGTCCGTCAAATACTTTTCTCAGCGGAGATGTTATCGCTCTGCCGGGAATGTTTCACAGTATGGCATTAAACCTGGAGAGGCGACCCCGCTCACAGTCAGAATGTGTGTTTTTCTAGGTATTTTTGAGCTATGAAACCACCTGTAATTGAAGAAATGTAAGGTAGAGTTGTTTAATGTCACACTGTGGAACATTTCAGGCAGAGCAATGACAGATTCACGGAGAAAAACATTTGACTGTTAGTAGTAAGTAGTAGTAGTAGTAGTAGTAGTAGTAGTAGTAGTAGTAGTAGTAGTAGTAGTAGTAGTAGTAGTAGTAGTAGTAGTAGTAGTAGTAGTGTAGTAGTAGTAGTAGTAGTAGCTGTAGTAATAGTAGAAGGTGTGGTAGTAGTAGTAGTAGTAGTAGTAGTGGCTGTATTAGTAGTAGTAGTAGCTGTAGTAATAGTAGTTGTAGTAGTAGCTGTAGCTGTAGCAGTAGTAGTAGGTGTGGTAGTAGTAGCAGCAGTAGCTGTAGTAGTAGTAGTAGTAGTAGTAGTTGTACTAGTAGCAGTAGTAGAAGGTGTGGTAGTAGTAGTATATAAAATATTTTAATTATATTTTCTATTAAAATATTGGTAATTTTCTGTGGTGTTTATCACAGCAGCGTCTCCAGCGTCTCTGTACGTGGCCCCTCCCACCAGAGCAGCACAAATGAAGACTTGTCTCTTTCCAAACGCTCTTAAAGGACGATCGTTTTGACTGTTGACCGTGACACCCTCATCAGAAAAATGTCAAAAATGAGAAAAATGGAGCCGAGTGCAGGATTTTACAAGAAAAATTGACTTATTCCTATTTGTGTCCAAGTTAATGTTAAAACATTGTGTTGAAATTGCATTTTTCTTAAAGTTTCAGATTGTTCATAATATTATTATATTTTGTAAAAGAAAGAGTTCGTCCATTAAAAAAAGATTTCTGTAATAGATTTGCATTTCTCTGCACAAATATTTGAACTTTATTCGTTAATTTTGGAGTATATATGCCATGAGTTTTCTGATCCAGCCACTTTGGGATTGAAGTAGGTTGGATACGGCCCCTGGACCAAAATGAGTTTGACACCCCTGATATAAACAAATAGAAAAATAATAGTAGAAAAAAACAAACACTAAAAATATAAAGAAAAAGTGAATAAATGTTGTGAAACGTGCTTTTAAACTCTTTGCAGTGAATAATTGGGATGCTCTAAATGCAAAAAAATAAGTGAAGAATAACTTTGGACCATTATAAACACTTTAAAATCTACTAGTTCTGTTTTCCACATTTTAAAATGTTAAAAATCTACTCCAGCGTCTTTAATCGTCGCGTTTTGAGCCGCGTTTGACAATATTCAGATTGTGATTTAATGCCGTGTTCATTTGTAAAGTCATGGCACAAATTGATTCACAAATACATTTTATAGCTGTTGCCTCGGGGGTTGTGGGAATTGCGTTACAACATCACACGCTCTCGATTCAGTTTCTATCCGGATGTGCCCAAAGTAGTGTTTTTCCTGTTATCTCCGAAGGCAGAAGAGTGACAGGCAGCTCTCAAAGTCTGTAATTTGTCAACGGGGACGTGTCAGGGGGACATGTGTAAGAGCAGTCACACGTGTGGACGTTATCATAGGGATTACGTGGAAAAATACAGACGCAAGACGCTGGCAGATGTACTTTTTCACTAAAAGAGAGAGAGAGAGAAAAAAAAGATGGTTTGATCCCGGTTATTACCATTGCTTATTGTTGTTGTGCCTCTGAGCAAGACATGTCCTCGCAAAATATAGTATAGAAATAGTAAAGAAATTAAATACAACCTTATTTTTCATTGGTGGCAAATGGTGTATAAAACTGTTGTAGTATCAGCAGCAGAAGTAGTAGTAGCAGTAGCACTAGTAGTAGTAGTAGCAGTATCAGTAGTAGTAGTAGTAGTATTAGTAGTAGTTGTAGAATTTTTAGTAGCAGTAGTAGTAGTAGTAGTAGTAGTAGTGGTAGTGGTAGTAGTAGTAACAGTAGTATCAGTATCAGTAGTGGTAGTATTAGAAGTAATAGTAGCAGTAGGAGTAGTAGCAGGAGTAGCAGCAGTGGTAGTAGTAGTAGCAGTAGTGGTGGTAGTAGTAGTAGTAGCAGTAGTATCAGTATCAGTAGTAGTAGTAGTAGTTGTAGAATTTTTAGTAGCAGTAGTAGTAGTAGTAGCAGCAGTAGTGGTAGTAGTAGTAGCAGTAGTATCAGTATCAGTAGTGGTAGTATTAGAAGTAATAGTAGCAGTAGTAGTAGTAGAATTAGTAGTAGTAGTAGCAGTAGTAGTAGTAGTAGCAGCAGCAGCAGCAGCAGTAGTAGTAGTAGTAGTAGTAGTAGTAGTAGTAGTAGTAGTAGTAGTAATAGTAATAGTAATAGTAATAGTAATAGTAGTAGTAGCAGTACCAATAGTAATAGTAATAGTAATAGCAATAGTAGTAGTAATAGCAGTAGTAGTAGTAATAGCAGTAGTAGTAGGAGTAGTACCAGATGTAGAATAGCAGTATTAGTTGCAGTGTAGTGGTTATTGCGGTAGTAGTAGTTGTTGGAATAGTAGCGGAACTTGTAGAAGTAGTGGTAGTAGTAGCAGTAGCAGCATAGTAGTATTAACAGTAACAGTAGTAGTGGTTGTAGTAGTAGAATGACAATATAGTTTATGTTTATGTAACTCTTATGTAATTACTGTGGATCTATAATGAGTCATAGAAGTTGACAATTCAACCTTTCAAATCTCAGTGTACAGAAAAAAATACCCGAGATAAATATTGACCCACAAAAGTATAGCACCGTGTGTCATGTATTGAACGACAGGCTTATTTGCAAGTCTTTTTCTTTACTGTTTCATATTGCTCCCTGTAGTTTATTGATGATCTTACCGTTTCTACATTTTTATTAGTACTTCCAGATCCCCTGATGGACTAATTAAATTATTTTTACTTGGTGGCAAATGGGAGGAGTAGTCTGTAGTAGCAGCAGTAGCAGCAGTAGTAGTAGTACTTGTTGTAGTAGTAGTACTTGTAGTAGTACAGTAGTAGTAGTAGTAGTAGTACTTATAGTAGTAGTAATAGTAGTAGTAATAGCAGCAGTAGCAATAGTAATAGGAGCAGTAGTAGTAGTAGTACTTGTAGTAATAATAATATTTATAGTAGTAATAGTAGAAGTAATAGTAGTAGTAGTAGTAATAGCAGCAGTAGCAGTAGTAGCAGCAGTAGCTGTAGTAATAGTAGTAGTAGTAGTAGTAGTACTTGTAGTAGTAATAGTAGTAGAAGTAGAAGTAATAGTAGCAGCAGCAGCAGTAGTAGCAGTAGCTGTAGCAGTAGTAGTAATAGTGGTAGTAGTAGCAGTAGTAGTAGTAGCAGTAGTAGCAGCAGTAACAGTAGTAGTAGTAGCTGTAGTAGTAGCAGCAGTGGTAGCAGCATTTTTAGCAGTATTGTACAGTATATAGTAGTAGTAAAGTACAATATTATTTAAAAAATATTAACTGCAATAAAAAAAAGGTAACAAAACGCAACTCTTATGTAGTTAATTTGGATTCATAATGAGTCATAGAAGTTCATAGTTCATAGAAGTCAACCGTCTCCAGCTCAAAACTTATCATAATACAGAAAAAAAACACCAACACATTTCTTCTAGTGAAAGAAAAAAAATACTCAAGATAAATATCGACCCGACAAAAGTATAGCTCCATGTGTCATGTGTATTGTTCCATGTGTATTGAACGACAGGCTTATTTGCAAGTCTTTTTCTTTACTGTTTCATATTGTGCCCTATAGTTTATTGATAATCTTACCTTCTTGTACATTTGTAATACTCTCTCCAGATCCCTGATGGACTCTCCTGCTCCTTCTCTTTAAATAATACACCTTTTTCTGATAGATCTGTCTTCCTCCACTTTTGCTTTTTCTTACATTTATTGAACTGAATGGCATAATTTTGCATCCATTTGTAGCGTCGGGCATTGTCAAAACAAACATGTCGTCTGCGCATCCAAGACTCAATCAAGCAGAGTAGCTTTGATGGAAATGGGAAAGCTACATTAGCTTGCCGCTTGTCTTGTACAAAGTTTACAAACTGTTTTTTTTTTTTGTTTTTTTTTTCCCCCTCGGCTAATGCAGTTGGAGTTCTGCTCTCTGACTTTCTTCTGAAGGTGATTAGCGTAGCCGATGCTAATGTGTTTGGTCATTACGCCCGCACCTACTGTACTGAGCGAGTCTGTACCAAACACTCGCTGGAGAAATACAAGTTTACAACGGCAGCTTTCAAAAATACAATCACGACAAGAGGCTACTGAATAAAATGGACCACTGCCAAGGCGAGGTCCTGTCCACAGCGGCTCCCAGCGGTTTCCATTGAAGCACAGAATTCAACGAGGCATGCACACAATTTCTACTAATCTGCTTAGTCTTTGAGAGTTGAGTTGAGTTAATCTATCAAAGCTCATTTTGTTTTAGTCACTGAAAATATATACAGTATGTTATATTTTTCTCTGTGTATTAAAATAGTGTACATTTTTAATCTCCATCAGTTCTCTGTATCAGTTCTGAGATTGCAGCATTCCAGTATCAATATTGCTTTGCGCCAAATGTTCCAAACAAAACAAAAAAGTATATACAGGGTTCCCACAATCATGGAAATTGAAAATGTCATTTTCCAGGTCTGGAAAAGTCTAGCCTGATTCATCAGCGGGTTTCACTTCTTGGAAATTGTCTGACCTCTCAGCATTAGAATTCGTTTGCTCGACGGTAGGCGGGTACTTTTTTATTTAACCAATCGCTGCTGTTTGCTCGTGACGTATGTAATGCACAAAATCCCGTAGGAAGAAGGACAATAACGTCTTATCCTTTGATAAAATTCACCAAACATTCTCTTTGTTCCGGCTTTAAATCCTCGATCTCGGGAATCATTGCCAACACAGAATGTTGCTTTATTTACTGTTGTGCTGTACCACAAAAAGGACCCAGACAGACGCTTGAGTTTGACGTCATGGCTTCACAGCTCTTCATCTACAACGTCCGGGGTTCTTGCAAACTGTCTAGTGTGTTCCGATTCCTGACCTAGTCACTGGAGAGAAATTTAATTGAGCGGAGGCACTAGGTGGCTCCAGCCTGGCGAGGAAATGTCGTGGAAGTCTGTAAACTCATGTGATTTTTGTATCTCGTTCACATAACTACAGCGTTCTGTTAAGTTCTCATTCGGCTATTATGATTATTCCTAAACATCTGCATCTTTTGTTTTAAACAGATGACAATAAATACACTGACAGCATTTTTGATTGTTAAAAAACTATAATACCAAACCATAAGGTGAGTGGAAAGGTTTAACATTTCATATTTAGCCCTAAATGTTTGATCAGTTCTGTCAGTGAAAAAGACTGGGAACCCTGTATATATATCATATAGTGAATTACAATTTGTCAAAACAAATACATTGTGAAATTATAGTAGTATTATTGTGAGCAGAATTGCCTCTCCACAGACCTGTCCTGTAATTTGACCTTGTGGCATTATCTCTTGTCTCCATGAAGATACTGTGGAATATTACAGCCATAGAAACAGCATCTCTATGGAGTCGAGCAGGAGGCAGATCTTTGACCAGAAAAGCTGCACAATGCCAATAGTGTTTTAATCTTAAACGCTATTTTAATGCGATTTTGATTTGTAAATGATTAAGCTTAACAAAGTCTATTTTGGGATATTTTGGATAAAGTATATTTATTTTATTTAAATATAGAGATTGTAGAACAGCTGGATATAGTTTATTTTGGATAGATTTATGTTTTTCTATGCCTTATTTTATGTTCAAAGTATATTTTAGTAATTTTATGTTTTATACATCTCAAAACTGCTCTAAGATTCATATTTGTAGCGTATATAGAAAGTTTTGCGAGAGAGGAATGCTGAATAAATATATCGTGTAACTACAAAATAATCGCTTGAATAACCGTGGTAATGATTTTTTATCCATAATCGAGCAGCCCTAGTGTGGAACATTACAGTCAAAGAACTTGGATATCTTTGGAGAGAAATTGGTGGCATCTTAATCTTTCTTTAATAACTAAAAATACATCTAAAAATACATCATTATAAATAAATAATTATCATAACAATAAATAAATGTGTTATGAGCTTTGCAAATTACTAATAGTCAAAACTCAATTAAAGTTGCTGCACTTTTAGCTTGTCCAGAAAAACAAAACAAAAAAAAAAAAAAAACAGTGAACCCATTGTCACCTGCTCGTCTCCATAGAGATACAAAACTCTAATGCCACAGTGTGTAACATTACAGCCAACGAAATGACATATCCTTGGAGAGAAACGGGCAGCATCATAATCTTTCCAAAGTGAAAAAAAAAGAAATCAGTGTGTTACCAAGTTTTTGAACTACTAATAGCCTTTTTAAAGCTCTCTAAAAGTTGCTGCTCTTTTAACTTGTCCAGAGAAATCATTGAACCCCAGAGGCCCGTGTGATGTGACAGCTGGGCCCGGCCCGTGGCACTGTGCTGATGATGCTGTCTTCACTTTAATGTGCTGGAAATAAACAATATAGCCTGAGCCTTTTCGCGTGAGAACCAAACCCTCTCCCATCTCCTCCTCTGACGCGTCCATCACCGCTCTTATGGACCGCTATAAATCAAAACCCGGGCTGTGTTCTCAAAAAAAGCATCTTAAACTTGAAATTGGATAAGTTTTGATTCAATAACTTGCGGTGACATGGCATTCACAGAGACTCCGGGCTGATGCCAGATGTGGAAAAAGTTATTACACTTTCTACAACTTTAACTCTTGTCCTCTGAGCCAAGAAACTTTGAATCGTCGACATTTCTGAAAGACGAATCGAAGAGTTGTCTTATTTTAAAGAGGGGGGTTTCGCAAATTTTACTTTTCTGAGCGTTCTACTGCGTTATAATGCCGTTACCTCATCAAAACATACTCAGAGTTGCGTTTTGTTTCGTTCTCACATGTTTAAGTAATCATTTATTATTAGTCTGTCTACATATTCAAAGCTCAGGATGCTCTGTTCCACCTTGTGATGTCATGAAGTGATAGTTTTCAAGTGAACTACTATTACTTTTTACCTTTAGTTTAGTAGAGATTCACAATTCCAGCGCTGAAATTATCCAAATGATTTTAGTGAAGGTAAACGGAGCACTTCCTGTGTTACCACATGACATCTCGAGGTGGACCGGAATGTTTTGGGTAATCTAGCGATCTCTCCCATACCTTATTAAAACCCTCTTTGCAGTTAGCAGTACGATCTTGTACAAGGCTCCGCAAATAAACATACATCGCCGATGCACAAACCCAAAATCCTCCATAAAAAAACAGGAGGCAAAACAAGACACTACAACTTCACAAACCTGATGGGATGTGCAGTAGTTTGTACAGATCTTAACTACAGGGTTAGCAGTGTTTTTTAGTAGTAGTAGTAGTTCAGTATAGCAGTAGTTGTAGTAGCAGCAGTAGTAGTAGTGGTAGTAGTAGTAGCTATTGTAGTAGTTGTTGGCATAGTACCAGTAGTAGTAGTAGTAGTAGTAGTAGTAGTAGCAGTAGAAGTTGTTGTTGGCATAGTAGCAGTAATAGTAGTAGTAGCAGTAGTAGTAGTAGCAGTAGAAGTTGTTGTTGGCATAGTACCACTAGTAGTAGTAGTAGTAGTAGCAGTAGTATTAGTGGTAGTAATAGTGGTAGTAGTAGTAGTAGTAGTAGTAGTAGTAGCAGTAGTATTAGTGGTAGTAATAGTGGTAGTAGTAGTAGTAGTAGTAGTAGTAGTAGTAGTAGTAGCTATTGTAGTAGTTGTTGGCATAGTACCAGTAGTAGTAGTAGTAGTAGTAGTAGTAGTAGCAGTAGAAGTTGTTGTTGGCATAGTACCAGTAGTAGTAGTAGTAGTAGTAGTAGTAGTAGTAGCAGTAGAAGTTGTTGTTGGCATAGTACCAGTAGTAGTAGTAGTAGTAGTAGTAGTAGTAGTAGTAGTAGTAGTAGTAGTAGCAGTAGAAGTTGTTGTTGGCATAGTACCAGTAGTAGTAGTAGTAGTAGTAGTAGTAGTAGTAGTAGTAGTAGTAGTAGTAGTAGTAGTAATAGTGGTAGTAGTAGTAGTAGTAGTAGTAGTAGTAGTAGTGGTAGTAGTAGTAACTATTGTAGTAGTTGTTGGCATAGTACCAGTAGTAGTAGTAGTAGTAGTAGTAGTAGTAGTAGTAGTAGTAGCAGTAGAAGTTGTTGTTGGCATAGTACCAGTAGTAGTAGTAGTAGTAGTAGTAGTAGTAGTAGTAACTATTGTAGTAGTTGTTGGCATAGTACCACTAGTAGTAGTAGTAGTAGTAGCAGTAGTATTAGTGGTAGTAATAGTGGTAGTAGTAGTAGTAGTAGTAGTAGTAGTAGTAGTAGTAGCTATTGTAGTAGTTGTTGGCATAGTACCAGTAGTAGTAGTAGTAGTTGTTGGCATAGTACCAGTAGTAGTAGTAGTAGTAGTAGTAGTAGTAGTAGTAGCAGTAGAAGTTGTTGTTGGCATAGTACCAGTAGTAGTAGTAGTAGTAGTAGTAGTAGTAGCAGTAGAAGTTGTTGTTGTTGTTGTTGTTGTTGGCGGCATAGGGGCAGTAATAGTCATAGTAGTAGTAGTAGTAGCAGTAGTAGTAGTTGTTGTTATTGTTGGTATAGAAGTAGCAGTAGTAGAAGTTGTTGTTGGCATAGTAGCAGTAATAGTAGTAGTAGCAGGAGTAGTAGTAGCAGTAGTAGTAGTTGTTGTTGTTATTGTTGGTATAGAAGTAGCAGTAGTAGCAGAAGTTGAGTCAGTTGATTTTTTCCCCCCACAAAAAAAGAGTTTGATCCCCTTTACCACCATTGAATACTACTATTATACCCTTGAGCAAGACGTGTCCCCCCAAAATGAATCAACGTGTCAGTGAATGTGTAAGTATTGGTTCTCTCCCCAATAAAGTAAAGAGATAAAATATTTAGAGTACATTTTAAGAAACTTTTTTTTTTTTTTTTGGTGTCCAAGCTCTTAACTACAGGGTTAGAGATTTTTATTTTTTATTTTTTTATGCAGAACAACACAGAATATTTTGTCTGTAGAAGAAATTTTGGCACTTAACAAAGATCTATTGTGTTTGTGTTTGCTCTTTAGTTATAATGTATGACACCCATGGATTTTTGTTAATTTTTTTACATTTTAAATCACAATATTCTTCTAAAACAACTGAACATGCACAAATCACTCTAAATAAAACTCTGAGAGGGTAAAAAAGAAAAGTAAAGTTTGCATAATAGATCTGCTTTAAAAAAAACAAAAATGCAGCCTTTGATTCTGACTAACTTTTTCTCCCTATTCCCCATTGAAAAATAGCAGTTTTCTTATCTTAAACAGCGCACCACTTTCTAAGGAAGCAAATCCAGTAAATTTGATAGAAGCCGTATCAGATCTGTGTCACGGCAGCCCTGTGCAGTCTCCGGATGACGCAGACTCGCACACGCTCTGGTTCATTAATGAAGTCGTGTTTCCGGACGTGAATCACTCAGAGGCAGAATCAGAATTACACCAAATCAGATGAGAGATACTGATCGCTCCATAGATCTGTCAGAGTGTGTGGGTTTGTGTGCGTTTGTGTGTGTTTTTTGTGTGCGTTTGCGCGTGTGTGTGGGGGGAAGAGGGCTCTGGTTTATGGTTCTCTAACTTTATAGGAGTTCTAATTAGATTTGTAGAAGTGCTGCTGAATGAATGAAAAACATGACATCATTCCGTGCCTTTCACTTTTGTATTCATGTGTAAATGACCTCTTGTTTTGCTGGTCCGATACGTGCATGTACTGAAAATACACTGTGTAACTTTTCAGTGGGGGGGTTGTTCACCTTCTTGTTTCTACAGATACATCATTGCTCTGCTTAGAATGTTCCGCAATATGACATTAAAGGGCCCATCTCATGCAAAATCAACTTTTCAGAGCTTTCTACCTTCTAAGAGTGATGTGTGGGCCTTGTATTTGTCGCTGAAGTGGCTTTTAGATTTGGCGTTTTTTTTTTTTTTTTTTTAACAAATTGCAGCGTATTTCTGCCACCCTCCCGCGTGACAACGAGCTAAAGCTGCTACAATGATGACGCGGCACCTACACCTATGACGCGTTTGAGGTAACAGAAAGCGTTGACTTCTTGGGTTCTTTTTAAAGACAATGCAGTAAAGTGTATTTACCTTGTTGACATGTTTTGTATATACGACACATCATCACCAACACCGGTGACAGTTCTGAAGGTGGCTTGCAGCTAGCAGCCGAAACATGTCAACAAGTTAAATACACTTTACATCCAGAACGCTGCAGCTCGGGTCCTTACTCGAACTAGGAAGTACAGGCACATAAGTCCTGTGCTCAGGTCTCTGCACTGGCTTCCTGTGGTTCAGAGAATAGACTTTAAAGCAGCTCTGCTTGTGTACAAGTGTCTCCATGGCCGAGCACCAAAGTCCATCTGTGACATGTTAGTGTCATATGAACCATCTCACACTCTGAGGAGCTCAGGGACCGGCCTCCTGCTGGTGCCCAGAGTCACGACTAAACAAGGGGAGTCAGCGTTTCAGGTTCATGCAGCTAAAACCTGGAACAGTCTGAACATGTGAGACAGACTCTTCTGTGACGCTGTTTAAATCCAGGCTCTTCACATTCCTGTTTAACTGTGCATATGACTGAAAGTTTTTCATTCCACACTCTTCTCTCCAATTTATGTCTCTCTTTTGATGATTATTTATGTTTTGATTTCTTATTCTGTAAAGCACGTTGAATTACTTTGTGTACGAATTGTGCTATACAAATAAACTTGCCTTGCCTTACTGCATTGTCTTTAAAAAAGAACCCAAGTTAAAGTATATAAGAACACAAAATGAACATCATTGGTGTAACAGAAAGCACTTCGCACCGGTCCCCCTCCCCCTGTTCCCACATGAACACTAAACAAAAGCGACAGCATAAGCTCATCATTCTACACTGCAGTGAACACAATATAAAGTTTATCTACTAGCGTTTATTAATACTTTACCAATCAGTAATTTTCAGTTGATGTCGACGTGGTGCTTGCGCTTCATGCTTCTCAAAGTCCTCATTCAATTCCGGGTCCAACACATGCGGCTGAATGCGTTGTATCTCGATGATGACTAAAAGTTCATTCCTACCGCTATCAGGGTGCACTCCCTCCCTGAGATGAGAGCTTTCTCTCAGGACGGGGGGCGGGGGCATGAGCAATAGTCGCCCTTTCATAGTTCCTGGTCTGTGTAATGAATGTTCCAAAACCCAAATTGTGCTTGTTTATGTGCAGAAGATACAATGTGAAAAGAGTTATTTTGCAGGAGATGGGCCCTTTATGCACATCTATTTTACATTTATTCAATTACAGGTGGTTTTATAGCTCAAAAATACCTAGATGCCACGTTTTTGCCTTCATGGAGACGGATTCGTTTAATGCCAGTGTCCAGAATGAGTGTTTTTCGAGGTATTTTTGAGCTGTAAATGCCCCTGTAATTGAACAAATGCTGTATGAGGCAGAGCTTTTTAATGTCATACTGTGGAACATTCCAGGCAGAGCAATGACGTATCCATAGAAACAAGCAGGTTACCCAATACACCTTAATTCGTTAGTTTTTTCTCATTTACTCATCCTTACTTTGAGCGGACTTGCATCTCCACAAAACTCTTGCACACCCGACTTTCCGTTTCTATTTCCATGGAAACGCGCACCTCCAGAAAGTTCCGTAGTTTTGCTTTAACCACCTGCCTTATCATCGATGCACAAGTGACAGAAGCATTGTTTCTTTCCAGCTAAAACGAACTCATTTTCTTAACGTGAACGGATAATTTAATGCCGTTTCGCCGGTGTATATTGTGAACCTGCGTTTATCAGAGCTGAACTTTTGATTACTCGGCCTCTGCATTTCCTCTTTCAATATCTTCCAGTTTTGCTCGACTGAAAACAGGTCCTTTAAATGCATAAAGAAACAATTAAACACCCCACTGTGCTGTCGATTCTACCCGTAATCATTTCCCCATTCATTTCAGAAGCTATATCCATGACAACCGCGTGTGACATCCGCAATCTACAAACCAAGGAAAAAAAATGTAACTAAAATAAAATAAGATGGAAAATCGCTGGCATATGTAACTCAATCAGGAAAGCTCTTATCTTAACGCGAACACGAATCATATAATTAACCATAGCCCAAGGGAAATCAGCGCGAGGAAATAGGAAGGAAGTGTGGTTTTCCTCACTTAAAGGTCGTATATTACCCAGACTTGACTCTTGTGAGATTTAAGACACACTAGAATGTTGTTTCTGCTTCAAAAACAGACCTGGAGTTGTGTTTTCTTTCATTCACGCATGTTTTATTAGTCTACATCTCCAAAGCTCAAAATGCTCCGTTCCACAATAAACAGCAACTTTTTAAAACTTTTATTCAGTAGAGATCGGCAATTTCAGCGCTGAAGTCATCCACATGATTCTAGTGAAAGTGTATGGAGTTTAAAAACACAGTGGAGCACTTCCTTTATTACCACTCCATGATATCACAAGGTGGAAATTGGTGTTTTCTGTTTGAGAGAAGAACTCAGCTTATAAATATCCAGAGTTTGCGTATTAAAGGTTCTATATTACGCAAAATAGACTAGGGCTGGGTATCATTAAGAAGTTGCCGATACGATACATACCTCGATACAGTGCACTTTTGACTCAATACGATATATTTCAAATTGATTCGATATAGTTCAATAAAAAATAATGACTAAATCATGGCTGTGATACTAAGTCTTAAGTTAAACCACTTCTTGTGCAAAGTTCATATGAAACACAAACATTTTAATCATCACAACAGTGAAAATCTCAAATGTGTCGCATAAACGAGTTTCCCTCCACTAAACAAACAACAAAACTGTAACACAGTAACAAAATAATTTAGTGAAATCCAAAACCACTGATTTGTCCAAGTTTTATACAAGAAATGTCCCAGCTGTCCCTATTATTGACCAGTTTGTTTTCCACCAACAGGAAAGAGGGGGATAGATTAGAGCTGTTTGATTATAGAAAAAATCATTATAACAATTATTTTGGTCAATATTGAAATCACAATTATTCAAACGATTATTTTTTAGTTACGCAATGCATTTCTCTCTCTCAAACAAACAAACAAACAAACAAAACACTTTGTTATTGATAATTTACACAAAACCTTCAAACTGAAAATAAATACAGGCTACAAATATGAACTTTAGAGCAGTTTTACAATGTATAACACATAAAATGAATAAAATATACTTTGAACCTGAAATAAGCCATAGACAAACATAAATATCTCCAAAATAAACTATATATTAAATTTCTATATTTAAATAATAGATATACTTAAGCTTTAAATTGTTAAATCGTGTCAACTCGATTATATGAGTTTGGAGATCGATTGACACAGAAAATCAAAATCGCGATCAAAATGTGATTGATTGCACAGCCTTAGGATAAATTGTCATTTGTTTAGCTAAAACACAGAAAACAGAAATTAAAAATCCCTCAGATTATGGCTGACCCACAAATGAGTCGAGAATGGATAATGTTCTGCGCTCTTTTCACAATTTTATTTACATCAACCATCCAACCCGAGTGCGTCCGGCTTTGAATTTTGAAAATCTGGTCACTCTAAGGATGATAAGGAAACAACATTATAACATAAATCAGAAAACTTACAGCATAATATTGGCTCTTTAAAGAAACCAAAACATGCATGGAGCTGTAATGACTTTTTAAAAAAAACGATAATTCCATGCATTAGTTTCTTAATGCTAATGCAGGATATACGGCCGTGCGCGGTGATTACTTTCTGATTAAAAGTGTATCGTAAACACGGGGTTTCATACAAATCCTCAGGCGTCCTGCAGCAGATGGGCCCCTGCGAAATGCACATGATGGAATTAATGGTAATGTGTAATTTAAAAACCAGATTTAGTGAAATTCTAATTTGCTGGTTGTCACTGGGCCACGTTCAGGCATGTTTCTCTTTGATTTTACTGGTTATATGTTAATGCAGACGGGTTTTGAGTTGACGGAGCTGGTAAAGCAGTGGATTAGTGGAGGAAACAGCACTGTAATTATGTGAAAAGTAACCTCATTCTAGCCATTTTCATACTGTTTTTGTGTCAATGGGCAAAACATTTTACCCTCATTTCATGTATAAATGTGTATTTCTTTTATTTTTATAAGTTAATACTGACATGTTTTGGGTTGACAGAGCAGAGTCAGTAAATCAGTGTGGAAGAAATAGTACTTTTCATTGAAACTCGAATGTTTTGTTAAATGTAACTTGATACTAGGCATATTATTACGTTGTTGTGTCTTTTGGCAAGACATTTCACCCTCATTTCCTGTGTGAAAGTGTATATATTTTATTTTAATATGTTTTGAAGTGGTGGATTAGTGGAGGAAATAGCATTCTAGCTTCAATAACATAAACATATCGAGTATTTGCATAATTACCTCCGCCAAGGAGGTTATGTTTTTGCCGGCGTTTGTCTGTTTGTTTGTTTGTTGTTTGTTTGTTTGTCTGTTAGCAACATAACTCAAAAAGTTATGGACCGATTTTGATGAAATTTTCAGGATTTGTTGGAAATGTGAAAAGGAAGAACTGATTTCATTTTGGGGGTGATCCGGAAGAAATCCTGGATTCTGGATCACTTTGAAATTTTAGTTAACATTGTGGTAAATTGGGCCAAAAATTTTGTTTCTCAATATCTCGGTTAATTATTGACCAAACTCCATGAAATTTGACTCAGGGATGGACAATGGGATCCTCTTTCATATTCCAAAGGCTGATCCGGATCTGATCCAGAAGACTGATTTTATCGCAATTTATATAAAAAATGGGGGTAGTCCTTGGCGGAGGTCTGCGCTCTCTGACTGCTTTTCTAGTTTTAGTATGTTTTGGAGCAGTGCATTAGTGGAGGAAATAGCATTCTAGCTTCAATAACGTAAACATATGTCAAGAATAATTCTTGGTTTTCTGTCGTTGGACAAGACATTTCACCCTTGTTTGCTTTGTAAATGTGTTTTCTTTGATTTTTACTGGTTATATGTTAATGCAGATGTGTTTTGGGTCGACAGAACCAGTAAAGCAGTAGATTAGTGGAGGAAACAGGATTGTAAGTATGGAAAAAATAACCTCATTCTATCCATTTTCATACTGTTTTTGTGTCAGTGGGCAAGACATTTCACCATTTCCTGTTCAAATGTGTGTTCTTCTTTATTTTCATTTGTTAATGCAGCCATGTTTTGGGTTGTCAGAGCCAGTAAAGTGGATTAGTCGAAAAAATCCCCCCTATTTACACCAAAGCGTAACAGCGTAAGTGCAGCAGCAGCACAGCACACAGGCAGCACACATGCAAGTTTGGTTTTCCGTTTGAACCAGTCGGACAGTCTACACCAGCAGTGTCATACTCGCATCCAGCGGCTGTCATGACAGTACATGCCGCTCAAATTAGGTTGGAGTTCTAATTTTGCAGTGTCAGCGGAGCATCTCCAGGCTTTTAAACAGGGCCAAGACAGGAAATAAGCACGAGGTGTCAAAATAAACTTCTGATGCCCTTTTAAAATATGTTCTCTTAAACCACCACAGTCACGTAAACACTGTGCGTCGCATCAGGAGCTCGGGGAACGACTCGTGATGGACTACGGAAAGTTTACAGCCGCGGAGGATAAATATAAAACACTTTACGATGTCAGACAGAAACTTTACAAGAAGAACTGAAGGAAAAGGTGCGTGGTGCAGACGAACAAAGTGAAATGGTGAGAAGCTTCATTAATGCAGCACCACAGATACGGCTCATTATCGCTGCAAAACATCGACCCTCTTGTTGTCAACTTTTGTATAGTGATTTAAAACATAATTCATCCAGTCAGCAATGAATACATAAACAATGTAAAAATGGAAGCCTGGGCAAAGGTTTCAGCCTCAAGTGTCGTCCGTTTGTTTCGCTTAATGTGCCTTATAATCCAGTGCATCTTATAGTCTGAAAAATACTGTGCACATACTTTTTTTGCCTTAAAGAGCCCATCTCATGCAAAATCAACTTTTCAGAGCTTTCTGCCTTCTAAGAGTGATGTGTGGGCCTTGTATTTGTCGCCGAAGTGGTTTATAGATTGATTCAGTGTTTTTTTTTTAACAAATTGCAGCGTATGTTTGCCACGTGACAACAAACTAAAACAAACAATGACACAGCAGCTACACCTATGACGCGTTTGACGTAGCAGAAAACGCTTCACGCCCGCTCCACCGCCTCTGCCCCGCCTCCATCCCACATCGGCTGACAATTCCCACATGAACAGCTAAACAAAAGCCACAGCATAAGCTCATTGTTCTACGCTGCAGCGTACATGATATAATAAGTTTATCTACTAGTGTTTATTAATACTTTACCAATCAGTAATGCTCAGCTGATGTCGACGTGGTGCTTGAGCTTCGTGCACCTCAAAGGTCTCGTCCGATTCCGGGTCCAACACATGCGGCTGAACGCGCTGTATCTCCATGATGAACAAAAGTTTATTCCTACCGCTATCAGGGCGCACGTCTGTCTCCCCCTCCCTCCCTGAGATGGCGGAGGAAGGGCGACTCACTCAGAGCCTACGTCACGTTTGGAGGGCGGAGCCTTTGCTTTCTCAGGACGGGCGGGGGGATGAGCAATAGTCGGTCTTTCATAGTTCCTGGTCTGTGACTGTCTTTAAGAAATCAGTAAGATTTCATAACTGTTGTGTAATGGATGTTCCAAAACCCAAATTGTGCTTGTTTATGTGCAGAAGATACAATGTGAAAAGAGTTATTTTGCATGAGATGGACTCTTTAAGGTTTCCATGGAAATAGGACGTTAAAGCCAGACTCTGAAACAGTCTCGTTGGGAAAAAAGTTTGTGGAGATGCAAGATCGCTCACATTAAGAACGTCTGCTTTTCATCGCAATAAAAACATCCAAACTGAGAAAAAACACACATACTTTTCCTCCAGTCTATGCTTTGGTTAAATTTACATAGTGTGGCTTTAAAATATGATCACCTTTTCTGTGCCACCTCGTAAATTCAGTGATAATAAAGCCTCTATTGTGAACATGTCTCACAAAATTACTCCCTCCGAGAAAACTTTTCACAACTTTCTAACCCAACAATGGCTCGAGCCTGAATACGACTCCCGCTTTTTGACGCTGCTGGTTGTATATTTTTTACAGCAAAACAACTTATTCAATTTGTTCATTTTTCTCTGCGTGTTTTGTACGATACCAATCTGATTCACCGAGACAGCTGCACCCCCACCTTTATTATCACATTAGCTGACACTCGGCGCTTTCAAAGGCACTTTACAAAAATACTTTTATATTATTCAATTTATCTCGACAGCGCCGCACAGATAAACAAGTTCCATTTTGTAGCACCGATTTCCATTTTTCAACAATAACAGTTTTTTTTTTTTTTTACACATTGAGCTTTTCTGAAAGTTACTTGGCGTCAACCTGAGAAGAATAATGAAGGTATCCAAAATGCAGCTGCAGTGAAGTTTTTCCCCCGCGCTTTTTATCGACACTGTCAGTGATAAACACAATCTACTCTAAATTTCAGTACAATTCACTCTTATTTAAGAAGTGTTTAGGAAAATGGTGGATTTATTGTCGTGTCTTAAGGTTAAAGGGCACATATTACGCTTTTGTGATATTTCTCATCACAAACAGACCTGGAGAATCCGTGTATCATTCGTTCATTTGTTTTTTCAATATAAAACCAAAAATAAGAAAACGAAAAAAACAACAGTTTTCTTCATTATTTGTCTCAGAAACGAAAATGAAAAAGCGAATAACGATTTGTTTCTTCAGTTTTCGATTTTGTGTTTAAATGAAGAATGGAAAAAACGTTTAAGTGACTTCCGCGATGCCGGACTTTTGCGCCGCATACGGACTGAACCAGGACTGGTCCGGGTCCGGGACCAGACCGGGACTGAGACCGAGACCGAGACCAGACCGGGACCAGGTCAGGACCAGACCGAGACCAGATCGAGACTGAGACCGAGACCAGACCGAGACAGAGATCAGAACTGAGACCGGGACCAGACCAGGACCAGGCCGGGACCAGACCGAGACTGAGACCGAGACTGAGACCGGGACTGAGACCGGGACTGGGACCGAGACCAGGCCGGGACAAGACCGAGGCCAAAGGGGAGGCTCAGAGCCCACGGCAGACCCGGAGCACGAAGCTGAGGCTCGGAGTCAAAGCTCGGAGTTCGCTCTGGTCCCGGTCTGGTCTCGGTTTCAGTCCCGCTCTGGTTCCGGTCTGGTCCCGGACCTGGATCAGTCCTGGTTCAGTCCGTATGCAGCGCACTAATTTGTCGTCCCAATTGTCCCTATTTTTGGCCAATTTGTTCCCCACCAACAGTAAAGAGTAAAGGCACAGACTGACATTTGTTTAGCTAAAACACAGAAAATTGTCATTCAAAATGTCACCAACAGAATTATATTACATGCCTTTTTTTTTTTACAATTTTATTTACATCAACCATCCCAACTCGCACTGGGAGTCTGTCCCGGTTTTGAATTTTCAAAATCTAGTCACCCTTGTGATGAGGAAACAACTTTATAACATAAATCAGAAAATTTATATTGCGCTTGTGCTTTTCTGAAAGTTACTTGGCGTCAAAGCGAGAAGAATAATGAAGCTGCAGTGAAGTTTTTCCCTCATGCTTTTTATAGACATCGTCAGGGATAAGCCACAATCTACTCCATATTTCAATACAATTCACTCTGATTTAAGAAGTGCAGAAAATGCCGGAATTATTGCCCTGGTTTAAGGTTAAAGGGCCCATTTTACGCTGTTTTCTGACCTACTGTATGTTATAATGTTGTTTCCTCATCACAAACACACCTGGAGTTGTGTTTTGTTTCATTTATACATGTTTCAATGCACAAAATCTGCATATTTAGGCTCTCAAATAGAAAACACTGTGATGTGATAATACAGAAATGCTTCACTGTGTTTTTAAACTCCATACACTAGGGCTGATTTGATGCTGAATTGCAATTTTTCTGGCAGATATTGCGCTTTTGATTTCATCCAAGTTTTTTTTTTTTTTTTTTTCCAAATCAAGTTTCACTACACATGGACATTTTGCAAACATCACAGAAACTTACATCACACCAGAGTCCGTTTCAGCTTCTGTCGAACTAAAGGACACGACTCAGCGGAATATGTGTGTTCTTTCTGTGACAGAGGATGTGCTGATGATGGTGAGTCTGTTCTGTTCTTCTGTCATGTTGGAGATGGTTCATGTTAAACTTTACACGAACGCCAGGTTTAAATCTCCTAATGTTGTGGCGGTGAATTACTTCGAGGCGCACAGACCTCGACGCAGACCCATAAATCAAAAACGACGATGACGAGACGATGGCGGATGTGTGCGTTGACGCGACGCAGAACTAAACTTCGCCCTTACACTGGGCTTTAGGAACACCGCAAAAAAACGTGGCTTTGACGCTCCCAAAATCGTGTTGTCTGAGATTGCGATTTTTGGTCCAAAGCAATATAACATTCAGCCGTACCACAGATCTTCACTTGAATCATTTGGATTATTTCACCCCAATCTTTACTTAACGAAAACTAAAAAGTAGCTGTTAACTTGAAAACTCCCGCTTCATAACTTCACAAGGTGGAACAGAGCGTTTTGAGCTTTGGGGATGTAAACATATAATAATAAAGGGTTACTCAAACATGTGTGAATGAAACAAAACACAAATCCAGGTCTGTTTTCGAAGAGGTAACAACATTATAACACGACTTAAAACTCACAAGATTTGTCTGTAATTAATGGGCCTGTGAGACTGAGACAAAAACTGGCGCAAACTTCAACATCTTGCCTGTCAGTATGAATAAACAAAAGCGATTTCTTTAACAATAGCTTCAGAAAACGCTGCCATTATTCAGCCCCAACGCTGCGCTGTCAGTCGGAAAGAGTTTTAAGGCGCTGTAGCTGATTTTTACTGTCTTAAAAACGTCAAAAACAGAACTATTTAATTTTATTTAAACAACTCGCAGTGGTCCAAAGTTTTTTCTCACTTACCTTATGCATTCTGAGCGTCCTGATTATTCACAGTGATGAGTTTATAAGAGCTTTTCTACGGGAGATGATTTGTTCCATCAGATTTTGAATTTTAAATACTGCTGAATTTCTCACTTGGATTTTTTTTTTTTATCTGAAAAAAAGAATTTAATTATTTTTATTCTGAATTTCATTGCTCAAATTTTAAGTATACTTTTTCAATATATTTCAAATTAAAAATAAAAATGTCACCTTTTAAATACTCAGCACAGATATTTTCAAGCCCTTAAATTCAAAACTTAAAATTCAGAGTGTAAAATTAGGAGTGAAAAATTAACTTAACAAACTTAAGAACTAAAAGAGATGAGGTTTTGATGAGGCTCATTCTGACCAATCAGATCGCTTCACTGCACCATTTCCTGTTGTTACTAAGTTAGATCGGATCAGTTTGGATTGATTGCTTCAGCCTTGGCATCTTGGATCTTTCCTGCGAATTTTTTTTCGCTGCAAATTTTACACTCTAAAATTCAAAATAAAGAATTCACCTTTTAAATATTCAGCACAAATATATTCGAGCCCTCGAATTCAAGAGTCAAAATTCAAATGCTTAAAATCTCAGCAACTAAAATTCAGAATAAAAATAATTCATGTTAAAAACATGTTTTTTCAGAGATAAAACATTCAAAGGGACAAATTCAATTGAAATTTATCTGTCATACTTTTCACAATTCTCTGAGCAGAGTTTTACCATCTCAGTAAAGCCTGATTCTGTTTCCTGATTCTGTGACAATAAAACGGACTGAACCAGGACTAATCCAGGACTAAACAAGGACTAACCCAGGACTAAACAAGGACTAACCCAGGACTAACCCAGGACTAATCCAGGACTAAACAAGGGCTAACCAAGGACTAAACAAGGATGAACCCAAGACGAACCCAAGACGAGCCCAAGACTAACCCAAGACTAACCCAGGACTAATCCATGACTAACCCCAAGACTAACCCAAGACTAACCCAGGACTAACCCAGGACTAAACAAGGACTAACCAAGGACTAATCCAGAACTAATCCAGGACTAATCCAGGACTAAACAAGGGCTAACCAAGGACTAACCCAGGACTAATCCAGAACTAAACAAGGATGAACCCAAGACGAACCCAAGACGAGCCCAAGACTAACCCAGGACTAATCCATGACTAACCCCAAGACTAACCCATGACTAACCCCAAGACTAACCCATGACTAATCCAGGACTAAACAAGGATTAACCCAGGACTAACCCAGGACTAACCCCAAGACTAACCCAAGACTAACCCAGGACTAAACAAGGACTACCCCAGGACTAAACAAGGACTAACCTAGGACTAATCCAGAACTAATCCAGGACTAATCCAGGACTAAACAAGGGCTAACCAAGGACTAACCCAGGACTAATCCAGAACTAAACAAGGACTAACCCAAGACTAACCCAGGACAAACCCAAAACTAAACAAGGATGAACCCAAGACTAACCCAGGACTAACCCAAGACTAACCCAGGACTAATCCAGGACTAAACAAGGACTAACCCAAGACTAACCCATGACTAAACAAGGATGAACCCAAGACTAACCCAGGACTAACCCAAGACTAACCCAGGACTAACCTAGGACTGATCCAGGACTAAACAAGGACTAACCCAGGACTAACCCAAGGACTAACCCCAAGACTAACCCAAGACTAACCCAGGACTAACCCAGGACTAAACAAGGACTAACCTAGGACTAATCCAGAACTAATCCAGGACTAATCCAGGACTAAACAAGGGCTAACCCAAGACTAACCCAGGACAAACCCAAGTCTAAACAAGGATGAACCCAAGACGAACCCAAGACTAACCCAAGACTAACCCAGGACTAATCCAGGACTAAACAAGGACTAACCCAAGACTAACCCAGGACTAACCCAAGACTAAACAAGGGTGAACCCAAGACGAACCCAAGACTAACCCAAGACGAACCCAAGACTAACCCAGGACAAACCCAAGACTAACCCAAGACTAACCCAGGACTAATCCAGGACTAAACAAGGACTAACCCAAGACTAACCCAGGACTAACCCAAGACTAACCCAGGACTAATCCAGGACTAAACAAGGACTAACCCAAGACTAACCCAGGACTAACCCAAGACTAACCCAGGACTAATCCAGGACTAAACAAGGACTAACCCAAGACTAACCCAGAACTAACCCAAGACTAACCTAGGACTGATCCAGGACTAAACAAGGAATAACCCAAAACTAACCCAGAACTAACCCAGGACTAATCCAGGACTAAACAAGGACTAACCCAAGACTAAGTTCTGTGCGCTGTGCCGGCAAAGTTGCGCTCTCGGAACAGAGGAAGACGTGCCGGTTGGTTGATGACGGGGCAAGTACAGGCGCTCTGTCACAAAAACGCATATTTTGACCTCAAGGGCTGCTTATACAATTTATCTGTACTCGGGCGACACTTTACTTAAATACATGGGGAAAAAAATGGTTTCAAGCACTTTAAGTCGTAAGAATATGATAAGGTTCAACACTGGATCGTAAGGTATAATGTGAAAAGGAGGGTATAGCCAAAATGCAGTTATATTAAAGCTTTTTCAATCTTTTTTTATAGACATTGTCAGCATTTAACAGTTATGTGTCCAATATTTCAATTCAGCTCGCTCCGAGTCGAGTACAAGTGTGTAAAGTAGGAGAGAGAAAGCGGCTCCCGTGAGGACTTTTGGGGACACCATTGTTGCCGAAAAGACCATTCAAAAAATAGAATGATCCTGTCTCCGAGCGCGCGCTATGAGAGGGCATTTTCCTTCTTGAAAGCAGCGTTATAGAGGGAATAATAAAGGCTATATTAGAATGCAGCTGCCGACGCCTTGGCTGTTTAGTGCACTTAAGTGGTAGAGCTCAAGGCGTGTCAGTAATGATTTTCACTCTTCCTTCTACATTCAGGTCAGAGAGGATACAGGCTTTGCTCTGGTTCCCAATTACTTTTCAGAAATAGCTGCTCGAAATTCTGCAGGTGACATAACTATTTTCTACAGATTTATGGTACTACTTGCTTCCAATTTGTTGTTAAAGGAACTGAGTGTACGTTTTGATTTTTTTTTAACAGATGAACTGTGTAACTTTTCCGGGGGCAAGTCTGTCGCTTTTCTTTTTTCACAGTAACACGGCACCTCACCCGCCCGTGAACCTGTGATTATATTAAAGTTAAACGCGCACCCGCCCGGACCCGTTAACGTTCCACCCGTTACCGCCCGTGCCCGTGATAAATCAAACACAAATTAAAAGCGTTCTAACTGAAGCGTCCATCAGAATACGAATTGAAAAGTTACGACCTCAAGAATTACAATCAAATGAAACGGAAACGGTTTCGCTTTCTTCAGTACGAATACGAATTCACAGACGCGACTCGACTGTCATCACTTCACAGGAAGAAGAAACACTGATCAAGATGCCGGACTTTTGCGCCGCACACGCCACAGATTGAACCAGGACTAACCCTGGACTAACCCTGGACTAAACCAGGACTGAACCAACACTGAACCAGGAAGAATAACCCTGAACTAAACCAGGACTAAACCAAGACTGAACCGGGAGGACTAACCCAGGACTTAACCAGGACTAAACCAGGACTGAACTCGGACTAAAACAGGACTAAACTAGGACTGAAATAGGATTAAATCAGGACTGAACCAGGACTAAGCCAGGACTAACCCGGGACTGATTCCAGGATTGAACCAGGAGGACTAAACCAGGACTGAACTAGGATTAAAACAGGGCTAAATCAGGACTGAACCAGGACTAAACCAGGACTAACTCGGGACTGATTCCAGGACTGAACCAGGAGGAGTAAAACAGGACTGAACTAGGACTAAAACAGGACTAATCCAGGACTAACTTGGGACTGATTCCAGGATTGAACCAGGAATAAAACAGGACTAAAACAAGACTAAACCCGGACTAAACCAGAACTGAACTAGAACTGACCAGAACTGTACCAGGACTCAGAGGGCTCAGAGATGCCCCCGCGTAGACTGTCGGGTGACCGCAGGCAAAAGGACCGGTGTGGCGCAGAGCTCTGCACCAGAGGTAAGCGCAGCTGTCACCCGATCGTGCTTTGCCCCTGCTCCACGGGGTCCAAGAATAGTCCTGGTTTAGTCCTGACCTGCCCGTGTGGAATCACTACCCGCCCGCATACCCGCCCGTACAATTCCAGAACGTTAAAACCTGCCCGTTTCAGCAACTATTTGCCCGTACTCGTTGGGTTCCGGCAGGTACGGGCAAATAGTTGCTGAAACGACACTTACTCAAATATAGATTGAGTAATAATGTATTTAATGCAGCTTTGTTTTTACAGAAACAAAACTTAAAACCACATGGCTCAATTATAAGCGATTAAAAAAACAGCTCAATCCTTGTACTCTGATGTGGTCAGAATACAGTGACATCGAGATGAAGAAAACCAGGCTATTTTCTTCATTTTTTACCAGATTTGATCAGGGTTTCTATCACCATCAGAGCCCAAAGGAAGTCGTCATCTGCATGTTTCCAAACGTCTTCCGGTTTAGTGATGTAAGCTTGAATAGAGCCCATTAGATCTTCTTAGACACAAGCAGGTGACAGACCCCCACCCAAAAAGTTACATGATAAGAAATTAACTAGAAAGAAGTAAGAATATTGGACTATAAAAAAAAAAAAAAAAAAAAGATAGTTTGTTGTGAAGGTTCAGTGCCAACACGATTTCAGCCCAATGCAATTTACTATATTGGAGGAGAAAATCATGCAGCAATATTAAATACATCTGGGTTAGCGGCTCAGAGAGAAATTTGATTACAATGCACAGCCTACACCACTGTTAATACAAATGTTGTGTCCATTGGCAAAACACTCCTGTCACTTTGCCTGCCTGCGTTGTTTTACTTCGATTTGAGCTGTTTTACAAACTCACTCGCCCGTTCTGTCCGTATCTTTGTCCCTTGTCGTTTTTACAAAAGCATAAATCAATTGTTGACGTTTCTATCTGTCTGGGTTTTGGTGCCAAAGTTTTTCCATTCAACAAACCAGCGCATTCACCTCACGCTTTGGTCTGCGCTGCACTTTTTTGTCAGATTCAAATCTAACATTGAGAACATTGGGTGACTCAAAAAATAATCATAAAAAAAGAAATGTCTAGACGCAGACGGAGCCTTCAATCTCCAAAGCTCAAACACTTTTCACTCCAGCTACTGAAATGAACCAGCTGACAAATAAGGATTTTTATAGACCGCAAGATCCATCTGCTATTCCATAAAATTAATTAACATTGTTTATCGATCTCATATAGTGGATCACGCCGCGGTGGAGAAAGTAGTCCCACTGGTGCCATCCGCATTCGCAATCAAGTCTCCCAAATCCGCATCATCATCCTGGAGGTGTGATCCGTCTTTGGGCTCATATTAAAAGGTGGGCGCTCTCGGGCTCGGCGGTGACATAACCGAACTAATCACGGACCCATATCACTCCACAATCGCAGGAAGCAATGTCCCAGATTAGGAATTGGCCTGATTGAGTTTTTTTAGTTTTTAGTTTTGTCATTTTTTGGGTCTGTCATCTTTTTTTTTTTCTATGAACATGTCATTTCTCTGCTTGAAATGTCCCACAGTATGACATTAAACAGCTCTACCTTACATTTATTCAATTATAGGTGGTTTTGCAGCTCAAAAATACCTAGAAAAACAGAGAAAAGCATTCTGACTGTGAGTGGGGTCGCCTCTACACAAATCTGACCTGTGACTTGGTCTGGTTTGGTCTCCATGAACATAGAAACATCTCAGACAAAGCAGTAATCATCTCCATGGAGAAAAGCGAATGAAAATGACTTACCTTCTACTAGAAAAGCTACACAATGCACCTTTAAATAGATCCTTTAAAGTGCATGTAGCATAGACCAGTGTTTCACAAACGTTTTTTTCTCAGGACTCATATTTTAAAAGTCACAAACCTTCGCAACCCAAGTCAATGGACATTATTCGTAAATCACAAATTAAGGTGGAACATGAACATAATGATAGGTGGACCTGTCTGCATTTTTGTCTAATGTTCCAGTCCGGGGTGCTTGACAAGATCAAAACCAATCAATCTTTTTAATTTTGAACATTTATTTGTATTTTACAGTTATTTTGGCCCATATATATATAAAAATAGTCCAAGTCCAAGTCCAAGTGCCTTCAAGATCGAGGCAAGACCGAGTCCAAATGTGGCTGACTCCAAGACAAGACCGAGTCCAAACGCGATTGAATCCACAACAAGACCAAGTCCAAACACAGTTGAGTCCAAGACAAGACCGAGTCCAAACACAGTTGAGTCCAAGACAAGACCGAGTCCAAACACAGTTGAGTCCAAGACAAGACCGAGTCCAAACACAGTTGAGTCCAAGACAAGACCGAGTCCAAACGTGGTCGAGTCCAAGACAAGACCGAGTCCAAACACAGTTGAGTCCAAGACAAGACCGAGTCCAAACGTGGTCGAGTCCAAGGCAATTCAGAATCCAAACATGGTTGAGTCCAAAACAAGAACGAGTCCAAGACAAGACCGAGTCCAAACACGGTTGAGTCCGAGACGAGACCAAGACCGTAAAAAAACAGTCTCGAGGCTGGTCTCGAGACCAAGATTGGTTTTGAGTACTACTAGGGTCTAGTAATACTTTGCATCTGGTGTCATCAATATTCCCGGAGGCTACGAAGCTAACTAGAGGCACTGCTCTGTCTGAAGCTTTGCTACTCAAGTTACTTCAATCTGGGTTTTGCTTTTGTTACTCATATTGATCACAGACTCCCGAAAATGTGCCACTTAAATCAATTTCCACAGGCTGTTTTTGCAAATATGTGCACGTTTGTCACTGCTGAACATTCCGCCACAGACATACATGCAGAAAACCTATAATTTCAGCTTATAAAATGTGATAATGTCAGACAGTGTTTTCCTGTTGATTACGTTGTACTTTGCCATGAAATATCCAAAAGGTAAATTCACAGAAGTTGACTCTGATCATTTCTCTTGATCTTGACTAGAACTGAGCAGAGAACTCGCTGTAATTCAACACAAACCTGCATTTCCATTTTGTGTTTTAAGTATGATTGGCCTATAGACTGCTCTGATCTCATTGTCAACCCAGTAATGACCCCCTCTCTCCTCAAGTCTCTGCTTTGTAATGTCGGAGCAGACAGCGCGGGTCAAAGGAGGACTGGAGACCGGGGCATCTGGTTCAGATAATTCACAGAGATGGAACAAAGTGAGTCGCCTTTTGTGTTGCCAACAAAGAAACAGAAAATGAGAGCATTTCAGTGCAGTCGACCAGGCTCCTCTCAGCCTGTTTACTCAAGGCTTTACTCATCATTATTTTCAGACGTATTGTTGAAGGATCCTATATCTTGCATTAGCTGCTTAGACCTGGGATCTATGTAGTTTTGAGCTCTGGAGGAGGTAGACTACATATGAAGGATGAATAAATGAACAAATGAAACAAAACACAACCCCTAGTATGCAGTGGATAAGAATACATAAATACATTATGAATCTCAAATTGTATAGACACTGGATGTAGCCTTGGCTCCTACAGTATTAACAAAGGAACTAACAATCAATCACAACTGTGGATTGGGTTTCGGTTAAAGGGACAGACCGGAATTTTGGACGTAGGACCTCATTTCCTATTGAGCCAGAGTGTTGGAGACGTGTGGAGACACTTTTTTAAATAATCCATCCAGTCCTTGTGTTTGCAGAGGTCGCTGGTGCTAGGCTAGTGCATGTCAATGGCCATAGTTAGCCTACCGCTAAAAACACTCCAGTGGAGTCTTACCCACTCCACAAAACACCCGAAGAAAATCTATTACTACACCAGACTGTCGATGTGAATGTCTGTGTCAATAGAATAATTTTAGAAGTAAAACCAACCTTGCATTTGAAGGATTTATGTCTGAGCAGCAGCAGCGAGTTGTACACTCAAACCCATCGAATCACTTTTTTAAAAAGGGATAAAAACCACTCTCATCTCACCACTGCACTATTTTAGATAAGTACAATCTTCTTAATTTTAATAATTTTGTTGATTTTAAATATGGATGTTTTATCTATAAAGTTTTGCATGGACTTGCCCCCCTCCATTACAGGATTTTATTAAAGTAAAGACTGTCATTGGGATGGGAACTAGGGTCACAGCCCGGGAGAACTGTGAGATCCCACACAGACGCACAACGTTCGGACGAATGCGTGCTCTCAGTCAGAGGCAATAAGTTCTGGAACACTCTCCCATTATCAATAAGAGATACTCCAACGTTGGACACTTTCAAATCCTACTTGAAACCATGGCTAAAGGAAAAACAGACTTGTGGACACTTTAAGATTAGAACTGTCACTTGTTTTTGTTGCTTTTTCTTTGTTAAATTTGTGGTGTTACCTGCCGAGGGACTACAGATGGAAATTAGCATTATTGCTATAATCTGGCATATTCACACTGCAGTGTTGTAGATGTTCATTAATATGCACTGCTCCTATTAAATAAATAAATAAATAAATAAGTGCTTCCTGATAGAAAGCTTGGCAGCGGCGGACTGATATATGAGAAAATAGTCCCTCAACATGTGACAATTCATGTGACGCAAGGTTAGTTTTATTCCAAACATTATTCTATCGACTCAGACATTTACATCGACAGTCTGGTGTAATAATAGATTTTCTTCGGGTGTTTTGTGGAGTGGGTAAAACTGTTTTTAGCGGTAGGCTAACTATGGCCATTGACATGCACTAGCCTAGCACCAGCGACCTCTGCAAATACAAGGACTGGATGGAATATTTTTTTTAAATGTGTCTCCACACGTCTCCAACACTCCGGCTCACTAGGAAATGTGGGTCTATGCCCAAAATAACTTGCACATACAGAACACGTATGGTTAAACAACATTACATTAAATTACAATAAGTTAACCATTAATTAAAGCCTGTGCAATTAACTGAATTTTGATCACGATGTCGATTTGTGTGTCAAATGATCTCTAAATTCATATCATCTAGTTAAAACGATTTTAAAGCTTAACATTTATTTATTTTATTTTTATATTTTTTGTTTAAATATGTATATCTATTTTATTGTTTAAATATCGAGATTGTATAACAGGTGGATATATAATTTATTTTTCATACATTATGTTTTTCTGTGCCTTTTGTTCATTTTATGTTTTATACATCACAAAACGTCTCTAAGGTTCATATTTGTAGCGTATATTTATTTTCAGTTTGAAAGTTTTGCGTAAATTGTCAATAACAAAGTATTTTTTAGGGAGAGAAATCCTGAATAAATGCATAGTGTAACTAAAAAAATAATAATTTGAATAATAGTGGTTTCAATATTGACCAAAATAATCTCGATAATCTCGAAGCCCTTCTGTTAATGTTTTGTGTGAAAAGGAGACAGATATTACAATACTTCTTTCTGCTCCTCTTCATTCACATTTATATATGACACATTGTTATTTTGTATTCATCTTAAATGAATGAAACGATGCTCATATATTGATTTACAGACAAAAATAACGAAATAAAAACATTTTAAAACCAAGATGACGGGTCTGGCAGCAGCAGTTACAGAGAGAGGGGCAACAGTTTCTCAATACAAAGTCGATGGAGCCCTCATGGTGTCATAGTTTTGATTGACCACTCACCGACAGTACTTTTTAAATGAGTGTTGAAGGACCCGTGCTTCAGTGCTTCAGTCTGCTCCTGGACACTCGGGAGGTCAGAGCTCTGCATTTGAATGGACTGAACTGCCTCGAGTCCATTAGATGAGTCTTATTGGAGATGGGGGCTTTGACAAGAGAGAGAAGAAGCGACTGAGAATTCAATAGAGGAGTCTAAGTCTGAAGAAGATACTGTGAGGGAAGACTTAAAGGAGCTGTACCTGATTTTTGAGTGAAAAACAGAACTACCGTATTTTCCAGACTATAAGTTGCTCCGGAGTATAAATCGCACCAGTCAAAAAAATGCATAATGAAGAAAATAAATAAATAAATAAACATAAGTTGCCCCAAACTATAAGTCGCATTTTTTGGGGGAAAGTTATTTTCTAAAATCAGAGACCAGGAACCGACATTTCATCTTGAAATACAAGTTCTAGTAACAACAATAGAACAGGGAACAACAGACTGTTAACGTCACATATGAACAGTTCTTCAGATAAACTATAGCATCAACAACAGAACAGAACAAGTTTAACAAACTCTCCATCTCACTCCAAATCACTAAATCCACTGAATTCTTCATCCTCGGTGTCACTTCTGAGCAACTCTGCGACCTCCGGAGCTAAAAGGAGCGTCGCTTCCTCTTCTGTGTAGCTGTCATCAGACTCAGCATCAGTTCCAGTTAGAATTATTCGGGCCTTTCTGAATCCCGACAAGATGGTTTCGGTGTCACTGAAGTCCAGGCTTTGTCCATCCATCCAGTGACTTCAGGAAAGTTTCATGGTGCATCCTCCCGGTGTCACAAGTTTCTCGCTCACTCCAAACTTTGTTTCTGCTGCTCGATTACCGTTTTCAGCTGCAGATTTCACAACTTGCAGTTTGTAATCAGCAAAATATGATTTGGTTTTTTGGGGCATTTGTGTTCAGTCTTCTCAGTCGTCTTTATAAGTTTGTTTAAATGTTTAATTGTTCAGTGGTGCAAAAGTAATGGTGTGATCGACTGACATGATACAGACAGGACAGAGGCTCTTTCTGCAGGAGACATGCGCAGTAGAGCCATGTGACAGTGGTACAGGAGTAAAAGGAACAGCAGATACTGACAAAATTTTCACACCTAACGCCCTCTGTGAAGTGTGAGAATTTTAATATATAAGTCCCAGGAAACACCCAAACCATGAAAAAAAAGTGCAACTTATAGTCCGAAAAATACGGTACTTCATTTGAAACAGTTTGGTATGGTCCAAAGTTATTCCCCACTTACCTTATGCATTCTCAGCATCCTAATTATTCACCACGATGAGTTTACAAGAGCTTTTCACAACTTTCAGAGGCCAAAGCGGAGATTTTTTGTCATATTAAGCCTTACAACAATTAGCGTAGACAGTAAAGGGCTTCATGCAGACGGTCCACAGCAAATAAATGGATAAAGACCACAGATACAACATATGCTCAAATAAAAGACGAAATATGAACACAACATTAGATAACATATGGACAGAACAGGGCTACAAGACATAATTGCGTTTGAATCGCAATTTAAATGGTCCTATTTCCAAATATTTCTTCAACAGATAATAAAATATGAAAATCAAACTGTAATATCTGTCAAAAATCGCAATTAGACAACTGTTGTTTTATCATAACGACAACACACATCTGTCCGTTTGATTTAATTTTTTCTTAATATGCGATACACTCGAGGTTTGGCATCGTTTTCGTAGCCATTTTGGTGCTGAAGAAAATAAAAAGTCTCCATTTGGATGTGATCTGCGGCTGTCCATAGGAGAGGGCGTCGGAATGGTGTGGCAGAGCGGCACTTTGTCGTAATGGTGTTTACAGTGCCGTACCATAAAGCAGCAGATGGACATCAGCGGAGCCATTTTCAACTGGACATCAGCGGCTTGTTTCATTTATTAAGTTGTTTTAGAGTAACATCGTGGTAAAAAATGTCCAAAAAGTTGCAGGTGTCATATATACACGCATGTCATATGAAACCACAGTACATCTTCTTTACAAAAATAGCTTAAAAACTTTGTACTCCTGATTTTTTCTTCTCTTTTTTCCTCCTGCATCTTTGAGCAAACAGTGCATATAGTATAATTAGCTCTTCAGGTCAAAATAAGTCCACTGTGCTCACTCCGCATCTAATTAGAAAGTGGTTTATCCAGTCTAATCCAAGCCAGCTTTATTTCTAATGCACTTTAAAAACAACACAGTTCACCAAAGTGCAGTTAATTATAAGAGGTAATAAAAGAGACACCGATTACAAAAAAATTAAGACACTGAAAGTCAACGTTAAACACAGTCGCAAGAGAGCTTTAAGTCCGATTTAAAGTGATTTAATTCGGAATATAAATTAATTCTGCTTTAAAAAGACCATGTAAACACTTAATTCCTAATAATTATTCAGAAATTAAGCTTAAATCCAAAGTAAGTGGGTTGTTTATTCCAATTTTAAAGCCAAATGAATTTATTCCGCGATCACGTAAATGTTTATTTCACTTAAAAATAATTCCGGTTGTTCAGCGCAGGCTCGTTGGGTTGCCCTTTGGACATGATGGCGGCGTGAAGCAAACCCTTTTTCCAAGAGCACCCTCTACCTGCTCCCACTGATTGGAACTCCTGCAGCATACAGCCACATTTTTGTTTCTTCTGGCCCGAAGCAAACGTACGGTGGAAGAAGAGCTTTCATTCACTGCGCTTTGGATTTGTGAGCGGGATGCGGGAGTGGGCTGAGGTAGAGCAGCCGTTGACTCAGATTGTCTTCTTCCTCCCTTCTCAGACACTCTTCCCTTCTCATAACGTCATCTCGGTTTGTCGTTATGACAAACCGAGATGACAAAAAAGCCGGTAGCAGCTGAAGTGTGTGTTTTCTGTCCAGTCAGAACCCTTCCCCACCCCCAGACATTGAGCGGAATTGCGTTTTTATTTGGGATAATCACATTGTGTTTTATTAGGAATTAGTTTTAGGGTTTTATTTTTTTGTATTGGGGTTTTATATAGTTTATATGGTTATGGGTATTTTATTGGAGGATTTTAACTTAGTTTTGTACAGCTAAGGTTATTTTACATCCCTTGAAGTTTTAATGGTTTTATCCAGTGGTATATAAGGCGCCTGATTAGATCATTTATGTTCTGCTGCTGGAGAGACCTGCTGCTCCTCCCTGCACTTTATTTTTGCACTGGCACTTTTGGAGTATTGGAAAAAAAGAAATTAAAAATTGTGGACCACACCAAACCTGCCTCCATCATTGTTCCTTGTGTTTCTCACTGCAGTCCAGCCGCTTTACCCGGCTTGGTCACATGGTCCCATCTCTCAGTGTTGGTCGAGATTTGTCTGATGAGCAGAAGGTGCACGTTAGTATGCTAGTTGTTAACCCTAAAAAACTCCCCTATGGTCTCTGAGAGTCCTGAAAAACGCTTATAATCACAACACGGCAAATCATTAAAATGCTCGGAATGCGTAAGGTGAGTAAAGTGAAGAATAACTTTGGAACTTTGTCTCATTTTTAAGACAGTAAAAATCAGATAGCGCCCCTTTAACTTATCTGAAATGTCTAAAATGCAAATGAGGACGAACTTGTAACTTGTATCGCAGAACTTATCTCTATGCAAACGAGTCCACGCGGCGGGTGTCTCCTCAAAAGTGTTCCTGCTAATACTAATTACGATAAGACCCTTTCAGACCTCACTACGAGAGCCGGCGCAGGTTAAGGTGAACGTCTTCGGAGGGCATTTTTAATCACTACACCGCAGGGCACTGGCAAAGCAGCAGCTCCGGCAATACTGAAGAGCAGCCAGTACAAAGAGATGCAGTCACCCATGTCATTTATATTACCCAGAGCGGTCACCCAGCGCAGCCCGAGGAAAAATCCCAAACACTCTTCCTCTTACTTCTCTTCTCTTCATCTCCATTAATTAATTAGACGATGATTAGGCTGAATTTGCAGTGTGAGATGTGCATAATGGCCTATTAGAGGGAGAGATGGCGTGATTGGCTGGTTAAGTTCCAAGTATTAAGTCTAAGGAGAAGGAAATGTTTGCTGATTGTTTATTCGTGGATGAGATGAGGCAATCACAGCGAACTGTAGAGGAGGATGGAGTGGAGGAAAAAAAGGAAAAAAAGGAATGACAAATGTTTTCGAGGATCAGGTTTGGTGAAGTTTGAAGTGTGCAAAAAAAAAAAAAAAAAAAGCAATCGTGATAATATCGTACCGTCAGATTTAGATATCGTTACATCCCTAGTCTACATACATTATATTCAATCTGATGTCATAAAAATAAAACTTATTCAGTCTGTAGAACAATCAAATCAAACACTAAGTCAATGAGCAGGTGTAGGCAGAAACTAAAGCTTATTGTGCTTACAGTATTTACAGGCGCTCTGGATTATAAGGCGAACTGTCATAGAATGGTCTATTTTCAAACTTTTTTCACAAATAAACTGCACCAGACTTGAAACGAAACACAACACTTCGATGGGTCAGTGGGACTTTGTTTGGCGCGTTCACGGTGACTCTGGGCTTTGTTCAGTTGTGGCGTGTAGGGAGGGTGCTGTCTGGGACCGCTGGATTGTCGGCGTGTTTCGTTGTGACTCAGTTGTTCAGTCGTGTCTAGAAGTGGAACATTGCACTCGCTTTTTCGTTTCGTTCCTCCGTTCAGTTGCCGCGTCCGCGTGGAGTGATGAGTGTGTCTGTGGGTGTGTTTCGCTGCATGGTCGCTGTCTGCTCCGTGTGTGTTTGCGTGCGCTGCGGGTGGTGCGGCTTTGTAGTTTACTGAAATCGTGCTGGGACACCTGATTGGATTAATGTACAGGGTGCTCTGGACTGTGGGGCGCGCGGTCATTTTTCGATGGGGTTGGAGGCTTAAGAGCCAGGAAAATATGGTACATTTATCTCCAACTACAGCACATTCATGGACATTCATCTCCAAATTAATATGACATTAATGCAACATTTTGCATCAAAATCATCAACTATTGTAATTACAACAAAAAATTTAACTGCATAATTTAAACTCCTTTGCTTGGTAAACAGCGTTCCCTCAGAGAAGTTCTTACATACGCTTGCGGGTACAAACAACAAAATATTTTATCGGAAGTGCCTTTCGTTTAGACGGTGACGGCGTTTTTGGGGCTTAAAAATGCAAAAATCTGAAATCACCCTCCGGAGTGGAAAAGTTGAATACTCTCCGCCATATTGTTTCCATCTACACTGCCCAAGATGCAAAACTCTGGTCAGATCTGCTCACGTCGTGTACAAGTTTACGTACACAGAAACAAACATGTCGGATCATTTCCATGCGTCGGACCTTCAAGGACCTTCTAAGGAGGCATCCCAACAAATGTACAGAATCTGCAGAAACACTATTAGTGAACAGAGAAGGATCTGCAATCACCTCTGTCAAATTCTGGATGCACCAGGTCATCGCAGGCGAGTCAGATGGATATGGACGAGACCTGGAGAACTAGTCAATGGTGGGACAACTTTGTGGAAGGAGGAGCTGATGAAAATGCGTGACGTGAAAACCTCCGTGTGTCCAAAAATGCCCTTGTTGGTTTAATTAAGTACAAGCATACACAAACAAATTCCACACAATTTGTGTCACCGTATGCACTCAGATTTCCTCCCGAAAACGCTTGTCTAAACGCGGAATAAAAAGTGAAGACATGACGCCACTTTTCATCATATAAACGTAGCCTATTTTTACTTTCTCTCCAAGTGGCAGGTCAGATCTGTGGAGAGGCAACGCCGCTCACACTCAGATTCCCTGTTTTTCTTTCTTTTTGAGCTATTAAACCATCTGCAATTGAATAAATGTAAGGTAGAGCTGTTTAATGTCATACTGTGGAACATACATCACGAAAAAAACACACGTGACAGACCCTCTACCAGAAAAGTTACACAATGCACCTTTTAAAGCGGACCTTATCAACTTTTCAGAGCTTTTAACCAGGCCATAGTTGTTTCCCTTCACATTTATCCTTTCAAAGTTGTATTTCGAGTGATTCATGCATGTTTGAGTACTCTATATTCTCCTGCATTAAAGACTTAACTGCTCCGATCGATGCAACACATGGACTTTTTTCTTCTGTTTTACTTTTAATCCGTGATACGCGCAGGATTCAGCAGTGTTGCGAAGTAATTTTAGTACAACAAAGAAAAGAAAATGCTGCTTGCTGGTGTAATGTACATCTTACCAGATCACAAGTTATTTTAATAAGTCATTTTAGATGAATATCGTGATTAAAAACGTCCAAAATCTAACATAAAGATCCAAGGGTGTCATTGATTATAACTTTAGAGCAAACATAAGCACAATATGTATTTTTTTTGAGCCCTGATTCAGTCCGTTTTGGTACTAGTCTAGTTCTAGTTTAGTCCTGGTTCAGTACCGGATGAAAAATTTTACATTTTTTTTCTTTCTTCTTTTTTGTTTTTTGGCAAATACGAAACATAATTGGTTCGCGTGACCTCCTGTAATCCTCTTCTTGTAACGTAGCTCCCGTATGAGGCTTGATCCTTGCTGCTGGGTCTAATTGCTTCTAAGATAACTTCATAACTTCATCTAATTGCACTGTCTGTTGTCTTGTTTACTTCTATAAGTTACCTCATACTTTTTAATTAACCTTTATCAAACGAGCTGCACTTTAGTTCCCGTGTAGTTGAGCGAAATTTGACTTACCCCAGTGCATACTTAGTGTATAAGCAGGTCTTGGGGTCAAAATAAGTTTCCCTTGAGCTTTCTGCATCAAATTATGACGTGTTTTATTGCCCGAGAATCAGGAATTACATGTTTAGCATGATAGTTGTTGTTAGTTTTACCGTTACGAGCTTATAAACTCATCAATGTGAATAATTGGGATGCTCAGAATGCATACGGGAAGTGAGGGATAACTTTGGACAACAGTAAACAAGTTAAAATGAATTACCGTATTTTTTGGACTATAAGGTGCACTGGATTATAAGGCAAACTGAGCGAAACAAACGGACGACGCTTGAGACTGATCCTTTAGTCCAGGCGTCCACGATCCATTGGCAGATCGTGGCGTAATTCGTCCGGCGTTGCCTCCCTGTCTTGGTGAATGTGGATTATGAATGTGAATGTGGGTGGATCATTTAAGTTCGTTTTTGTTTTTAAATTTCCTATGAAGACGACTCAAATATACATTGAGTAATTAATGTGTTTAATGCAGTTTTGCGCACATTTGTTTACATTTTTACAGAAACTTAAAACCACATGGCTCATTTGCATAAACTATAAGAGCTGGAAAAAACAGCTCGCTCCTTGTGCACTCGTGTGGTTCAGCTTCTGCCGGACTAAACGATACGACTCCTACGAGGCTCCTGACTATGGTGGAATATGAGTGTTCTTTCTGCGACAAGGTGACAAGTCGACGCAGAATTATACTTCATCCTTTACTCCAGGGGTGTCAAACTCATTTTGGTTCGGGGGCCGTATCCAATCGACTTTGATCCCAAAGGGGCCGGATCAGAAAACTCATGTCATATAAACCCCAAAAATAGCAATAAGTTCAAATATTTATATTATATCTATTACAGAAATCTTTTTTAATTGATGAAATCTTTCTTATTATAATGTTATAATATTATGAACAACCTGAAACTTGAAGAAAAATTCAATTTCAACACAATGTTTTAACAATAACTTGTTTGCAAACAGGAATAAGTCAATTTTTCTTGGAAAATCCTGCACTCAGCTCCACTTTTCTCATTTTGGACATTTTTCTGATGAGGTTGTCAAGGTCAACAGTCAAAACGATCGTCCTTTAAGAGCGTTTGGAAAGAGACAAGTCTTCATTTGTGCTGCTCTGGTGGGAGGGGCCACGTACAGAGACGCTGGAGACGCTGCTGTGATAAACACCACAGAAAATTAACAATATTTTAATAGAAAATATAATTAAAATATTTTAGTAGAAAATCATCCAAGGGCCACATTAAAGGTCTTCGAGGGCCGGATCTGGCCCCCGGGCCTTATGTTTGATACCTGTGCTTTACTCTGAGAGGCTCCTGACCACAGTAGCTGTAATGCACCGACAATCCATCAAGAGGTGCTGCTTTGTATCTTACCAAAGTCGTACTAAAACATTTTGACAGATTTTAATTTTTTTGTGTTGTGTACCACATAAAATAGGTTCAAGGTTAATAAGCACAACGAGAATTAATACATAAGTCGCAATGTCGATTTTTGAGAAAATTAAAGGATTTTAAGTGCACTTTATAGTCCAGAAAACATGGTAGTTTCGTGTTTTTAAAGGTGCATTGTGTAACTTTTCCAGTGGAGGGTATGTGACTTGCTTGTTGCTTTGGATATGTCATTGCTCTGCCTGGAATGTTCCACAGTATGACATTAAACTGCGCCATGTACCCCATAAAATCGGTTCGAGGTCAGTAAACACAACCAGAATTAATACATAAGGCGCACTGTCGATTTTTGAGAAACTTGAAGGATTTTCAGTGCACCTTGTAGTCCGAAAAATACGGTAGTTTCATGTTTTTAAAGGCGCATTGTGTCAATTTTCCAGTGGAGGGTACGTCACTTGCTTGTTGCTTTGGATATGTCATTGTTCTGCCTGGAATGTTCCACAGTACAGTTTTATAGCTAAAAAAACTGTGAAACATTCCAGACAAAGCAATAACATCTCCATGGAGTAAAGCATTTGACCGAAAAGTTACACAATGCACCTTTTAAGAACAAAAAAACTCATATACAGGACCTTTAACGCATTTTTTTTAATATGTTCATCGCTATAGAAACTTAAAGGACCCATGATGCTGACTCATCTGTCCCTTGAATGCTTTTTTTTTTTACTAAGAACAGATTAAATGACATGCTCGGTGAGACGTTGTCAAAATAATGCGATTCGTACGTTGTGGCCTTCACATGAACCAAACACAAAGGCGGATATTCTACCAGATTTAATTCCTCAACCAAATCTCTTTTTATTCTCACGCTTTTGGACAAACTGAGACTTTCGAATTCAGCCTTGGGCCAAACCATCGCGGTGCCATGGCGGGTCTGCTTATGTTAATTAGCTCAACATGCTTTCCACTGTTGTGTAATTGCAACGAGGATCCAAGTCTTTGAAACCGTTTCTGCTCGGGTGCTTCGCTTTGGCCTGGTCAGTCCTTCTGCATAATTCAAAACATGCAAATTGTCTCCTGTTGAAATTAAAAGAATAACGCGATGTTTCTTTCAGATTCTGACTAGTCCAGTGTAATCCACAAATGTTAAAGGCGCACTGTGTAGCTTTTCTGGTGGAGGGTCCTTCAAATGCTTTTCTCCCTGAAGATGTTGTTGATTTGTCTGGAATGTTTCACAGTACGGCATTAAACATTCTTATCTTCATGGAGCCCAAATTAGACCAAGAGGCACTCACAGTCAGAATGAGTGTTTTTCTAGGTATTTTTGAGCTGTAAACCACCTGTAATTGAATAAATGTGAGGAAAAGCTGTGTAATGTCAAACTTTGGAATATTCCAGGCAGATATATCCATAGAAACAAGCAGGTGACGGACCCCCAACCAGAAATTTACACCGTGCATCTAGGCCAAAAGCCATTTCTCTACCTTCACTATTATCTGAAATCCTGCAGAATGTGACTCATGTGAGCTTTAAGCCATGTTAGAATATTATTACCTCCTCAAAATACAGACCTGGAGTTGTGTTTTGTTTCATTGACACATATTGGAGTAATCCTGGTTTATTAGTCTGTCTACGGTTACATTTACATGGAAACAAATCACTGTATCGCATATCACCATATCAACAATCGTTTCTGTGTTCGTTCCCTATCCACACAGTAACGCGAAACTACTTGAAATGGTAGTCACATGACTAGGCTGGTGTCATGACAGCGGTAACAACAAAGAAGTGGAGCATTGTGTCTGAAGTTGCAGCAGCTGATTTCGAGCCGAGGAAGATGGCAAGTGAGAGGGAGAGCAGAGACGTCCAAGGTTGTTTCTCGTTTTCCATGGCAAGTAACTATGCTGTTTCCCATTTCCGTCTATGGTTTGTTTAAACTGTTTTCCACTATAGCGTCGCATGACCGATGTCAGGAACCCAGTGAATCAGGAAGGTGCAAGTCACAGTGACATGGTCCAATAATGATGCAACTAAAACTCCTACGTCAGCATATCAGCGTTTTCAGGTGTCCACACAGTGCCGGATCAGATCTGAACTCAGATGAATTTGTGGGAGCTGGCGGCACCCGATCATTCCGTCTCTGGAGCCTTTTCCATTGTATTTTCATGGACAAACACTGCATCCGCAATGAAACGTCTCAAATACGTACTAGTGTGGATGGGCCTACGTCACAAAATCTCAAAATGCTCTGTTCCCTCTTGGGATTCGATCTCAGAAACCTTGCTCGGTCTCCTCGGAGCTCTTCTGAGTTCTTAGTTGTGGAAAAGGGGCGTGTGCTTGTCAGTGCGTATCACTAGGCAACATCCTTGGACCTGAGTCAGATGGATAAACAAACGCACCATAACAGTTAGAGATTCCAGTGAAGGTGCGTGGAGTTTAAAAACACAGTGGAGCACTTCCTGTATTACCACATGCCATCAGAAGGTTGAGCTGAGTTTTGTCCGTTTGAGACAAGAACTCAGCCTAAATGCGCAGGGTTTGTGTGTTGAATAAAAGCAGCAACATCTCAATGGAGACCCTCAACCAGAAAAGTTACTGCGTGCATCTTTAAATAAAAATCACTGAGGTCCAAGGCTGCCAAGTTTTCACAAAAGCTACTTCCAAGACATAGTTCATAGCGTGTTTTTGAATCAATGTGAGTGTGATGTTATAAGTGCTTGTTATATGTACTTGAGGATAATTAACTTCCTGTTTAATTAACGTCATGTTTGGTGTAGAAATCTGTTGCATTGTTGTAAAAAAAAAAAAAAAAAAAGTCTGTAGCAGTTTTCTAATTAATAAAAAAAAGTTGACAACCTGCTCAGCGTGCCAGCCAGTCATCCACAAGAGCAGCCAACCGTCACCACGGCAACCACGGAGCAGATATAATGATGTATTAATGATGCTGACAGGCGACTCACTACAGGTGCTGCATTCTGGTATTTTTAATTTATTTTTATTGCAGATTTTTTTTACAATTTGGTTCATTGAGGGAAAAAAAAATGTCGCAAATCTCCTGGATTCTTCTGTTAGTGGGGTAAAGGCAGATTTTGTTTTGCAAGTCTCAAGTAAGTCTCAAGTCCGAGTCAAGTCCCAAGTCAAATACAGGCCAAGTCCAAATCAAGTCTCAAGTCATTGGCCCGTAAGTCCAAGTCAAGTCTAAGTCGTCTGCTTTGAGCTTCAAGTCATTTCAAGTTTTTAAACCAAAGTACCAAATATAGCTTGGATTTTTGCAATTTATATGGATTTGAAACTCAATTGTACTTAAAAAAAAAAAAAAAAAAGTATATTTATATTTGAGTATTTATACAGTATGTAAGAGTTGTAGAAATGTTTTTAGAAATGTTTCCTTTTTAAATGACTTGACAAGATCTACGAGGTCAGAATAGAAAGAATTCATATCTAAAAGTGATTCTCAAGCCTTCTCAAGTCACAGGGCTTCCTTCAAGTCCGACCTTCAAGTCCAAGTTGAGTCCCAAGTCGTAGTCTCAAGTCCTGAAAATAGTGACTCAAGTCTGACTCGAGTCCACGTCATGACTTTCAAGTCCCCACCTCTTGGTAAAGGTGTTTCAGATTGTACCTTAACATTAACAGGTCTTTATTACGCTATTTTCGGATTGTTTTAATGTCGAAAATACTCTGTGAAATTTCATACTCATGAAAGGTGCACTGTGTAACTTTTCTGGTGGAGGGTCCACCATCTGCCTGTCTCCATGGTGATGTCATTGCTTGGCCTGGAATGTTCCACAGTATGACATTAAACAAATATATCTTGTATTTACTCAATTGCGGATGTTTTTATGTCTAAACTATCACGAAAAAAACATGCACTTTTACTGCGAGCGGGTCCACTTCTCCACAGATACGACCTGTAACTTAGTAATGGCGATGCATCCGCTTGTCTCCATGGAGATAGTTAAATTAAATGCCATATTGTAGAACATTCCAGGAAAACAAACAACAACACAGATTCAAGCAGGTGGCAGAAGCTCTACCAGAAAAGTTTTTTAAAGCTCACAATAGTCATTTAATTTAATATAGGACCTTTTTTTTTTCCATCGCAGTAACTTGTACTTCAAACTTCAAACCTTGTTATCGTAAGCCAGACCTAGTTCTCATCTTGTTGCTTCAGCCCATTGATTCAACCCATGCTAATTACACTTTTTTTTTTTTTAACAACAACTTGACTATAATAACGGACCATTTGCGCTGCCTTACTTGAGATAATGGTTTGATTGCACTTACTGGAATGGCCGTACTTAGAGCTGAAGTAGGTCACTCTGTTGCATAGAGGTCAAGAAGTCCTCCGTAAAGCCTCCGGTTGTAGCCTGTTTGCGGTTCATCTCACGGCGTGCTGGTAGTTTGCCTTGATTTATGACTATGGAGAGGCCAGGAAAGTAAATAAGTAAACCAAGGAGAGGGAAGTGGAGCATTCGGGAGCTTGCATCATCCCCCAACCTCTGCGAAACATGCGAATCTGTGCCAGTACTTTGAACGTATCGTGATCTAAACTGTCTGCGGCACGCTCGGAAAACTACGAGGGAGACAGCAGGCGTTCAGGGCATTGTCAAAGAGAACAGGCATCGTCCTTTATGAAGATCACCGTTTTTTTTAAGTGATTTCTGAGGTATAAAACATACCTGAGTTGTGGTTTGTTTAAAAGTAAGGTAGCCTGTGCTCTTACAGGCTTAAAAACAGGGGTGTAGTGGGCGTGGTACGCGGGGGTACGCCGTCCACCCACTTCACTCGACGTGAGATATAAAAAAATAACAAATACAAAATAGCGACAACTTAAATGTCAAACCAGAGCTATTGGCAATGGTGAAAACAAACTGCATTAACTCATGATATCTGCACCACTGTCCTATTGTGACATGAGACGTGCGCGGACCGGGACTGAACCAGGATTGAGTGTGTGGATGGGCCCGGTGGTGCGCCCCTGTAGACCGTCGGGTGACCACAGGCAAAAAGAAAGAAAGCCCGCTCCGTGGGCTCAGGGTTTTCCCTCTAGCTCTCAAGTCCAAGATTAGTCCTGGTTTAGTCCTGTTATAGTCCTGGTTCAATTCTGTTTTAGTCCTGGTTCAGTCCTGGTTTAATCCAGTTTAATCCTGGTTCAGTCGCGTTTTATTCTTGGTTCAGTCTTGTTTTAGTCTTGGTTCAGTCTTGTTTTAGTCCTGGTTTAATCTTGTTTTAGTCCTGGTTCAGTCGTGTTTTAGTCCTGGTTCAGTCCTGTTTTAGTCCTGTGTTTTAGTCCTGGTTTAATCCTGTTTTAGTTCTGGTTCAGTCCTGTTTCAGTCCTGGTTCAGGACAGTTTTTTTGTCTTGGTTCAGTCCTGTTTTAGTCCTGGTTTAGACCTGGTTCAGTCCTGATTCAGTTCTAGTTCAGTCCTGATTAATCCTGGTTAAGTCCTGATTTAGTCCTGGTTCAGTCCTGGGCACATGTGTTGTAGCCTATGATTTATGTCACATTTTTGTCACATGATTTATGTCATCATCACAAATCATGTACCCCCACTTAAAAAAAAAATCCCCACTACACCACAGTTTAAAAAGATTAGACTCACAACTGAACCTGTGCTGCCAGTGCCTTAACCTGGTGTATGGTCACATTTTCATACAGCGCTTTTCCACCTTTAAGGCACTCAAAGCACTTTACATCAAGAAACCACTCACCCATTCACACAGACACTGGGGGTGAGGTGGTTTAAGTGTCTTGCCCAAGGACATAATGACAGCATTTATCTGTGGGAGCTGGAATTACACTGCAAACCTGTGAGTCAGTGGATTCAAACTTAAGAATTAGACTAACTTTATTGATGCACAAGGGAAATTAGGACACAGTAGCTCACACATCAAAATGATGAAGAGTGTAAAAAAAAAAAAAAAAAACATAAATGGCAATAATCAAGTGTAAATAAGTAGCAAAAAGAATAGCAAGAGACTCAAATAAGGCATAATTATAAGGCCTAATTATATAAATGTATATGTGCACATGTCAAGATTAAAAATGGAAAAAATAAGTAATACAAAATCGTAATAAAAGTAGTAAAGTAATAAAAAAATAAATAAATCAATAAAAGACCACTCAACCAATGTTTATGTTGAGAGCGGGATTCGAACCACCGCGGGACAAACACTCTTAAAGGTCTCATACTACGTTTTCTCATTCTCAGTTTATGTTCAGGCCTCATGTGAAGCTCAGAACCTCCAGAATTCACTCCCTGAGCTGCAGAGGCTGCACTAGCACTGACTCATGATCAGAGAGAGATGTTTTAGGTTTAAACCGAGTGGATTTCAGCTTTGAATTTGGTGATGCAAATGAGAGACTTATGTGAGGCTCATTCTGCTTCCTGATTGGACAATTATCTTAAGAACCAAAACACTCCATTAAAGCAAAAACAACTTGGCTATCGTTTGCGACGTTTTTGTAATTAAGAATAAATCAGCATTACATTTGTTATCAGTAAAAGGTTTATTTGATGTGACCAAGTTAAAGGTGCGCTGTGTAACTTTCGGTATTCTTCTTGTTTCTATGGAAATGTCATTGCTTTGCTTATGTTCCGCAGTTATGATATTAAACATGTGTTTAATGCAGCTTTGTGCACATTTGTTTACGTTTTACAGAAACAAAACTTAAAACCACATGACGAATTTACATGAACTATAAGCGCTGAAAAAAAACAGCTCTTTCCTTGTGCGCTGATGCGGTTCAGCTTCAGTCGGACTAAAGGACCCGACTCAGTAGAATATATGTAAAAATCGGTTCGAGGTCAGTAAGCACAACCAGAATTAATACATAAGGTGCACTGTCAATTTTTGAGTAAATTAAATGATTTTAAGTGCCCTTCATAGTCTGAAAAATATGGTAAACATATATTCAATTTGCTGTTTGGAGAATATTACACTCCAATTTTTGAAAACTCTAATTAACAAGGTAATCTAAATATAGGTTATGTGTTAAATGTCCTATTTTACTGAAGTTTGTGATCTATCTTATAATATTTTCTCATCAAAAACAGACCTGGAGTTGTGTTTTGTTTCATTCACACCTCCACTAGAATCATTTGGGCTCTAGAATTACCCGTCTTTACTGAACTAAAGGTAAAAGGTAGCCTGATTCATCAACCGGTTTTACTTCGTGGAAACCGTCTGACCTCACAGCATTAGGATTTGTTTTTTTATTTAACCAATCGCTGCTATTTTGCTCGCGACGTGACGTGTTCTTTCTGTGACGGAGGATGTGCTGCTGATGGTGAGTCTGTTCTGTGCTTCTATTGCGTTGGGGATGGTTCACGTGAAACTTTTCAGAGATTATAAGTCTGCAGGTCGTACGTAAAGACCGTATAGTGGCGCTGCTTCGTATCTTAAGAAAGTCGTACTAAAACATTTTGCTACTACGGTAATACTGAGAAGGTTTAACGGTATCAAAATTTGGAAACCGCCCAACCCTAATCCGATTCCTTAAGTAAATATCTTTCTCTGTGGGGAGTTGTACCTGATGACTCTGTAACTGAACCCTCCCAAATTCAGAAATCCTTGCCGTTCTTGTATTGATTTAACAGCTCATTTTTCAGTCTACCCTCAAATATTAATGCTCCTGGATGAGTGTAAAATGTGCACTTTTCATTTCTAAACCCGTTCCAAGTTTTGTTCTACACTTCAGGCTTTCGCTGTAGCATTTACTCCTCCACTTCACTTCTTCTGCGGCACCCATTTTTCTCACCCTCTCTCTCTTTGTATTTCTATATTTCTGCTTTTCTGAGATGCCGCGTCCAATGGTTAAGAGCACCTCAAGCTTAAACCATAAATCACCGGCTCTCTCCCCTGCGCTCGGCTCCAGTAATGCCCCATTATGTCTTTCTGCCAAACTATTAGCACCAGGACCCTCCCCGAGCCCGCGCCGAAGCTCCGCAAACAACTAAACAGCAGTGTAGCGTGACTGGGGAGGACTTAAGGGGTCTGCGGGGAAAAGGCAGAGCAATGGTCGACACATGCGAGCGGGGTCAGAGGTCAAGCATGTATTTTTAATGAGGAAAACCCCCCGACATTGAGGCCTCCTGATTGGTTAGAGCAGCTCAGACATTGCCGGTGTTTGTTATGCCATTGCCGCACATGCATTATGGATGCGCTCACATATTTATCCACATATGTTTTATTTAAATGCGCAGCAGGCGTTATGCAAAAGGAGGATTGTCCTTATTAAGTTACTCTGTGGTGGTTTTGTGGTTCCGCATCTGCAGCCTCTCGCACAAAACGCCGTAATTAACGTAGAATAATTTTGGAAACATACGGGATCAAGCAATTATATTTGAGATTTGTATTTGTTTATTTATGTTTATTAAGATGATCTTCAGTCCGGTTGTGGGCCCGACAGCTTCTCGTTTCTACAAAAATGTCATTGCTCTGCCTGGAATGTCCCACGGTGTGACATTAAACAGCTTTACCTTACATTTATTCAATTCCAGGTGGTTTTATAGCTCAAAAATACCTAGAAAAAGGCTTAGATTTAGACTCTATTGATCAACAAGGGAAATTACTTGGACACAGGAGCTTACACGTCACAATATATTACAATAATAAAGAGCTAAAATATATATAAAAAAATGGTAATACACTTCTAAACAAGTAGCAAAAAAAAAAACAGCAAGAGACTGGTGTCAAATGAGACACAAATTGCAGCATTTTTAGGACTATAAGGCGCATCGGATTCTAAGGTGCATTAGGTGAAACAAACGGACGACACTTGAGACTGAAACCTTAGCCCAGGCGTCCACGATCATGGCGTAATTCACCCGGTGTTGTCTCCGTGTCTTGGTGAATGTGGATTATGAATGTGAATGTGGGTGGATAATTTAAGTTTTTTTTTTTTTTTTTATTTCCTTAAAAGTGGACTCAAATATACATTGAGTAATAATGTGTTTAATGCAGCTTTACGCACATTTGTTTACGTTTTACAGAAGCAAAACTTAAAACCACATGGCTCATTTGCAGAAACTATAAGCGCTGAAAAAACAGCTCGCTCCTCGTACCCTGATGCAGTTCAGCTTGTGTTGGATTAAAGGACACGACTCCGCAAAGCCTCTGACTACAGTAGTCATAATGCTCCCACAATCCATCAGGCGGTGCGGCTTCATAGTTTACCAAAGTCGTACTAAAACATTTTGACAGATTTTTGAGCGCCGTGTACCACATAAAATCAGTTCGAGGTCAGTAACACAACCAGAATTAATATATAAGCCGCACCACATTATAAGGCGGTTTTCGATTTTTGAGATAATTAAAGAATTTTAAATGCGCCTTATAGTCAGAAAAATACAGTATATAAATGTATGTACAGTAAATACAGTAAGTAAAACACAGGCATTCTGACTGTGAGCGGGACTGCCTCTCCACAGATCTGACCTGTAACTTGGTCTCTCCTTGTTTGGTCTCCATGATGATAGAGTTTAATGCTATACTGTGAAATATTCCAGAGAACCTGTGAACAAGGAACACTAGGCAAAAAGCAAATCTAACAGTGAGCTCACCCAGACAAAGAGGTACTTATTTTTTATTTATTTATTTTTATAAAGATTACCTCCAGTATGTACATTTTAAACATAGCCTGGAGCTTTGAATAAAATATGAATTGCTAAACAGCTCATTTCATTGATATTACCTGGGGTGGTGAAGCTAACAAGAGGCACTGCTCTGTCTACTGAAGTTAGACTTTAATCTGAGTTTTATTTTAACACAATCTGTCTATAATAGTGGTAGTCTTACGTTTCACAGCAAGGTTCCGGGTTCAATCCTTGTTTTCGTGTAGGTTTTTATGTGTGGAGTTTCCTCTGGTTTCCTCCATCAATTCAACTCAAAAATGCGCAAAAGGTCAAATCCTCCAGCTGAAGTAGTCCTGACCAAGACCAACTCGAGATCTGGAGCTGGTCCCACTGCTCCTGATCAGTGGCATTGAAGGATGGATCAAATACTGGGGACAAATTTCCCTACGGGGACAAAAATGTGAAGCTTCGGAAAATAAAGAACTGACTTAGCTGGAACTACAACTACAAGATCTTAAACAGTTTCTTCTCAAATCGCAAGCATTAGGCAAGAGTTTTTCACTTTGTCACTTTGACCTTTTTGTGGAAAATCAAACCTCTAAATGGGCCCATGAACGTTTGCATTGATTTCAAGATGTTTACATTTTTCTTGACTTTTCAGACCAAAGAAAAACTCATCTGGTGCTGTTTTTCCTAATGTGTGCATTGTGTTATCGTGGCAACTGCAGGACATTCCTCCATAGACTCGCTTAAAACTTCTTACTCGCATAATAATTTATCAGATTTTTAAACCTGATGCATTTCCTGTTTTGCTTCTTTGGTGTATTTGTTGTACTCCTGGAAATAGGGAATGTTGTACCTCTAAAAAAGAACCACGAGAGTGACTGTGTATCATTTCTTTCATGCAGAAGTTTAATGCAATGATCAGAAACAGCGCGGAATCTACGGAGTGAGAAAGCTTTCAGAAATTTACAGTGCATAGATAGAAATCTGTGCATATTTGTTTGTAGCTGGGCATAAAATAAATATTCGTAAACACTTCAGTGACTCCAGTCGTACATAAAATGTGTTGTTTAACCATCAGAATATGAAACGACATCAAGAATTACCTTTCGCCTGCCACCCGACGGTCGTACGTGGGCACACCTCCGGTTAGTCCTGGTTTAGTCCTGGTTTAGTCCTGGGATCAGTCTTGGGATCAGTCCTAGTTCAGTCGGTATGCGCCACAAAAGTCTTGCATTTCGATCGATGTTTCTTCTGCTCAATAAATAAAGCCTGTGAAGATGAAGATGAAGACGTATTTTTGACAGTCGAGTCGCGTCTGTGAATTCGTGTTCGTACTGAAGAAAGTGTAATCGTAAATTTTCATTTTGTGATTATAATTCTTGATGTTGTAACTTTTCAATTCATATTCTGATGGATAAAATCCTCACAATACATGTTATGTACAACTGGACTTATTCAGGAATTTACGAATATTTATTTTTTACTCAACTACAGACAAATATGCACAGATTTCTATCCTATACACACAAATATTTTTGAAAGCTTTCTAACCCTGCGTACAATTATCCCTGCGTTTGATTATCTTCGACTCCCACTTGGACTTTGGATTTGAGGTCATGTCCGAGCTTGAAGCATATTATTATGTTTCGTGTGTCGAACAACGTGGATTATGATTATGACTAGTCCCTAGTCTTATGAAAATGCTGCCACTTTATTTCATTTTTGAAATTTCCACTTCATTTTATGTTATGATTTCTCTTCTGTTACAAACTTAGAGACGTTAATGCTCGTTAAATCAAGTATTTGTTCAGTATTGGCCTCTACACAACACCAACTCCCAAACCTATAGGCAGTGATACGGACCCGGTAAGATATTGCAGTAATACAAGTGACTGAAATTGTCATTTAAACCACCAAAGCATCAAAACATAATGTTTCAAACAGTTCATATTTACACGTCACAATGGGCGCAGCCGTCTTGGATTCTGATTCGGAATCCTTACTTGGTCTACTTTTTCCGCCACTGAGGTCCGAGTCTCTCCATCTCAGGAAAAGGGGTGTGTCAAGCATGTCCCTAGGCAACTTCTTTGGAAAACCAATTCGTAAGGATAATAAACGCAGGGTTACTCCATAGAAATCCCCCAAATTGTGCATGAAGGCATTACCAATCACTAAAACAAAGGATCCCAGTCTTAGTAGTCGATTACGGATGATACGATTACAGTTTCCTTGAACGAATTACAGCAATATTGCAGAAAATAAAATAAAAGTCTGCTAAAATGTTTATTCTAACTGTATTAAACTGTTTTTAAGGCTTAAGAGCAAACCTTTTATTGTTTTTAACCTCTTAACATGAAATCACATTATGAATTACATCTCTGTAAATAGGCACAGAGCATTGCATTAGGCTCGTATAATACCATTAAAACCACATATTCTCTAGACCACAGTGGCTTTAGCTGTTAAAAAAAAACATTATATAAAGGATAATTTTTCCACTATATAATTTAATATTCTTAACTTAATCTTGGCTGCTTTTCTAATACAGTGTAAATGATCTCCTCTGGCCTATCCTTCTTATTATCGACCCAATTAAAACTTTGCACTGAACCGTCTGACCCCATCCCTTTAAGAGCTATAGACGCTGACCCATTTACTGACCTCCCGCCACAATACTTAATGTGGACACTTCCCCTTTAATTTGTCAAGGGCGCATGTTGACATTTCTGCCCAATAGACCAATAAAACCCACACACATACGCATATACTATGATAATAAGCAATGTGCATATCCCCGGTATAGATCACTGCATTGCTAAGCTAATGCGTTTGCCGGGATAATGAAAGCGATGCTAAATGTAGCGTCGTGTGCTTAATAACCCAGAACACAGCGGAGTGGGGCTGTTTGCTCTGGCTCTGCAAAACCTGGTTTGTTTTGCGGCATGATCGAGCATAAAATCGAAAATAAAAACATGCGTGTGGAGGGCGCGGGGTTAGAGATGGAAAAATGAGCTGCGATGAACTAACTTTGGATAGTTTTAATAACTTCTGGTCCACATGGCAAACTCTAAAATGGATGGGCTGGCCTTGAGGTGATGTTTTTAAGGTTAAAGTGGCAGTATGTAACAAAATACTTAAGAAAACGTGCTTTCTCGCTGTTCATGGGCTCGGCTCTTGAAAGGTCTAACCTGCAACTTGTCCAGGAGATGCCACTTAAATGCATTCATGGAGCTATAGACAGGTTTAATGCCATATTTTAGAGCAATAACATCTCCATAAAGACCGGCAGTTGGTCCAAAGGTAGTAAAAGTGGTAGGATTTAACAAAATATTTAAGAAAATATGCAGTTTTGCTGTTCATGGGCTTGCCTCTTGAAAGATCTGGCCTGGAGGTACCACTTACTTGTATGGACATGTTATGGAGATATAGACAGGTGTAATGCCATACTTTGGGACAATATCATCTCCATAGAGACCAGCATGACTAACTCTGAATAGTTTTAATAACTTCTGTTCCACATAGTAAACTCTTAAATAGATGGACTAGTCTTGAGTTGGTATTTTTAAGGTGGTTAAAGAGGTAGTATGTCCCAAAAACAGAGAAAACATGCATCCTTGCTGTTTGTGGGGTCTCCTCTCTAAAAAGCTAACCTGTAACTTGGCCTGGAGATGCCATTTTCTTGTATTTATGGAGATATACATACGTTTAATGCCATACTTAGGAGTAAGAACATTCATTCATTCATTTTTATTTCTGTGGGCAAGGTACAACAAAGTCAACAACAATAACAAAAAACCCAAGGATATGTACATGTACATATTTGGGACCTGGTGCTCAAAAGTAGTAGGATGAAGTTTAAGAAATGTATAGTGTCCTACTCCAGTCATCTCCATAAAGACTCCGTAGAGACACAAGTCCAAGCGTTGCCAAAACTACCTCAGGAAAAAAGAACAAGATGGTAAAACTTGAAAACGTGAAGTGTCCAGCACAGTGTCCAGACTTAAACCCCATCGAGCTGGTTTGGGATGAACTGGACAGAAGAGTGAAAGCCAAGAAACCTACAAGTGCCACGCATTTATGGGAACTTCTGCAACAGACTTGGGAAGAACTTTCTGAAGAATATTTAATTTCTATTGTAAAAAGGACGAGCCACGAGTGTGCTGAACTGTTATATCTGAAGGTGGACACTGTCATGAATGAAACGTTTAGAATAGGTTTTGATCAACAGTAAAGAGTAAAAAAAACAGTTCTAAAACTTTTGACTGGTGGTGTATGTTTAATGCCATATTTTGGAGCGATAACATCTCCATATAGACCAGCAGTTGACCCTAACTAATGTTGCATAGTTAAAAAAAAAAAAAATACAATGCATGGACTTGTCTTGAGTTGTTTTTTTTTCTTTTTAAGGTTGTTAAAATAAAGAGGCAGTATGTAACTAAATACTTTCTTTCTTCTTTAATAAACATTGATTTTTACTGTGAGTGGGCTCGCTTTTCGGAAGATCTAACCCGTAATCTGGCCTGGAGATGCCACTTACTTGTATGGTCACGTCACGGAGACATAGACAGGTTTAATGCCGCACTTTGGAGCAATAACATCTCCGTAGAGACCAGCAGTTGGTCCTAACTAACTTTGGATAGTTTTAATAGCTTCTGGTCCACATGGAAAACTCTAAAATGCATGGACTGGTCTTAATTTGATATTTTTGAGGTGGTGAAGTGTTGCAGGCAGATAGTGCTCCATTCAGAAGTGCTTGGCGGATTGACTGACTGACGCCTGCTTGTCTCCATGGAGATGTTGTCGCCTTATTTAAAATGTTCCACAGTACAGTATTAAACTTATTGCACTATTGAGAAAGCTATTGATACTTTGCAGTGACATTGCACAGGGAGTGTTCTATTTCTGTTTCTGTTTCTATTGGTGGAATGTTCAGCAGTTTCCGTGGTGATGCAATGCACATATTAGCAAACACAGACCAAAAAAAAAAAAAAAAAAGTTTTAAGATCGTCTGAAAACTAAAGTAAAATTACAAAATGGGTTTAAACAAGATATTTTCAGGAGCCCGTGATCAAAACGAGCGTTCATGGTCCTGTTTAAAAGTTTGGTTTTTGAATAATTGTGTTAAAATAAAGCTCAGATTCAGTCTAACTTGAGTAAGAGCTTCAGACAGAGTAGTGCTTCCAGTTAGCACCAACCCCACATCAGCTGTAAATATCTTTTTAAACATCTGTAAGCTAATAAATGCTTCATAGACAACAGTGATGCAGTAGTTAGAAAATCTGTTTATTGTGTTGACGTAGCAGTTAACAGCAACATTATCGTAAAATCTTACAACCCTTAATTAAAATTTCCTAAATCTAACATTGTGCTGGACAAACTGCACCAAAATGTTCCTGGGCCATAACAGTTTGACAATGAAATTTTATTTTCCAAATCATCATAAAACGCCACAAATCCTGCATAAATGTACGGACATTATTTTGTGGGCAAATCCAACAAACATATAAACAGTTATTTGTGTTACCACGTTGTTAAAAAGTTTGCTGCATTATTAAAATGAATTGAATGAATGAAATGAAATGATTTGATACTTTGGAACCGATGTCATCAACTTTCCCTGGGGTGTGATGCTAACTGTAGGCCCTGCTCTGTCTGAAGTAGGGCTAAACGATCTATTGTTTTGAACCTCAGACAACACGATTTTGGGAGCGTCAAAGTCATGTTTTTTTGCAGTGCTCCGTCGTATTTTAATGCACAGAAGGCTGGCGATAAAGTCCACAGGAAGTAGAGTCACTATCGATAATCTTCAGCTTCACCGCGATCCTCAAACTGTGTGAACGTAAACAGACTGAGTTTGTATCCTCTGCCTGTGTGTCCGTAACTCTGTTTGCCTCTGTTTTATTGGATGTTACTCGGGGTGTAACAATATCTAAGTCTCACGTTACGATATCGTCACGGTATGAACCTCACGTTACGATATTTATTGCAGGTATCTTGGGGAAGCTCCCGATATGGATGGGAGGCTCATGATTAGGGATGTTACAATATCCAAATCTCTCGTTACGATATCTTCACAATATACATTACGTTTACTTTATTTTATTAAAGAAAAGCCCCTTGAGGTGAGTCACCTCGTTTTTGAGGGGGATCCTTAGCATCCAAAGAATACAACAACAAGTCACACAAAAATACAAACAAGCAAAACAAAAACAAAACAACATATCTAATAAACAGAAATACAAAGCGATAAGACAAAATAGAAAGACACAGACATTAAACATAAACATAGAGAAACGTCCAAACAGATCCCTCACTAAAAGCAGTCACATTGTGTTTTAAGATGAATGAATAAGTCTTTCTTAAACATATGGAATGATGATGTAAAATGCACAGAGTTTGGCAAATTGTACATCTCATGGTACGATATTTATGGCGATATTTGTGGAGGCTAAACAGCTAAAACTCTGAATATGCTACTTTTTTCTTCATAAAATGCCTTGACAAGACTTAATCCAGTGCTTAGAACTGTTATTTCTTGTAGTCTACACCGAAATGGAGCAAAGGATCATGGTCTATGTAGTTCCCTCGATCTTTTTTAAGGTATTGCTGCACCATAACTCTTCATTTAAGCCTTGTAATTCGATATTTTGTGATGGTCCACGATATTCTTGTGGGAACTCTGACAATACGGTATCACGATATTTCAGTTATTTTTAAATTTCTACAATATGAAAGAACAGCTCGGTATTGCAGCGCATTTTGTCGCAATTTGAAAACACAGCGTCGGGAAGAAGCAAATCGTGGCCTAAATTCTCCTTTAGTGTGTGGCGGACTTTAGCTGGAACTACAACAGATGAGATTATTTGTACTGTTAAACATGTCCCTCGCAAATAACATTAGTCAAAAGCAACAAGTTTTTCAGTCACTCCACTTTTTTTATTGATTGACTTTGAATGACTTTGTGTACAAATTGTGCAATAGAAATAAACTTGCCTTGCCTATTGACTCCTCAACTCTCGTATTGATTTAAATCCATTTTGTATTTTTTTTCTTGAGTTTACAATCTTCCAGACAAATGACGTTTTTGGCTGTTTTTTTTTTTTTTTTTATAATGATCATAAATTTATTTTGTGATTTATGAATAACGTCCATTGACTTGGGTCCTGAAGGTTTTTTGTTGTTGTTTTTTTTTAAATTAAGGACAACAGAATATAACATTTAGAAAATAAAACAACAATCAACATTTAACAATTACAATATTCAGCATAAAACAAAGACAAAAACATACAGTAACACCCACAACACCACAACAAATACAAAAAAAAAAAAAAAAGAAGCCCCCCCACTTCCCCCAACCACCCACGCCAACACAAATTTGGCAAAATCAAACAAAATAAATGTGATAGTGCAACATAAATTCACCGCTAGGCTCCCTAACATTGACACACTGCAGCCAATTCATAATTGAAATTCCTTTTGTCTCTCTTCCTTTTTTTTTTTTTTTTTTTGTCCCTATACTGAAACTAATATTTTTGGCTGTTCTACCTTTATAGATAAACGTAGAACAGCTCCGGTCCTGGCATCACTGCAAAGTATCGATTGATTACGTCGTACTTTGCCATGAAATAAAAGGTCAAAATGTAAATTCACAAATGATCTGATGAGCTGATCTGGAACCTGGAACCTGGAACCTAGAACCTGGAACCTAGAACGTTGTGATGCCATCGGAAAAACTGGCAATTTCCACAAATATAATGAGAATACCACAGTCCACAACAGAGGCATAATATTCATATCTTATACCAGGGATGTTTCACTGTACGATTGCATTTGAAGGACACACATCTAATGACATGGCTGGTCATATGTATTCACTCCATGTAGAAAAATGGAAAAGGGTGCATTAAAGCAAATATACGTTTAACCTTGCTTTTACGGACAGACGTTCACTTACAAATCAAATTACGATTTCCCTTATGCATGTCTTTGTAATGTCATTGTACGGGGGCGGTCCAACTACATTGCTTTAAAGAGGAGCTCGTCCATGCATGTTTGAGTAATCTTGTGATCTCTCCCGGGCCCTGTTCTCGTCCAAATCACTCGCCACGTTTACAGGAGAGATTTGATTTTGAATAAAAATGTATTCCGCTTTAAAAAGAGCATGTAAACATTTAATTCCAAAGTAAGAGGTTTATTCCGATTTTAAAGCTGAATTAATTGATTCCTCGATCGTTTTTTCTTCTTAAAAAATAATTCGGGTCATTCAGCGCATGCTCGTTGTGTTGCCCTTCTGCCGCCATCGGAAGGATCGGGCTCCACCAGTTTCGGAATTTCATCCATGTCTCTTTGGATTTGCGAGTGCAGGATGCGGGAGTGGGCTGAGGTAGAGCAGCCTCAGTTTGTCTTCTTCCTCCCTTCTACGACACTCTTCCCTTCTCCTCCTCAGCTGACAGACGTAAAGCGTGATGAGAAAATTCTCCAGCTGCTGCTTCATTATCATCGGAACGACTGCGAAAAAAGTTTGGATCATGTTTGTGTCCATGACGTGATGACAAATTGAGATGACAGAAAAACTGGTAGCAGCTGAAGTGTGTGTTTTCTTCCGGTCGACGTAAATATGTTCTCCAAATGTGTCCAATCAGAACCCTTCCCCACCCCCAGAACATTCAGCAGAATTAAATAGAGGCGATTTAACGTGTTTTCCGTGTAAACTCGAAGGAGAACATTTTAATTCCAAACTATTTAATACAGAACAATTATTAAAAACATCATGTAAACGTGCCCACTGGTTTCAGAATAAGGAGTATTTGGGACTGTTGCTGTAGCGATTATTTCAAATATTTCTTCTTTTTAAATGTGGTCAATTTATCAAAATGTGGCATGGAACAGGAAGCCGAAGCCCGTGAATACTCAGTTCACAAGTTTACGTCACCCATGCTCCCACACGGCCATTTTACATAAATGTGTGCAAGTATGATACAAAACTATAGCCAACCTGGTGCCACCTTGTCCCTTCGCTCAATTTCATTTCTCTCCAGCGACTATGTCAGGAATTGGAATACACAAGACGGTTTGCAAGAATCTGGGAAGTTGTAGACCGTGCACCAGCCAATCAGTGAAGAGCTGTGAAGTCATGACGTCAAACTCAAGCATCTGTCTGGGTCCCTTTTGTAGTACAGCACAACAGTAAACAAAGCGTCGAGATGGATGTAGACGAAGACAGACATTCTGCGTTGGCAACGATTCCCGAGATCGAGGATTTAAAGCCGGAACAAAGAGAATGTTTGGTGAATTTTATCAAGGGGAAAGACGTTATTGCCCTTCTTCCTACGGGATTTGGAGCATTACATACGTCACGACCAAATAGCAGCGATTGGTTAAATTTAAAAAAAGTACCTGCCTATTGTCGAGCGAACAAATCCTAATGCTGCGAGGAAGTGAAACCGGCTGATGAATCAGACTAACAAAACTTCAAAAACTGGGTGTGATGTGCAGTAGTTTCATTAGAGGGAGTGACTTAGCACAGAGAGCAAAGGAAAGGGAGACTCAGAACGTCAAAAGCAAAACTAAAACATATATACAGTATATTCAATTATTGTTTCTGGAAATGTACAACACTACATTTTTGAAAACTAAAAGCTAAAATATAAGTATGTTAAAGGATTATAATGTTGTTGTGGCATCAAAAAACATACCTGGAGTTGTGTTTTGTTTCATTCACACGTTCACTAGAATCATTTTTGGTGATTTCAACCCTACAATTGCCAGTCTCTACTGAACTGTAACCGCATTATAACATGTCTTAAAGCTCACAAGAGTAAATTTTGCGTAATATACAGGTTTTTTTTTTTTAACGATTAATCCCCCATAGAAGTATAATAACTCCTCTTCATATTGTGTGTGGTGGACAGAAGGTTAGATGAGAAATTGGAACGCTGTAGACAAGGACTAACCCTGTGGATCTATCTATATCTGCCCCCTGGTCCAGCCCGCAGAGTCCACAGACCGGCGTTATCCTGGGTTCACTGACTTGGCAAAATCCACACTTTAATGAAATTAGGTGCGGGGAGCTCTCAAGGACAGGGCTGCAGCGAAATGGGAAACTGGACGGTTACATTAGCAAAGTGAAACCGCGACCTTCATATTTCCAGATTTATTTCAAATTTAAAAGGGCTGATTACGTTAAATAGACTCTGACACGCCTACGTTATTTGAGTTTGATTCATGCGTTTCGTAAATTGTTTGAACCTGTCCATTTTCGAAGTCTCATCGTTCAGGCTCATTAAAGGAACACTGTGTAACCACTGACAATACTGGCTCTATGTGATGATTGTGTGACTTATGACATTTGTCGTGATGGTAATATTGTTGATGAATTGTATTTGAGAGGATAATAATCCTGATGAATTTGGAAAATGTACATTTTAGAGCAGGGGTGTCCAAACTTTTTTCATCAAGGGCCACATCTCTAAACACAGACGAAGCAGAGGGCCGATCGAGGGCCGTAGACTGGTGCTCAATACAGTGAATAATTGAGTGCGTATACATGCACATCAGTAACCCGGTTATGATCAGGTTTTTTGAGTATCCCGGTTTCTTCATGGTGCATGTATACGCAGTAACCCGGTTTCAGTAACCCGGTTATGGCAGTATCCCGGTTATTAGAAACCGGGTTACTGTAGCTGGTTTATTCCGATAGTAACCGGGATACTTGTGGCATGTATACGCAGTACCCCGGTTACTGCAACATAAAGTTGAGTGCGCATGCATCCAAAAGACACTTTCCAGCCTTTCACCACAACAGTAGTCACATAAATAAATTGACCAACATAAATAAAGTGACCAAACGAGTGAAATGACTGTAAAATAAAGAGCTGCGCTAAACCTGCACACGTACAATCTGCACTCGTACGACCTGCACTCGTGTGACGCTGAAAAACTAAAACATGAACTATCTCCTATACGATATACACACGAAACACACTCACCATCATTAGCGCCTCTTCTGTCACAGAGAAATAACACACATAATCCACTGAGTCGTGTCATTTAGTCCAAAAGAAACTGATTTGCATCAGCGGCGCAAAGAAGCGAGTTGTTTTTATCGCCGCTAACAGTTTATGCTAATTAGCCAAACGGTCTTAAGTTTCGTTTCTGTTAAAACATAAACAAATGTGATCAGAGCTGAATTATCTGATCAAACGGGCTGATGTGGCTCTATAGTGTTTATGGTTTATATGTTGTAAAGTTGAGTTTATTTATGCAGAAGATTTTAATGAAGAATCTGCGCAGTGGATTGTGGGAGATCTCGTAGCTCCTTAGCTTCTTATGCTAAAGGAGCTCACGGTTTGTAATTTTTCCTGGTTTATGAAATTGATTTAAGTTAATTTTTGCGCCTGCGCATTTGTAAGATTATGTCAAGAAACCGGGATACTCCATTTGATCATGTATACGTGAATATGAGTGTCCCGGTTTCTCAGTGCGCATGTAAACGCAGTAACACGAATACTGACATAACCGGGATATGGCTAATAACCGGGTTATTGATGTGCATGTATACGCACTCATTGAAATATGTGCATGTTTAACGCGTTAGAATGAGCCATCTGTTCTTTATTCATGCTATGATCCATAAAACCACACACTAAACCACACACTAAATATTAAATTAAATAGATTTTCAAAAAAAAATTGCAGTAAAAAGTTCATTTTTAATTGATGCAAGGTAATTTGGGCCAATTCACCTGGAAGCCTGAGGGCCAAGAAAAAATTGTCCTAGGGCCGCATTTGGTCCAGGAGCCATAGTTTGGACACGCCTGTTTTAGAGGATATTGATGACAATGACTTTGAGTAGAAGATAATAATGAATTTGTAGTCTTTATGGAAATTAGAAGGAATTTATTTTGATTGATATCAGCTGAAAATGCCAGAAAGTCACTAATTTTAGCGGTGACAAGAAAGTAGAAGACTTATAGCAAACCTTAGATGGGGTACACTTAGGCTACGTTCAGACTGCAGGGCTTAACACTCAGTTTGGATTTTTTTTGTGAAATCCGATGTTTTTGCGAGGTCGTTCACATTTCCGATTAAATGCGACTTGTATGTGATCCCCTGTGTGAACATTAAACGGCCCGGAAGTGTCCCGCATGTGCACTGGAGACACGATGACGTCAACCGCAGCGAGCGTCTCTGTGTTTACGGAAGTCGCCTAAACATGGACGCGAGCATTGAGCACCTGGAGATTTTAAAGTTCCTCTCGTACCGGAGCCAGAACATGAACAACTTACTTGTTTTAAGGAGGAGATTGAGAAGGAGAAGGACTTGGTTTTGGACCGTGGTGTTTTTTGTGGGGCAGTGGCAGCGACGTCCGTTGAATGGGATAGTGATGTGCAATTTTCATATGACGAGAAGAACGTTTGTGTTCATTTGTGACTCTCGCAGGAGGAAACATATAGGTTGGATGAATGTGCCTTGGCCGTTCAGACTGAAATTGCATGTCAAAAGATCGGATATGTATCGGTTTTCAGGAGCACATATCCAAGTGTCCTGGGTCACATTTGAAAAAATCAGATCTGTGTCGTTCTGACTGTCATTAAAAGATCAGATACAGGTCACATAGGGGCCAAAAAATCGGATTTGGACTGACAACCCGTACTGCCCACATCTGCCCAGCCATTTCTTTCAGCAGATTCGTCGCCTCTTCTTTTTGGGCTCGTCTGCGCAGAGAATGGCACAAATAGCCAAGGCAGCGCATCTGTTTTTTGCCTGGATCAGCATTGTGTCTGTGGTTTTCTAATTCTGTGGTTTTCTACTTCCAGAACAACAACTCCGGTCGTTATGTGAATTACAGTGTGTGCAGGCAGGTCGCATCCGACCATCCGTTCGTACAGTGTGAGAACATGATTCATGAGCTGTGAACTTTTAAACTAAACAAAAATTTGGTTGTACAATTTAAAGGTTGTATTGAGGATTTTTTTTTTTGTTTGTTTCAAATTGTCAATGAAAGTTTAAAGTACCATTACAGAGATACAGCAGCCTTGTAATTATGATGACCAAAAAAAAAAAAAAAAAAGAATGAAAATCCTTCAGCTGTGGACGCAGTGAGGCCAGATAAACATCAGCCAATAGATAACAGTTTTACCTCATTTTCTATTGGCTGTTAGGTTGTCAATCTAACTCCCTACGTTTCTAAGCACACAGGGATTATGTAGTTTATGCAGAGGTTCTTAGAGGCTTTTTTAAACTGTAGCTTCCTCACAGTTTGCACAAAGTTTGTTGCGATGGCGGATGAGAATCCACGACCAGTTCACCACAGAAGAAAGTCTGTTTTTGAGGTCGCTGAAAGAAGAAGAGAAGAGGAAAAGGAGCAAACTGAACTGAGGTGCTTCTTGGAGATTCCTTCCAGCGATTGCTCGAATGAAGCAGACAAAGGGTCTAAAAACTGATGCGTCAGTCGCTAAATTATTTCTCAACAGTAGTTCTGAACGCGCACTGGCTGTAAACAAGCGTGATTTCTAGACTAAGGAGGCGGGAGGAGATTTGAAAAAGGACTGTCGCTGTATTTCTCTTTCCTTAAAAAGTCCTCTACACAACCTTTAAGCTGGGGCTGAGTGACATGACCGAAAATATCGCACAGTGTACATCCAGCATAAATCCTGTACATTAATACACATAAAATACACATACTGTACATCACTATTAAGAGCTTTAAAGACCAAGACCAAAGGAAACATTTATATATTTATTTATTTATTATTTTAAACATAGTGGCTGTCGCTGCCCGTGTTAATTAGCGTTGCTTATTTCACTGTCACTTCAGAATAAACAGGGCAGCTGATAATTATGGCATGTCAACACTCGTGCTGTAATTAGATTAGCATAAGAGCGTTTCTGTTAATAGTACATAAAGGGAGTTAATGTGTTGCCCGGTTGTGTGGATGTTCGTAAATGACTGGAGGCAGGAAGTGGCTGTCAGTCAATGCAGAGCAGACATGATGGCTGCGTCCACATTATTTATACATCTGCAGTTCCTGTCAGGGGTCACGGAATCAGCCCAGCTCAGCAAATACAGAAATGATTGGGTTCAACAGCGACAGGGCAGGTTAGTCACGTTGCAAATTAAGGTTCAGTGAAAAAAAAAAAAAAAAAGTAATCTTGGTCAATCATGAGTATTTTCCGGATATACATAAGAAAGTGCTTAGGTACACCATGTAATTATTCCGGTGAAGGGTCCATTTGCTTGTCTCCGTGGATTTGGTTTTGCTTTCCATTATCGTTGCATTAAAGCAGAACTATTAGGCAAAATTGACTTGGCCATGAGTTAGCCACAGTTGTTTCCTCGTCTCATTTACCCTCGAAGTTGTATTTGGAGTGATTTGTGCATGTTCAAGTAATTTTTTAATCACTTATTTTTAAGACGCAATATTGACGATCAAGTTGATTGTCACCGCCACCAGCACCCACTGCTTTATTTTCTTCATATACGTCTGAATATCGCCAACAATCACCCCGCTTTGTGAACGCTGCTTCAGTAAACCGGCGAGCTCTGTTAGCGTCATAAAAGGTGATGTCCCAAAGAGCAGAGGAGCTGATACTGCTGCAGCATTAGATACGGTTTGTCACACTGGATGACGCAAGTGCCTCGAACTATAACACGGACGTGATCTTTAAAGATGAGGAGGACATAGGAGCGCCTCAGGTGAGCGCGGCATGGAATACAGACGAACACATGCTGCGTGTGTCCCGGGAGTCACTTTGGAGATGCGACTAAAACGTTTGCTCTCGTATGTCGGCGACTGAAGGCGAGGGCGTGATTTGTCCACGTTCGGTAATGGTTCTGTGGACTGGAGGGACTTCCTGGGGGGTCACATTTTTTTGCCCCCAAGTCCGAGTCCTTTGATTTTGAGTATCTGCTGATACCGAGTCCCGGTCCGATACTTCTATAAAAATATGAAATGAACTAAGAGCAAAGAATCAGATCCAGGATGTGTGCGGGATCAGATTGTGTTGATTTCATGTGAAGCATTTGGGCTGAACTTAGTGTGAAAAATCAAATGTCCAAAACTTTAATTTTATAAACTTTTCTAACCATTCATCATTATTGTTGAAAATCTTGACTTTTACCACAGTCTGGTCTTGGAATGTGTAAATTAGTAAACTTGATGCACTGGACAAAAGAGGAACCAGGCCTGAATCAGATCAGACCCTGAGACTCGACTCTGCACAATCTACAGTTTGTATATTTGATATTATATGTTTGCCTGTGCATTACATTTGAAACATTTAGGCTCGTCTATGAAATCCAACAGCCTCTCTCCCCCGCACCACCACCACATCCACAAACCCACAGCGGAGTGCAACACCGCAAGTAAAAAAAAAAAAAAAACATCAACTGTTGTGTGCTGTGTGCACTGTGTGTCCTGTGTGTTATATACGTATATTATTTATCCGATACCTGATCAGACCATAATGGCCGAGTCCAGATCGAGTCCGCAGTCACGTGATCGGCACCGATTTCCGATCACGTGATTGGATCGGGACAACCCTAACTGAGAAGCACTATTTTAGATGAATATTTCTATTTAAAAGTTGCATTATAACTAAATGATTACTCTATAGCAGATACAAGCACAATGTCACTTCTTTAAAATTAAACATTTCTATTTCCATGGAGATAAAGCCCAAGTTACATGTCAGATCTGTGGAGATTCACAGTAAGGATTTTCATATTTATCCATTCATTTATTCAAAAACAAACCAAACTCTTGCAATTGAAAAGCCATGATGTGGAGCTTTTATAGCAAATAAAAACATAACCGTAGACACAAGGCGATGGTGGAGCCCTCAGAAGGAAAGCTGCCGAGTAAACCTTTAAATACGTAAGGATCGTAAACGTGGGAAAGACTAACGTTTTAAAATAAACGCTCCAAACGTGCTTTTACTGCCATAGTAAAACACATTTACATACATACATTTAAATCACAGCCCTGTTGCAAAGAGACGTACAACACAATCAGACTCCTTTCATTCTAACGGCCCATTCATTTACCATCATATTGAACTTTTAATACGAGTTTGCCTTGGCCTTCATTGTATAACATGCTCTACATATAACATATAGCAGAAAAGTGCTCTATAACACTGTATTATTAGTAGTATAAATATGATATAGAATAAAAATAAACCAAGGACGTTGCATTTGAAGAGTTTGTTGCGTAAGGTTTTTCCTCACAATAATTCCCTTTGCACAAAATCTGTTTCTCTCACGAATACTGAAGCTTTTAATAGGACATACTGCGCTCACAATGTAAAGAGGTTTGCACGCTTAACGGGCACATATTATGCTTTTTTGTGATATAATGTTGACCTGGAGTTGTGTTTTGTTTCATTCCCACATGTTTAACACACAAATCCTGCATATTTAGATTGAGTTCTTCTCCCAAACATAATGTGGTAATACAGGAAGTGCTCCACTGTGTTTTTAAACTCCATACACCTTCATTAGAATCATTTTAATGACTTCAGCCCTGGAACTGTCACTCTTCATTGAACTAAAGTAGGTTAAAGTTAGAGGTCTGCGCGGGACAAAATTTTCAGTTCCGCTCCCGCAAAGAATTGTAATTTTCATTCCCGAAAATCTCTCAAGATGGGATTGTTCTCTTTCTTAAACTCTATCACAGTGTTTCCCAAACTTTTTTTTTTTTTTTTTTTTTCTGGGGATGCATATTTTAAAAGTCACAAACCTTCGCGACCCAAGTCAATAGACATTACTCGTACATCACAAAATAAAGGTGGATTATTGAACATTGTTGAACATTAATGAGGATATTTTATTATTCAAGTTTTAAACAATGAAAAACAGTCACTGAAGCAGCAATAAAAGGATCCATAAGTTGTTTATTTGGACATTAAATGTAGAACATTTCTTCTTCTTTTCAGGATTCAATTGAACCAGCAATATTGTCAATAAAATAATTACAAAAATATTAGAAATTATACAAAGCATGTCTTGACATTGCAACATCTAAATCTAAATCAGCCCTAAACTCAGACTGAACCAGGACTAAAATCAGGACTAAAACCAGGACTAAACTAGAACTAAAACCAGGACTAAACCAAGACTAAAATCATAATGAAAACCAAGACTACATCAGAACTAAACCAGGTCTAAACTAGGTCTAAACCAGGACTAAACCAGGACTAAACCAAAACTAAAATCAGGATGAAAACCAGGTCTAAACTAGGACTAAACCAGGACTAAAACCAGGACTAAACCAGGACTAAACCAGGTCTAAACCAGGTCTAAACCAGGTCTAAACCAGGACTAAACCAGGACTAAACCAAACTAAAATCAGGACGAAAACCAGTTCTAAACCAAGTCTAAACCAGGACTAAACCAAAACTAAAATCAGGATGAAAACCAGGTCTAAAATCAAGACTAACCCAGGACTAAACCAGGTCTAATCCAGGTCTAAACCAGGTCTAAACCAGGACTAAACCAGGTCTAAACCATGCCACGCGGGGGGGTCTCGGCTGTCTTTACCTACTCTAAGAGGAGGCTCACATTCACCCAATTTTTAACAGGTTAAAAGCCCATGACCCAAATTTTTCCCCAAATATTTGTAATAAATATTACCTTGCTAGCAGTTATATTGTATAAGCAGCTTAAAATAGGTCAGCTTTTTATTCTCATCTGATCGTCAGGAAGTGTACATTGAGCAGACTAGTAGTTGTTAGCTGTAAAATTTCCACTCTGGTCTTTTTAAAACAATATTATTATTCGTTTTCCAGGCAGTAAAAGTCTGGTACAGTTCAAACCAGGACGAAACCAGGATTCTTGGTGTTCTTAAATCACAGTATAACCCTCTACTCCAACACAGGATTTTAGCAGAGCGCTTTGAAATCCCCTGTATCTCTTTTTGAAACAGGTTCATTTGATGTTGACATCTGAGAGACTGAGATATGCACCATAACTCTCTGTGCATTATTCTCGGCTTGTTTATGCAGTCTGTTTGCAGTCTCTCCAAATGTAGTTTACCTCAAATCATTGTCAAACCAGATCTGCAAATAATATGTCTGACAATATTGGACAAGCTGCTTTTACGTTTCAGTTGTTTCCAGTTGGGAATGTGTGTGTTTTGTGTGTTTGTATTTTGATTTCTCTATAATTGAAACTATTAACGGGTCAATATTACGTGATTTTCTGAGCTGTTATATTGTTGTTTCTTTGTCAATATCACATTTGGAGTTGTGTTTTGTTAGCCAGGCTGGTGCTACCTAGTGCCTCTGCTCAATTTCATTTCTCTCCAGCGACTAGGTCAGGAATCAAAATACACTAGACGGTTTGCAAGAACCCCAGAAATTGTAGACACAGCGCACAGGCCAATCAGTGAAGATCTGTGAAACCATAACGTCAAACTCAAGCGTCTGTCTGGGTCCCTTTTGTGGAACAGCACAACAGTAAACAAAGCATCGAGATGGATGTAGACGAAGACAGACATTCTGTGTTGGCAATGATTCCCGAGATCGAGGATTTAAAGCTGGAACAAAGAGAATGTTTGGTGAATTTTCTCAAGAGGAAAGACGTTATTGTCCTTCTTCCTACGGGATTTGGCACATTACATACGTCATGACCAAATAGCAGCGACTGGTTAAAAAAAAAAGCACCCGCCTACCGTCGAGCGAACAAATCCTAATGCTGCGAGATCAGATGTTATCCACAAAGTGAAACCGGCTGATGAATCAGGCTAGTATTTTGTTTCATTCATGCATGTTTACCATGTGGTGAAGAGGGAGCTGAGCCGAAAGGCAAAACTCTTGATTTACCGTCAATCTATGTTCCTCCCCTCACCTGTGATCATGAGCTTTGGGTAATGACCGAAAGGACAAGACTGTGGATACAAGCGGCTGAAATGAGTTTCCTCCGCAGGGTGACTGGGCGCTGCCTTAGAGGTAGGGTGAGGAGCTCAGTCACAAGGGGAGGAGCCCGGAGTAGAGCCGCTGCTCCTCCACTTTGAGAGGAGCAGTTGAGGTGACTTGGGCATCTGTTCCAGGCAAGTCCCACCGGGAGGAGGCCCCGCGGAAGACCCAGGACACGGTGGAGGGACTATGTCTCTGAGCTGGCCTGGGAACACCTTGGGGTCCCCCCGGAGGAGCTGGAGGACGTGTCTGGGGTGAAGGAAGTCTGAGAGTGCCTGCTTAGACTAATGCCCCCGCGACCCGGCCCTGGATGAGCAGAAGAAAATGGATATTTAACACACAAACCCTGTGTTCTGTGTTTAATCAGAAAACTCATGTGGTAAACAGGAAGTGCTCCATTGTGTTTTTAAACTCCATACACCTTCACCTGTATCATTTGGATAATTTCAACCCTTCTCTAGTAAACGAAAGTTAAAAGGCAGCTGATAACTTGAAAACTTCCACTTCATGACATCACAAGGTGGAACAGAACATTTTGAGCTTTGGAGATGTGGACAGATTAATAAAGTGTTACTCAAACATGTGTGAATGAAACAAAACACAAGTCCAGCTATGTTTTTGATGAGGTAACAGCATTTTAACGACTCAAACCTCACAAGAGTCCATTTTGTGTATTATAGAACATTTAAAAAAGACTGCAACTGCAAAAATCATAATCTTCTAGGCGATAAAGTCATATTTCTGAACTTATGTGTTTAATTTTATAGTCCCTTGCAATACTTAAACCTTAACCAAGCATGAAATAGCCACATTTGAGTACAGTTTTACCTTAATCCTTCTTATTCCTACTGCAATTCTTAACTTATTGGTTCGCAGTAGATCAGTTTGTAGAGTCCAGTGCCCTGTAACCCAAAGATCCATGGTTTGATTCCTACTCCCTCCAGTGCACAGCGTTGTTGCATCCTTCACCCGCTTTCTTTCCAGTTTCATTGTGTGCGATTGTGTTTTTAGTGCCCATAGAGCGAGTAAAGAGGTGTTACATAAGTCTAACCATCTACCATTTATTTCTTTTGAATTTTGTTTTTTTTTACACTTGCTGCTATTGCTTTAAAGTGTGTCTTGCATTCTTGTGTTGAATCGGTATGGAATGTTCAAATACAAATCGGCAACGCAATTTAGCGCTGTACTCAATAGGCAGTCGTTCAGACCTCAGTGAAAGCCGCCTTTAAAATCTGCTCGGATTAAAGCGGCGGTCTCTTTCAAGTCCAGAGTGTGAACCAGGTCAACTTCTCTCCGCACTTCGGCCGTCCAACTTCTTCCACGTTTTTAAGAGCGAACCGTGTCTCGCTCCAGTACAGATATAAAAGTATAAGCCGCTCTTGAGGTCTAATTCTAAACCGTTGTACTGTCTGACAATCAGGAAGTGCAGTTAGCATGCTAGTTGTTATTAGATGTACCGCTCTGACCTCTGAAAGTTGTGAAAAGCACCTCATAATCACATTACTGGACAGATCCTTAAGTTTTATAATTTCTGAAGTGATAAATAGCTGTTCAGTGTGTTCATAAAACCCAAAGTTTATTATTTGTAGTGCTCTTTTCTGTAATGTAATGTCATGAATTAGGGCCCGACCAATATGGATTTTTTTGCGGTCAATATTATACCGATAAAATGGGAGTTGGAGCTGCCGATATAAAAGCCGATATATTTTGTGATGTAAAAATTCACTGTAAATTTTCAATTGATTATAAAACTTAGGTCTGGCTTTACTGGATTTTAAATTGAGTTTGTTTAGGCGACATTTATTGTTATTCTGCCTCTTTACAGTCATATTTAAAGACTGTAGGTTGGTAAGTAGGTTTGCATGACATTCTAGCCAGTAAAGAAAGTAAGTAAACTACCACTATCAGCCTTTAGTGGTAAATGCGTGAGTACCGCGGTAATTAACTGTGCGTAAATGCCGATCATTCGCACCTCTGTTCACAGCTCATTTACAGATCAATGCAGGTCCAAAAACATATATGTCAGAGAAAACAGGCTGTTCATGTGTCAGAACTACAGCAGCTAAGACCTAAACAATGAGGAAGAACCAAAAGTAGCTTCAAAAACCAACCCATCTGTAACACTCACCGCTCACACAGGCTCCTCTCAGATCACAAGTCTGCGCAAATAAGACTCAAAAAGATCGTTTGTAAATATAATACAATCCAGCATGTGTCCATATCAGCGGATAATATCGACCAACCGATATATCGATCTGTCCCTAATATAAATAGTGGATCCAATATTGTTTTATAATCACTACCCCAGATATCAACACAGTTTGTCAACTAATATGGTGCAACTCAAGAACAATAAAGTCTATCTAGAACAGGGGTGTCAAACTCAAATTCACAAGGGCCAAAATTAAAAACTGGAACTAAGTCGTGGACCAAACTAAATATTTTAATTTCAGCATCTGCATGTTTTCTCTTAATAAATGTTTAATAATAGTTTTGCTTAAACATTGAACAACACACAAGCAAAATATAAAATAATAACAACATTTTAAATCAATAATATCTCTATAGTCTATCTGTAGCCGGCGGGCAGCTCTAATACATCTTTGCTATGATCTTGCGGGCCAAATATAATTATATCGCAGGCCATATTCGGCCCCTGGTCTTAAGTGTGACATGCCTGATGCAGAGCTTTCTCATCCAGAAAATATTTGGCCTTACCTAATACTGCTTTGTGTTTTGAAATTTTAGTATGTATATATTGTGTGTTCTTTCCAAATAAGTTTTTCAAGTTAACAGCTACGTTTTACCTTTAGTTTAGTAGAGATTTGCATTTCCAGGGCTCAAACTGTTCACAACTCCAGGTCTGTTTGTGAAGAGGAAACAACACTGTAACATAGATCGGAAAATAGCGTAATATGGGCTCTTTAAAGTGAACTAGTCTTGTTTTTCACGTTTTTATTGTACTTTCAAACAAAAACTCCTACAAACCACTAAAACTTTTTGACAGAATTGATCACTGTATCTTGCTTTTACCAAAAAAATAAATCAAATTACAAAAAAAGGAATAAAATTTGAATGGTTTTGAATCTGCTAGGCTCAAAGCGAAGCGGCGCAGTCCATTGAATTGGCAGTAGCTCAGACGCTAAGCTGAGGATAAAAGCGGCCTTTCCATAACTCGCGAAGGCTAACGCGCTTTGAAGGCCCGACGCCGCAAAGAAATAAAAAGGCTTCAAAAAAGATTTCAAATTTCTCAGCCGTATCGGGCGTTCAAGATTCAAGATTTAGTACATCTGGTTAAAATTCAGCATTGGAATATTGGGGTTTGGCTCGTGACAAACACCAAATGGTTAAAACATCTGAGGAGTTTTCAGCGAGCTCCAGTGAAGACGGTGGAACGTGGAATCGACTGAATTTACTTAGAAAAACTGCTGCGAATAACTTTAAAACATGTTTAAACCAGATGTCACTACTACTACTGCTACTACTACTACTACTACTACTACATACTTACGCCATACTACTGTCAGTACTTCTACGACTACTATTATTACTATTACTACAACCATTACTACCACTGCTTCTACGTCAACTGCAGCTACTACTACTACTACTACTACTACTTTTACTAGTACTACTACATATGTATTTACACCATATATAATAAAACTATCACTACTTTTACTACTGCGACTACTACTCCTACTGCCATTACTAATACTGCTTCTACGGCAACTACAGCTACTACAACCACTACCATTACTACTATTATAACTTATTAGGCCTACTGCTATCACTACTACTACTACTACTAATACTTCTACTGTATACTGTAACACTACTGGTCCCTCCACCAAATACAAATACTACATTGCTTGCTAGGCGTTCTACTACTACTATTACTACAACTACTACTACTACTACTACTACTACTGCTACTACTGCTACTACTACTTATTTATGCCTTCTCAAAAAATGTATAACTTTACTACTCCTACCACCACCACTACTGCTATTACTACTACTTTTACTACTAGAACTATTCCTAATTCCTGGGACTAACATAGAAAACAATGATGAAAGACGGTTTGGGTTACAACAACAACAACAACAACAACTAAAACTACTTCTACTACTACTATAACTACTACCATTACTACATAGATAATTTATACCACTACTACTACTATTAACTACTGGCACTGCTACTGCAACTACTACAACTCTTGCTAGGCCTTCTACTATAAATACTACTACTCCTACTAGAACTACTACTACTACTACTACTAGTGTCGTAGTACTTGAGACTGACCAGCCTCAAGATTGTTTTTTTACAGTCTTGGTCTTGTCTCGGACTCGAGGTCTGACACTAATGTAACTCCAGTTAAAAATCCTACCCACTTTCTTCAGTTTCTTCAGTTTTCTGTAAAGTGCCAGTGGAAGTTTTCTTAAAGAATGGGTTCTCAAACTGTGGGTGAGGGTCCAAAAAGGGGCGCAGAGTGTTTCGGAACAGTACAGTTTGCTTGGCTTATTTTAAATAATCTTAAATGAACACTTATCATATCAAATGGAGATAGATTTATAACAACATTGATATATATGTGCCAAAATACCTGTAAAATACAAATAAATGTCAAAAATTACAAAGGTGGTCTGGTCTTGGCCTTGTTTCGGTCTCGACTCTCAGAGGTCTTGGTCTTGTCTTGGTCTCGGGACCCTGTGGTCTTGGACAGGTCTTGGTATTGATTAGTGCGGTCTTGACTACAACACTGACTACTACTACATTAATTATTTATACTACTGTTGCTACTACAATCACTACCACTACTACCACAACTTTTGCTAGGGTTACTACTACTACCACTACTACTACTATTACTACTGCTACTGCAACTAATACTACTGCAGTCTGTTTAGAATTTGAGTTTCCAAAATAGTTCTGCTCTACTGCGCTTAAACTTAAAGCGTTAAATACATGTCGTACACCCTTCTCTTCCTTTCTTTTTATAACGGTGACACTCTTTACCGCAGCAGACAGCTCCTCCTCTTCGGGCCTTGTTAAAGCGGCTTAGTACAGTGTTTATTTGAGAGTACAGGAGCGTAAACAGACGCCAAAACTCATTATCACCAATGATCAAACTGCAGCGAGCGCGGGGACGCATGTGAGTAAATAAAGTGCAGCCTAAGCAGATGTGTCCGCGCCGTCATGTACCGCCGTGAATTCTCTAATGTTGTGAATGGCTCTCTAATTATTTCAGCCCTGCAAACTCACAAACGTTTATTTCCCCATGTTGGATTCTTCTTGGTTGCTGTTTTTTTTACAATTTTTGCTTGTTAGGAGCAGCTGTATGCACTCTCATGTCTAATGCAAACCTGTTAGTCCCTTGCCACCGAGCTCCTGAGATCTTTAAATGCTGACAACAACGGCTAATGAGCTTTATTCACGCTTACGTTACAAAACGATCATGACTTCCGGCAGGCTCTGTTGGCGATAGTAAATCTGGGAAAACTGAGAAAATGTCCCGGCTTTCTTCATCTACTGTAGATGTCATGGTATTCTTTATTTTTTCCTTTTAGAAATTGCCTATTATTTTGTGTATAATTTGCCTAACTTAATAAGAAAAGGCCTGCGCGGGACAGAATTTTCAGTCTCGCTCCCGCCGGCATCCGCAAAGAATTGTAATTTTCATTTCCGCTCACCGCATCTGCGATATTTTGTCCGGCTCCTGCCCGCAAATCCAAGCAAGATGGGAATGTTCACTTTCTTAAGCTCTATCAAACACAGAGAAGCGGAAAGGAATTGTCTAAGGCTACGTTCAGACTGCAGGGCTTAACGCGCAATTCTGAATTTTTTGTGAAATCCGATGCTTTTGCGAGGTCGTTCACATTTTTGATTAAATGCGACTTGTATGTGAACTCCAGTGTGAACAGTAAACGGCCTGAAAGTGTCCCGCATGTGCACTGGAGGACACAACGACGTCATCCACAGCGAGCATGCACTGTGTTTATGGAAGTTGTCCAAACATGGACGCGAGCATTGAGCACCTGGAGATTTTAAAGTTCCTCTCGTACGAGCCAGAACATGAACAACTTACTTGTTTTAAGGAGGAGATTGAGAAGGAGAAGGATGAGGTTTTTGGCCGTGACGTTTTGTAGGACAGCGGCAGCGACGTCCATTGAAAGGAACTTGTGGATGCGGAGACGTAGCCAAGAGTGGTGAGTGGTGATGTGCTTCGCTTTAGTGACACAGCGCAGAATAGTGACGTTTGTGTCTTGTTGATGACGTGTAGGTCGGATGAATGCGCTTTGGCCGTTCAGACTGAAGTCGCATGTCAAAAGATCGGATATGTATCTGTTTTAGAACCACATATCCAAGTGGCCTGGGTCGCATTTGAAAAAAAATCGGATCTGTGTCGTTCAGACTGTCATTAAAAGATCAGATACAGGAGCATAGGGGCCAAAAAATTGGATTTGGATCACTTCAGGCTGCAGTTTGAATGCCTAAATGTGCGTGAGATTTGACCACATCCACAAGTTTAGGCAGCTTAAAATGTTAATAAAATATCCAGCACAAATTATGCATGATAGGCATACATTAAGCTTTACATATTTTTTTTACTTTACACTCATTTAGTTTGCAGGATTGCAGTTTATCATCCCACCCGCCCGCTCCTGCCTGCGCCCACAAAGAGCTTTTCAAAATGTGTCCCGCGCCGCACTGTTTTCCTTCGGGTCCCACGGGCCTCTCGCAGGCATAGCGTTCCGTTATGCTTGGTAGCTCAATGGTTAGAACCAGCTGCCTGTAAGCGACATTGAAGACACGATTAGAGTCACGTCCCTCATGAAATGCTTTGGCAGGTTGTGAATGAAAACTACACTGAAAGTCGTCATCCACATGTTTCTAAACATTTTCCGGTAGGCGTGAATGGGACCTGTTCTGTCTCTGCTAATCTACCAACTCAAAATGTGTTGTGGACTATGTCACTCATAGCGTCCGGCTACAGTCAAATGAAGCTCATCGAGGCTGCAGTTATAGGGGCGAATTTGGAGCCGAGGCCCCTTTTTTGGAATTCTGACTGCAAGTATCATAGCAACCAAAGAGCCAATCCGGAGAGAGACTATTGAAGGTAGCGCATCTCTGGTTTGGCAGTGAGCGAAAGCAACCTCACAGGAAGAGCGCCCCTAATTTATTTGTTATTAATGTACATATCTTGATCTTGAAAAAAAAAAAAAAAACTAAACAAAAACAGAATCATGTAGCGCGGGTTAATACGGACATTTTAAGATCAAAATGATGAGTTGGCCAGAAGCAGTTACAGAGAAGAGACATTTTTTTTCGAAATAAAATGAATCAGAGCCAGAGCTGATGGAGCTGGAAACTCTCCCATGCTCACTTCCTGTTTGGAATGTGGCGACTAGCGGTTTAACTATGTCCATTTATATATACAGTCTATGTTTTGGGCTTTGTTCACACCAGATCTTCTAGAGATTTGACAAGATCCTGTGCCGTGTTTTGAACAATATTGAGATGTTTAATTCACCATCTTTACATTTAGCAGCGGTGAAAGGCTTAAGTTTTGTGTCTTAGTGAAGCAAAAGTTACAAAACTCCTCCCTGTAGCGACCTATAGTGATGTAATTCAAACAGAGAACATTTTAAACTCTATCCCACTTTTTGTTTCATAGCGTTAGGACAAATATTGATGTAAATTATAGTCTTTATTCATCTAATGCAAATCTGGTCTGGTCCCACCCTTCCAGACGCCCTTTGTCACCCCTCGCTCCGTCCTTTCACAGTCCTGTTTGATCCCTGACATTAGTTTGGTTTGACGCTGTTCTGTGTATCAGGAAACACATCATTTGCTGCTTGTTGTTGACCAGCTCTGATTTGCTATTGTACTCTTAGTGTATAATAAAGGACGCTGCAGACTTCTACCTGTGACGTAACAATCCAGGGAAGATTCAAATGAAGTCAACAGTATTAGTTCTTCACATATTTGATAAACTTTTCAGTCCACTGCAAAATTTGAAGTGAGATAGTCAAAAATACCCTGAATATTGTAATATTGTAAGATCAGTGGTTTGATTCCTTCTCCTGTCCATGCACAGGGTTGTTGTGTCCTTGGGCAAAACACTTACACACATACTGAAATACAATCTGGCAATGCTGATAGATTTTGTCCCATTTTTACTTGGTCTAAGAGTAGGCAAGGTAAGTAAACAAGTAAACAGTAAACCTACTGCAAGTACTACTACTACTACCACTACAACTAGTACCACTCCTATTACACTATACCACTACAACTACTATAACTCCTTCTAGGCCTACTACTACTACTACTACTACTACTACTATAGATAACTGTATATTCTATCAGGGTTTTGTAATGTACGCTATATCTTTACTACTACTACTACTACTACCACCCCCACTACACTATGCCACGACAACTACTACAACTGGTCCTACTATTACTACTGACACTACTACAAAAGAATTCTAAACTGGATATCAATGAAACTAAATCACAACTCCAGGTTTGTTTTTCATTAAGGAACTGCATTATAACCAATAACATATATATATATATTTTTTTTATGTATTTATTAATTTAATATATATATATATATATCCATCCATCCATTTTCGTCCGCTTATCCGGGCCGGGTCGCGGGGAGCAGCCTAAGCAGGGACTCCCAGACTTCCTTCACCCCAGACACGTCCTCCAGCTCCTCCGGGGGACCCCGAGGCGTTCCCAGGCCAGCCGAGAGACATAGTCCCTCCAGCGTGTCCTGGGTCTTCCCCGGGGCCTCCTCCCGGCGGGACATGCCGGAACCACCTCCGAGGGAGGCGCCCAGAGGCATCCGGAACAGATGCCCGAGCCACCTCAACTGGCTCCTCTCGACGTGGAGGAGCAGCGGCTCTACTCCGAGCTCCTCCCGTGTGACTGAGCTCCTCACCCTATCTCTAAGGGAGCGCCCAGCCACCCTGCGGAGGAAACTCATTTCGAGCGCTTGTATCCGCGATCTCGTCCTTTCGGTCACTACCCAGAGCTCATGACCATAGGTGAGAGTAGGAACGAAGACTGACCGGTAAATCGAGAGCTTCGCCTTTCGACTCAGCTCCCTCTTCACCACAACGGTCCGATACAGCGACCGCATCACTGCCGAAGCTGCACCGATCCGCGTGTCAATCTCACGTTCCGTCCTTCCCTCACTCGTGAACAAGACCCCGAGATACTTGAACTCCTCCACTTGAGGCAAAGACTCCCCACCCACCCGGAGAGGGCAAGCCACCTTTTTCCGGTCGAGAACCATGGCCTCGGACTTGGAAGAGCTGATCTTCATCCCAGCCGCTTCACACTCGGCTGCAAACCGCCCCAGTGCACATTGCAGGTCCTGGTTCGATGAAGCCAACAGGACAACATCGTCCGCAAACAGCAGAGATGAAATCCTGTGGTCCCCAAACCGGACCCCCTCCGGCCCCTGACTGCCGCCTAGAAATTCTGTCCATAAATACAATGAACAGAACCGGTGACAAAGGCAGCCCTGGCGGAGTCCAACATGCACCGGGAACAGGTCTGACTTACTGCCGGCAATGCGAACACAGCTCCTGCTCCGGTCATACAGGGACCGGACAGCCCTTAGCAAAGGGCCCCGGACCCCATACTCCCAGCGCCCCCCACAGGACACCACGAGGGACACGGTCGAATGCCTTCTCCAGATCCACAAAACACATGTGGACTGGTTGGGGCAAACTCCCATGAACCCTCGAGCACCCTATGGAGAGTGTAGAGCTGGTCCAGTGTTCCACGGCCAGGACGAAAACCACACTGCTCCTCCTGAATCCGAGGTTCGACTATCGGCCGGATTCTCCTCTCCAGTACCCTGGCATAGACCTTACCGGGAAGGCTGAGAAGTGTGATCCCCCTATAGTTGGAACACACCCTCTGTCCCCCTTCTTATACAGAGGGACCACCACCCCGGTTTGCCAGTCCAGAGGTACTGTCCCCGACCGCCACGCGATGTTGAAGAGGCGTGTCAGCCAAGACAGCCCCACAACATCCAGAGACTTCAGGTACTCAGGACGGATCTCATCCAACCCCGGAGCCTTGCCACCAAGGAGCTGCCAACCACCTCAGTGACTTCGGCCAGGGTGATGGATGAGTCCGCCTCTGAGTCCCCAGCCTCGGCCTCCTCCTCGGAGGACGTGACGGTGGGATTGAGGAGATCCTCAAAGTATTCCTTTCCACCGCCGGACAACGTCCCAGTCGAGGTCAACAGCTCTCCCCCCGCACTGTAAACAGTGTTGGTGAAGAACTGCTTTCCCCTCCTGAGGCGCCGGACGGTTTGCCAGAATCTCTTTGAGGCCGTCCGATAGTCCTTCTCCATGGCCTCCCCGAACTCCTCCCAGCTCCGAGTTTTTGCCTCCGCGACCACACGGGCTGCAGCACGCTTGGCCCGCCGTACCTGTCAGCTGCCTCAGGAGTCCCCCGAGCCAGCAAGGCCCGATAGACTCCTTCTTCAGCTTGACAGCATCCCTTACTTCCGGTGTCCACCACCGTTCTGGGGTTGCCGCCGCGACATGCACCACAGACCTTACGCCCACAGCTCCGAGCAGCTGCATTGACAATAGAGGCCGAGAATGAAGCCCACTCGGACTCCATATCTCCAGCCTCCCCGGAATCCGGGAGAAGTCCTCCCGGAGGTGCGAGTTGAAGTCCCTCTGACAGAGGGCTCCGCCAGACGTTCCCAACAGACCCTCACTACACGCTTGGGCCTGCCAGGTCTTTCCGGCTTCCTCCTCCGCCAGCGAACCCAACTCACGACCAGGTGGTGATCAGTTGACAGCTCAGCCCCTCTCTTCACCCGAGTGTCCAAGACACGCGGCCGGAGATCAGATGACACGACGACAAAGTCGATCATCGACCTCCGGCCTAGGGTGTCCTGGTGCCACGTGCACTTATGGACACCCTTGTGCTCGAACATGGTGTTTGTTATGGACAAACTGTGACTAGCACAGAAGTCCAATAACAAAACACCACTCGGGTTCAGATCGGGGAGGCCGTTCCTCCCAATCACCCCTCTCCAAGTGTCACTGTCGTTGCCCACGTGGGCGTTGAAGTCCCCCAGGAGAACAACGGAATCCCCGGTCGGTTGCACTGTCTAGTACCCCTCCCAAGGACTCCAAGAAGGCCGGTACTCAGCACTGCTGTTCAGCCCGTAAGCTGACACCACAGTGAGAGACCTGTCCCCGACCCGAAGGCGCAGGGACGCGACCCTCTCGTTCACCGGGGTGAACTCCAACACACAGCGGCTGAGCTGTGGGGCAATGAGCCCACACCAGCCCGCCGCCGCTCCCCGCGGCCAACGCCAGAGAAATGGAGAGTCCAGCCCCTCTCAAGGAGTTGGGTTCCAGAGCCCAAACTGTGCGTGGAGGTGAGGCCGACTATTCTAGTCTAACGCTCAACCTCCCGCACAAGCTCAGGCTCCTTCCCCCCAGCGAGGTGACATTCCATGTCCCCAGAGCTAGTCTCCATGTCCGGAGATCCGGTCGCCGAGGCCCCCGCCGTCGACTGCTGCCCAGATCTCTCTGCACCGGCCCCATATGGATCCTCCTGCGGGTGGTGGCCCACGTGAGGACGGCCCCACGTCGCTCCTTCGGCTGAGCCCGGCCGAGCCCCGTGGGGGAGGCTCGGCCACCAGGCGCTCGCTGGCGAGCACCCACCCCAGGCCTGGCTCCAGGGTGAGGCCCCGGTGACGCCAATCCGGGCGACGTAACTGGCCTTGCTCGTACACTCATCATAGGGCTTCTGAACCGTTCTTCGTCTGACCCGTCCCCCCGGACCTGTTTGCCTTGGGTGACCCTACCAGGGCATGAAGCCCCCGACAACATAGCTCCCGGGATCATTCGGGCACTCAAACCCCTCCACCACGATAAGGTGACGGTTCAAGGGGGTATATATATATATACATATATATATATATATATATTTGTCTTACAAGTTATGTTACTCTTTAAAATGTAACATGTAAGTGCAGAAAAATTTAACTTTGCCAAAAAAATGAAAACGCTCTTTGCATTTTTAACTGAAGTGAGGTCAAAGTTGGCTGGAAATTGGCTACTACTACTACTACTACTACTACTACTACTATAAATAACAAAATATTTTGTCAATAGGGTCTTGTATACTTTATACCTTGTGTGAAAAAAAAAAAAATCTAGAACTGTACTATACAAACTACTACTACTACACTACTACTGCTTCTATGGCTACTACAACAGCCACTACTACTCCCATGACTATATAACACTACAACTTCTACAACTACTACTACTACTACAGATAACGAAATATAAATGAGTTATGAGTTAATGATCTGAATACAACTCCAGCTTCTTCTTTAGGGAACTACATTATAACCTGCAACATTTTTTGATTATTATTATTTATTTATTTAGTTGTACTTCTTAAAAGTATTTTACTCCTTAAAACGTAACTTCGTGCTGAAAAATTGAACTATGCCAAAAAGATGAAAAAGCTCTTTGCATTCTCATCTGCGGCGAGGTTAAAGTTGGCTGAATGTCTGGCAGGACTATATTACACACAGGGACAAAAGAGCAGCCTAAGAAACTCACCTATTCATAACTTCATCGCCAGCGCATATTGCCTTGTCTCCTTTTTAAAGCGCACCAGGATATGACTGATGCCGCTCAGATACCCAACAGCCTTCACCGGTGTAATGACTTTAGATAAAAAACACTGTGCCCGCCCGGCCCGACCATTATCACGCGCTATAAGTGAAACGATGACGCCGGGAGCGGGAGAGTGTGTGTGCCCGGAGATTATGGGTATCGTATGGGCACAGAGTTACTCCAGGACAGCGGCTTTCTTCTCTTCCCAGTGCTGGATATATTTACCACTCGGGATGAGCCAAGATAGGAACGGCAGCTCCAGGTGTCAGTCAGGAATATGGCCGAGCTCCTGGAATTTACGGTGAAAAGGAGGGGAGAGTTATTACAGATACGGATGCACTGGTACGATACTGGGATTGGATATCGGCGCAGATGTTGGAATTTTTGATGGCTTCGATATCGGTTTCACTGCAGTGTGTTTCGGTAGAGGTTTCGTCTCCAGATGTTAATGCTCTGGTTTAAATTGTCCAGTGTGTGGCATTAAACTAATCTGTCTTCTATTTATTCAATTGAAGGTGTTTTTACTGCTCAAAAATATCTTAAAAAATGAAAATAAAAAATTGAATTCTTATTGTGAGTGAGATTTGAGTCACTTCAGGCTGCAGTCTGAACGTAGCATTCGAATCGGTAGTTCATGTCTTATAACTTAAAATAAAGTCTACCGTATAGGCGAGTTTCAGCTGACGTCATTGTTATTAAAAGCCCGCGTTGCATGCTGGGAAATATTTTGGTCGGAGGCAAGAAACACGATAGCGGTCAAACACAGTGCGTAACCTCGCGTATTTATCCCCAATAACGGTGAATTCCTGCTGTATTATCGGATGCAAAAATAGAAGCGCGGAAGAAGGTCAATGTCTTTTTCGTATTCCGAGTGAAAAGAACCGCCAACGGTGAATTAAACGGCTTTCAAACATTCGCAGAGCAAACGTAGAAGATCCTAGCAAACCGTGGACTCCAACAAGTTCAACAACACATCCAGACTCTTGGAGGTTTTCATCTTTTCTGCTGTGAATGGCCCAGGAGTTTCCACCAAGTCATTGTGGATATCGCCGAAGTGAATATTTGTCCAGGTAGTTGGTGATTCTGACCAGAAATTTGGTTTGGTCCACCTTTTGTCGGGGTTGAAAAGGGTGATTTGTCGTCCGTCGATGCTTATGACCAATTTCTGGTCAAATCGTCTTGGGTCCTCTGCCGTTAGAGTGGATAAATAACCGGGATCAATACCCTTTACGTGCTTTCTCGCTCCGTCCGTCATGTTGAATTAGTGTTTCTTGCCGCCGACCAAAATAATTCCCAGCATGCAACGCGCGCTTTTGTCAACAATGAAACTCGCCTATATATGTAAAAAATAGATTCCCATACGCATTGTCACAAAATAGGTCAAATAAGGCTGAAATCCAGAGCTGCCAGCAATACCTGCTTGATAGTAAACACAAACTGTGCTCTAGAATGACCAAGTGAAAGTGAAGGAGACGGAGGGCGCCAACTCATGACATCAGCAGGTGTAACGGCGCGATTCGAGAACTAGCAGGAGATCTTATACATGCATGAACAAAAGCCAAATTACAACCGGAGGCGACGACATTCTTACATGGCTAAAAGCTCAAATACAACTGGAGGATTAGTCTTGTTATGTTCCTTTGCAGTGTTATTCAATTACCCATATAATTTGATTGTGTTTATTCCAGTTCCAAATAGAATGTCGCCTGATAAACTATTAGGCTTAAGCAGCTTGGGTACATAAGGGAGAATGGATTTTTTTTTTCTTCATATGCCTCACTAAAAGACATAAGCTCACTGTTCTTACTGTCGTCACGGTAACACATTTTGAGGCACAATATACTGATCCTGAGAAATACTGCAATAAATTATAATATTAAAACTACTTCATGCCACTGAAACAATAACAGTGCTGCAGGACACTCCCAGTAAATCATTTTTAAAAGGTGCACTGTGGAACTTTTCTGCTGGAGGGTCAGCTACCTGCTTGTCTCCATGGAGATGTTACTGCTTTCCCTGGAATGTTCCATGGTGTGACATAAAATATTTCCATCTAGCATTTATTCATTACGGGTGCTTCTATTGCTCAAAAATACAGTAATTCCTTCTGTGAATATGCGACTCTCCACAGATCTGAGCTGTAATGTAACGTAGTGCTCGTCTCCCTCGTGATAGATAGGTTTACTCTGTACTGTGGAACATTCTAGTCAAAGCAAGACAATTTCCATGGCGATATGCTGCAACAAATAAACAACAGAGGTTACCAAAAATTTACCAAAAAAAAAATAAACAAGAACAAGATCTAGATGAGTTAAATGACTTAAATTAAGAAGATTTTAACTCGATTCAACTTGACAAGTAAAATGATCTACCAATAGAGTAAGTGTGTTTTTCAATCCACAGCAATTATAGATTTTCTCCCCCCAATTTTAAGTTTTAAATTTCATATTTTAAGTACAAAAAGTCTAGCCAGACTTGTGCCTCCGCTCAATTTTATTTCTCTCCAGCGACAAGATCAGGAATCAGAATACACTAGACGGTTTGCAAGAACCCTGGAAGTTGTAGAAGCGCACCGACCAATCAGTGAAGAGCTGTGAAGCCATGACGTCAAACTCAAGCCTCTGTCTGGGTCCCTTTTTTGGAACAACACAACAGTAAACAAAGCGTCGAGATGGATGTAGACGAAGACAGACATTCTGTGTTGGCAACGATTCCTGAGATCGAGGATTTAAAGCCGGAACAAAGAGAATGTTTGGTGAATTTTATCAAGGGGAAAGACGTTATTGTCCTTCTTCCTACGGGATTTGGCGCATTACATACGTCACGACCGAACAGCAACGGTTGGTTAAATAAAAAAATAAAAATAAAAAACCCGCCTACCGTTGAGCGAATGAATCCTAATGCTGCGAGTTCAGATGGTTTCCACGAAGTGAAACCAGCTGATTAATCGGGCTAAAACAAATTTATCACAGAGAGAAATGACCTTGGCTTAGATTTGTTTAAACTGGTTCAAACTGAGAGTGGGACAGTGTTTACCCTGTGAAATTATGCAGAATCTAAATAAAATGTTGATGAAAGACGTTATTGTCCTTCTTCCTACAGGATTTGGTGCATTACAGGCCAAATAACAGCGACTAGTTAAATAAAAAAGTATCCGCCTAACGTCGAGCGAACGAATCCTAATGCTGCGAGGTCAGACGGTTTCCACGAAATGAAAATCTTGTTCCACTGACAGAAAATTTTACTTGTCAAATAAAATGTACTCAAATCACGATAAAATTTCTTTCTTAATTTAAGTTATCTTAACTTGACTAGATTTTCTTTTTTTGTAGTGCATAAAAATCACATATTCAACCTTTTACAGCTCTTGTATTACAACAACAACAACAAAAAATCTCCCCCATTACACAAAAAATAAGCACACGATAAATACTGACACCCAAAATATATTGTTGTAGCTTTCATATATTAAACGTTAAGTTGGTGTAGTGATTATTATGACCAGCCTCCTTATTGTATTTACCTTTCTTTTTTTTTTTTTCATTCAGGACATTGGACCATTACAAGGAACCACAGATGCACTAACCACCGAGACGCCGGGAGACGCGTTCATTCAAACCCAGTGAGTAATATTGTTTAAGACTTGGCATGTTTACGGTGTCTGGGACGAGCAAATATAGGAAGCAGACTGCTCACTGTGTGTCACTCTGGAGCCGATCCAGGTTTAGAGAATCGACGGCGCGGAGAAGAGAGCAGTGATTTAAGCGCGTGTGGCAGGTTTTCATGTTTTTCTTACTGCGACTTGGTTTGGGCGGAGGGGGGTCGCACCTGTGGTAAATATCACAGTTTTACGCGAGTTAAGCGGCAGTTTGTGGGGCAACAGTTGAGAAGAAAAGTGCATAAATACAGGAAAGTAGCGTTGACTTTTAAAACTGTCAGTTGTCAGGGACTTCACGCTGGGGGTGTTCTTTATGTGTGTGTTTGGTGGAATGTTCATTATTTAGCATAGAAACACAAAACACACACAATAAACACTGTCAAAAAGAAACAGAAAATGGATTTAAGCAGCACATTTTCAGGAGCTTATGATCTCAATACAAGCGTTCATGGTCCTGTGTAGGAGTTTGATTTTCAACAAAAAGGTGAGAGCAACGCAAACAAATGTACAGAACCTGCAGAGATACTATTAGTGAACAGAGAAGGATCTGCAATCACCTCTGTCAAATTCTGGATGCACTAGTTCATTGCAGGCGAGTCAGATGGATGTGGACGAGACCTGGAGAACCAGTCGATGGTGGAACAACTTTGTGGAAGGAGGAGTTGATGAAAATGTGTGGCGTGAAAACCTCCGTATGTCCAAAGACGCCCTTGTTGCTTTAAAGTGCCCATCTCATGCAAAATAACTCTTTTCACATTGTATCTTCTGCACATAAACAAGCACAATTTGGGTTTTGGAACATCCATTACACAATAGTTATGAAATCTTACTGATTTCTTGGAGGCATCACAGACCAGGAACTATGAAAAATCCGACTATTCCTCCTCCCCCCGCCCGTCCTGAGAAAGCACAGGCTCCGCCCTCCAAACGTGACGTAGGCTCTGAGTGAGCCGCCCTTCCTCCGCCATCTCAGGGAGGGAGGGGGAGACAGACGTGCGCCCTGATAGCGGTAGGAATAAACTTTTATTCATCATGGAGATACAGCGCGTTCAGCCGCATGTGTTGGACCCGGAATCAGACGAGGACTTTGAGGAGCACGAAGCTCAAGCACCGCGTCTACATCAACTGAACATTACTGATTGGGAAAGTATTAATAAACACTAGTAGATTAACTTATTATATCGTGTTCACTGCAGTGTAGAACAATGAGCTTATGCTGTCGCTTTTGTTTAGGTGGTTCATGTGGGAGTTGTCAGTCGATGCGGGGTGGAGGTGGTGGAGCGGGGGAGGGGGGCTACGTCAAAGGCGTCATCGGTGTAGCGGCCGCGTCATCATTGTAGCAGGATTTAGGTCGTTAGCACATGGGAGGGTGGCAGAAATACGCTACAGTTAGTTAAAAAAACGCTGAATCAATCCAAAAAAAACACCTGGGCGACACATGCAAGGCCCACACATCACTCTTAGAAAGTAGGAAAGTCTGAAAAGTTGATTTTGCATGAGATGGGCCCTTTAATGACAAACATACCCAACCAAATTCCACACACTTTTGCGTCACTGTATGCGCGCAGATTTCCAGCCGAAAATGCTCGTCTAAATGCGGGATAAAAAGTGAAGACGTGATGCCACTTTTGTGTCTTCTGTTCAGACCGTCCTCATATAAATGTAGCCTAAAATCTCCATGTCCATGTTTACGTGACTTCTGTAAACACTGAGCACGTTCGCTGCGTGTGAAGTCGTCGGACACTTTTGGGGCGTTTAAAGTTCACACTGGAGATCACATGCAAGTCGAATTTAACTGGAAATGTGAACGACCTCGCAAAAAAATCTGATTTCCCCCCAAAAATCAGAATTGAGCATTAAGCCCTGCAGTCTGAACGTAGCCTAACTGAAAAACTAATGCTCCAGCTCAGTTATTTATGGTCAGATTGTGTTGAAATAAAGCTCATATTAAAGTCTTAACATAGCTTCAGACAGAGCAGTGCCTACAGTTAGCATCACACACCCAGGAAAAGCTGATCCCATCCAACGTGCAGCGACAATAAAGACACAAGAAGATTTTTTGTCCTGGCATTTTCAACATTATTTTAACACTATAAAGTTGGTGTCATCTATTTTTATTACCTGATCATTATTGTTGTGCAAATTAGACACGTTTTGGCCCTTGTTAACATTACGGTTGCTAGGTAACGCTTAGCAACTACGAAATAAGATGATAAAGTTCACAAAATTGAGGCAGGATTTTGAGTAACATCTTGAATATAATCATGTTTTAGCAGTGGGGTAGTGGGGATTTTTTTAAAGGAGGGTACGTGATTTGTGATGTTGTTGATCGGTATAAACATAAAAGTGCCAGTTCAGTAAAAATCTGTAATATTTGGTGTTTTTTTTTTACTCAAAATGATGCGGAATAATTTTATTAACATTAGCACTGTTCAAAATCACCTACAGAACTGAAATCATAGGCTACAACACATGAACCAGGATTAAACCAGGACTAAATCAGAACTAAATCAGGACTAAACCAGGTCTAAACCAGGTCTAAATCAGGACTAAACCAGGAATAAACCAGGACTAAACCAGGTCTAAACCAGGACTAAATCAGGACTAAACCAGGAATAAACCAGGACTAAACCAGGTCTAAACCAGGTCTAAACCAGGACTAAACCAGGACTAAACCAGGACTAAACCAGGTCTAAACCAAGAATAAACCAGGTCTAAACCAGGACGAAACCAGGTCTAAACCAGGACTAAATCAGGACTGAACCAAGACTAAACTAGGACTGAACGAAGACTGAACTAGGACTGAACCAGGACTAAACCAGGTCAAAACCAGGTCTAAACCAGGACTAAACCAGGACTAAAACAGAACTAAACCAGAACTGAACCAGGACTGAAAAAGGACAGAACCAGGACTAAACCAGGACTGAACCAAGTGTAACCCAGGTCTAATCTTGGAGTTGAGAGCAAGAGGGAGAACCCCGAGCCCGTGGCGCAGGGTGTCCGCAAAGTGCGATCGGTTGATGGCTCCGCTTAGCCCCGTGGGTGCGGAGTTCTGCGCCGGTCCTTTTACCTGCGGTCACCCGACGGTCTATGCCACCCGTCGTGACACTCAGTCCTGGTTCAGATCTGGTTTTCTCCTGGTTTAGTCCTGTTTTACTCCTGCTTTAGTCCTGGTTTAGTTCTGTTTTAGTCCTGTTTTAGTCCTCCTGGGTTAGTCTTGGTTTAGTCCTGGATTAGATATGGTTTAGACCTGTTTTAGTCCTGGTTTTGTCCTGTTTTAATCCTGTTTTCGTCCTGTTTTAGTCCTGTTTTAGTCCAGTTTTAGTCCTGGTTCAGTCCTGGTGCAGATATCTTGAGCCTATGCAGTTTGTTTTCACCAATAGCTCCGGTTTGACATTTAAGTTGTGGCTATTTTATATTTGTTTTTTTTTATATCTTATGTTGGGAGAAGTGGGTGGACGGCGTAACGCCCACTACACCCCTGTATTTTAGTGGGAAAAAAAGTGTCCGTATTAATTTAAAGCTTTTAGTCGCACAGTTTTGTAAAAGGGGCCGTGTACAGTTTGCTTTTACGTGCACAGGCCCGTTCCTCACATGAAGTCTGTCCGTGACGAGCGTGTGGACCTGCTGTCGTGAGTCCAGGTGGTGAACGCTGCTCGTCTGTCAGGAAACTGTAATCCAGTGTTTGTTAAAAGCCACATCTGCATCAGACTGTGGCGTGGACGAGACGAGGGGAGACGAGAGGAGAGGAGGGAGGGCGGCGCGAGTCTGACTGAGCGCGGCCACGTTTCGTATTCTAAATCATTTCAATTTACAGCGTCTAAACAGCCTTGGGGAAATCAGGGAGCATCGGTTAAACGCCGTGGCTCGGTGGCAGAGCGTTACCAAGGTTAGTGGTTTGAATCCTGCGCAGTACTAATTGTTATTGCGCCATCGAGCAGGACACTTCACCCACAGCGCCTGTATGAATGTGATTATACATTTTTGGACGTGTTTGTTATGTTCGTACACAAATCAAACAAGTTTTAGACGATTCAGTGGACAGTTTATTCTTCACTTTCCTAATGCGATTTAATCCACAGTCAGCATGCTAGTTTTTGTTTGTATCATTGGCAAAACTCAGCTGAAACAAAGTGCTCACATACTAACATACTCCAGCATCACTTTCTAGTCGTTAAATTCTCTTTGTAATTACACACAGACAGCACAACGCAGCTTTATTTTGACCTTAAAGGTGCACTCACACTAGGACTTTAGAGCTGTGCCCATGCATGGATGGCCCTTAAAGCTCGGTACGTTTGTCCAGTGTGATCGAACCATGCTCAGGCGCGGTATGGATGGGACGTTGACCCGACTGAAGGAGGTGGGCCAAAGTATGCTCATGTATTCACTCGCGCACGACTTTACTATACGAGCCCTGTGTGTGCGCTGATGTTACTCACACGAGGAAAACAATGAAGAAAATCTGCTCCAAAACACACGGCAAACTCACGCTCACCTTCAATAAGGACTGTGACAGACGTTTAGCTGCCCCATCGCTGCTCCATGCTGTTTTTATCTCCATAAACTCACAGAGGAGCACGTATCATAAAAAGACACACATCAGCCTCACGATTTAATAGGTATTTCTGCCGCTGGACTTTTTTTCTCCGTTAAAAGTGTTAGCACATGTAAACAAACAGCACCGTGTGATGACGTCATCTGGCCGTGGCCCAGTTCGGATGTGCAAGGATGAGTGTGGAACATAGTACCCCAAACAGCCAAGCTTTAGCACGGTTCTAAAGTCCTAGGCCCCGTCCACACTAGTACATATTCAAGTCGTTTTCGTTTTGGATGCAGTGTTCGTCCACACTAATCTGATTGAAAACAACTCTGGTGCCGCCAGCTTCCACGAAATCATCCGAGTTACTGATCTGATTCGTCTGTGTGGATGCCTGAAAACGCTGATACACTGATGTAGGTCTGTGCATCGCAAAGTCATTCACCGCCAAAACGCTAAGAGGCTAGAATATATGTCCATTCATATATACGGTCTGTGTGTACGACCTGCGGACGTATAATCTCTGAAAAGTTTAACATGAACCATCTCCAACGTGATAGAAACACAGAACAAACTCACCATCAGCAGAACACCCCTCTGTCACGGAAAGAACACTCATATTCCACTGAGTCGTGTCCTTTAGTCCGACAGAAGCTGAACCGCATCAGTGCACAATAGCGAGCTGTTTATTGAGCGCTCAGTTTATGCAAATTAGCGATGCGGTTTTTATGGAGTAAGAAAGCTGTCAAAAATATTCGTGCGCGTAAAATAGAAATTCGTGCATATTTGGCTGTAGTTGCGCATAAAATAAATATTTGTAAACTCTCAAATGAGTCCAGTCATACATAAAATATATTGTGTGTATTTTATCCATCAGAATACGAATTGAAAAATTGCGATGTCATGAATTACAATCACGAAATGAAAATTTACGATTACGCTTTCATCAGTACGAATACGAATTCACAGACGAAACTTTACTGTCAAAAATACGTCATCACTTCACAGACATTATCCATCGAGCAGAAGAAACATCGATCAAGATCAAGACGGCGCAGCTCAAGTTTGTAGCAGAGGGTAAACACAGAGTGGCTGTAGCCGTGAATGTTTTAATCTAAACATACAGAGAACCTGATATTTGTTAATTAGCCCTGGGATAACGTTACGTCGGATGTTGCCAACTGGCTCCACTATGTTATCTAACATATAGGTGCAATTTCCCGTTCAAAGGAGGTGTTTCTACACAATATTATACAGCAGCGTTCGGTTCCCAAATTCAAGACATTTTTACAATAGATTTTAATTAACCCACTTGTTGGTCGCTGTTGTAGCTTCTTGTGCCATTACTCTGTTTTTACTCTGCTACAAACTTGAGCTGCACAGTCTTGATCTTGATCGATGTTTCTTCTGCTCGATGGATAATGTCTGTGAAATGATGACGTATTTTTGACAGTAAAGTTCCTGTGAATTCGTATTCGTACTGATGAAAGTGTAATCGTACATTTTCATTTCGTGATTGTAATTCATGACGTCGTAATTTTTCAATTCGTATTCTGATGGATAAAATACACACAATATATTTTATGTACGACTGGAGTCATTTGAGAGTTTACAAATATTTATTTTATGCGCAACTACAGCCAAATACGCACGGATTTCCCAAATACGCACGGATTTCTATTTTACGCGCACGAATATTTTTGACAGCTTTCTTACTCCATAGGTTTTAAGCTTTGTTTCTGTAAAATGTAAACAAATATGCTCAAAGCTGTGTGGATACGTTGATACAGTGATACGCGTATTCATTTCAGTGTAAACGGGGTCCTAAGAGTTGATTTTACAGATTATTTGGATTGTGCAGATTTAACTTTACAGTTTGCGTTGGTACATTTTCTGAAACTTTCAAGTAACAAAAATAAATAAACAAATAAATAAATAAACAAGTTTTGATACGAGAGTTAATCTTTGAAAATGGACATAAGGCTGTGCCAACATGAGCTGAGTATTTGCTCCTTCAGCGACAACTTTTGAAAACATGCCAAAAATTTAAAAGGCACATTGTGTAACTTTTCTGGTGAAGGATCCGTTAAATGCTTTTCTCCATGTTATTGCTTTGTCTGGAAAGTTTCACAGTATGGCATTAAACCTTTTCTGTCTTCACGGAGACAAAACTAGATGGAGTTACAGGTCAGATCCGCGGAGAGGCGACCCCGCTCACACTCAAAATGTCGGTTTTTCTCGGTATTTTTGAGCTATAAAACCACCTGTAATTGAATAAATGTAATGTAATGTAAAGGTAGAGCTGTTTAAAGTCACACTGTGGAACATTCCAGGCAGAGCAACGACATCTCCATAGAAACAAGCAGGTGACAAACCCCTAACCGAAAAGTCACATAGCAAAAAAAACAAAAAACTAAAACAAAAAACAGTATTACATGAAAAAAATTGATAAAAGAACATTAACAAAAATCAATACTATTATGAATTTGAATGTTATTATGAATTTGTTCGTATTTTCTGACAGAAGTAACGGAGCCGCACTGGTTTGAGTTAAAGTCTTCGCGGCTCGTACTTTCTGAGAACATGGCATTCCCCGCACCTGCATAATACACCTGCCACTTTTCACCACCGAATATACGACCTCATAAAAGTCTCTACACACCCGTCTCTGTAAAACCTTTTCTCCGTCGTTTTTACCTCTCCTTTTTCCCTCTCCGCCGTCTGCGCCGGTGTCACAATTTACCCGCTCCGCCTCAGTCCGACTCAATTAGTAATGTCCTTCCCTGTGCGACCTGTCAACATGATAAGCAGTCTACTGAGCTGATTACATTTACCTGAGAGCGAGGGAGACGAGGAGGAGGAGAGGAGGAGAGGAAGAAGAGGATGAGCAGGGAGAGGAGGAGGAGAAGGACAGGTGGAGAAGAGGAAAGGAGGAAAGGGAGGAGGACAGTAGGAAGAGGGAGAGGAAGAGGAGTAGGAGACGGGGAGAGGAAGAAGAGGATGAGCAGGGAGAGGAGGAGGAGAAGGACAGGTGGAGAAGAGGAAAGGAGGAAAGGGAGGAGGACAGTAGGAAGAGGGAGAGGAAGAGGAGTAGGAGACGGGGAGAGGAGGAGAGGAAGAAGAGGATGAGCAGGGAGAGGAGGAGGAGAAGGACAGGTGGAGAAGAGGAAAGGAGGAAAGGGAGGAGGACAGTAGGAAGAGGGAGAGGAAGAGGAGTAGGAGACGGGGAGAGGAGGAGAGGAAGAAGAGGATGAGCAGGGAGAGGAGGAGGAGAAGGACAGGTGGAGAAGAGGAAAAGGAGGAAAGGAGGAGGACAGTAGGAAGAGGAGAGGAGGAGGGGAGAGGAGGAGAGGAAGAAGAGGATGAGCAGGGAGGAGAGGAGAGGAGAAGGACAGGATGGAGAAGAGGAAAGGAGGAAAGGGAGGAGGACAGTAGGAAGAGGGAGAGGAAGAGGAGTAGGAGAGGGGGAGAGGAGGAGAGGAAGAAGAGGATGAGCAGGGAGAGGAGGAGGAGAAGGACAGGTGGAGAAGAGGAAAGGAGGAAAGGGAGGAGGACAGTAGGAAGAGGGAGAGGAAGAGGAGTAGGAGACGGGGAGAGGAGGAAGAAGAGGATGAGCAGGGAGAGGAGGAGGAGAAGGACAGGTGGAGAAGAGGAAGAGGAAAGGAGGAAAGGGAGGAGGACAGTAGGAAGAGGGAGAGGAAGAGGAGTAGGAGACGGGGAGAGGAGGAGAGGAAGAAGAGGATGAGCAGGGAGAGGAGGAGGAGAAGGACAGGTGGAGAAGAGGAAAGGAGGAAAGGGAGGAGGACAGTAGGAAGAGGGAGAGGAAGAGGAGTAGGAGAGGGGGAGAGGAAGAAGAGGATGAGCAGGGAGAGGAGGAGGAGAAGGACAGGTGGAGAAGAGGAAAGGAGGAAAAGGGAGGAGGACAGTAGGAAGAGGGAGAGGAAGAGGAGTAGGAGAGGGGGAGAGGAGGAGAGGAAGAAGAGGATGAGCAGGGAGAGGAGGAGGAGAAGGACAGATGGAGAAGAGGAAAGGAGGAAAGGGAGGAGGACAGTAGGAAGAGGAGGAGGAGACGAGGAAGAGAAGGAGGACAGGAGGAGGGAAGAGCAGGCGTTAAGGAATAAGGGAGGAGGAAAGGAAAAAGAGGGGGAGGGGAAGAGAAGGAGGAGAGGAGGAGAGGAAGAGGGGAGGAGGAGCAGGAGAGGAGGAGATGAGTGGGAAGAAGAGGAAAAGGAGAAGAGGACGAGAGGTGAAGAGGATGAAGAGGAGGAGGAGGGGATGCTGAGATGAAGAAGAGAGTAGGAGAAAGAGGAGGAGAGGAGTGGGAAGAAGAGGAGGAGAGGGGGAAAAGTAGATGAACAGAAGGAGAAGATAGGGAGAGGTGAAGAGGAAGAAGAGGAGGAGAAGGAGAAGAGGGGGAAAGGTGAAGAGGAAGAAAAGGAGGAGGAGAGGGGGAGAGGAAGAGGAGGAGATGAGTGGGAAGAAGAGGAGGAGAGGGGTAAGAGGAGAGGAAGAGAAGCAGAAGAGAGGGAGAGGTGAAGAGGAGGAGATGAAAAGGAGAAGAGGAGGGAAAGGAGGGAGAGATTAAGGAGAGAGGAGGGAAGGATGAGAGGAGAAGTGGAGAAGCAGAGGAAGTAGAGGAGGAAGAGGAGGAGAACAGGTGGAGAAGACAAAAAGGAGGAGGAAGACAAGGAGGAGAGTAGGAGAGGAAGAGGAGGTGAAAAGGAAGAGGGGGAGAGTTGAAGAGGAGAAGTGAAGAGGAGGAAGGGGAAGGAGAGAGGAGGAGAAAGGGAAGGAGGAGAGGAGTGGAAGAAGAGGAAGAGAAGGAGGAGACAAAGAAAAGGAGGAGTAGAGGAAGAAGAGGAGAAGGAGAGGAAGAGAAGAAGAGGCGGAGAGAATGAGGAGATGAGGAGAGGTGGAGAAGAGGAAAGGGGGGGAAAGGAGGAGGACAGTATTAGGACACTAGGAAAGAAAAGGAAACGAGGAGGAGGAGAGGAGGGAAGAGTAGAGGAGAAGAAGAGGAGAGAAGGAGAGAAGGAGAAGAGGAAAGGAGGAGGAGATGAAAAGGAGGAGAGGAGGGAAAGGAGCAGGAGAATCGAGGCAAGGAGGAAAGGAGGAGACGACAAGAGGACGAGGAGAGAGGAGAGGAAAAGAGGAAAATGAGGAGAGGAGGAGAGCGTGAGATGAAGAGTAGGACAGGTGGAGAAGAGGAAAGGAGGAGGAAAGGAAAAGGAGAAGAGGAGGGAAGATTAAGAGAGAGGAGGAAGGGAGGAGACAAGAAGAGGAGGTGAGGAGGAGCAGTGGAAAAGCAGAAGAGGAGCGAACGGAACACGAAATTAAGGAGAGAGGAGGAAAGGAGGACACAAGAAGAGGAGGAGAGACGGAAAAGCAGGAGGAGGGAAGAGTCGGAAGAATCCGGCGTCTCAATCCGAGTGTCCACGCTGCGCCACGAGCCTCATCCTGCTGGAAAAAGGGACAGTTAGAATTTGCATTTAGATTACTGCGCTAATAGAAAAACCATAGCGATGAATCTGCAGCCCGCAAACCAAACTAATGTGCTTGTGTTGAGAATAAAACAGCGACGTTAACATGAAGTAAATCTATACGCGGCGATGTAATAGAATTGTAAATATCGACGGGGTATCAAGTATCGCGTGCTCCCGGGTCAATACGCGGCGTACTTTGGTAGTAAAGTAGCGGGAGCGGGACGGGGACAACAGCCGTAAAAGGAGAATACGCCCGCGCGCCTCTCTTATCGTTCACAAAGCCATTAAATCAACGCTCGGAAGCTGTAGCGTTGGTCTACGGACGCTTATACAGTGAGGGAGCGGAGGAGAGATAAGGAAAAACGGAGCTGCACTGTCACAAAGTTTGGTACTGGACTTAAAAGTTGAGATCCAAGTTGAATCGCCTTCTAATTAAAGCGTCCATACTACGATCTGTGCTGTAATGTTGGTTCCTCGTCAAAAAACGTGCCCAGAGTTGTGTTTTGTTTCATTCACACACGTTTAAACACACAAATCCTGCATATTTACTCTTGAGTTCTTCTTCTCGCAAGCTAAAAACACTGTGTTCCACCTCGTGATGTCATGCGGTAATACAGGAAGTGCTGGTGGATAGAGACGTGCACATCCAACAAAAATTGCGACGGCGTGCTGGGTCCAAAAAAAAAAAAAAAATGTACAAAGGAAGAAAAGAGATCTGTACTGCAGCCCCGTGAAGCTCCATGAAGTTCCCCAAAGCTTCACAAAGCTCCATTAAGTTTCACTCAGCTTCACAAAGCTCCATGAAGCTCCCTGAAGCTCCCCGAAGCTCCCTGAAGTTCCCCGAAGCTCCCTGAAGCTCCCTGAAGCTCCAGGAAGCTCCATGAAGTTTCCCAAAGCTTCACAAAGCTCCTAAGCTCAGCTTCACAAAGCTCCATGAAGCTCCCTGAAGCTCCCTGAAGCTCCAGGAAGCTCCATGAAGTTTCGCAAAGCTTCACAAAGCTCCATTAAGTTTCACTCAGCTTCACAAAGCTCCATGAAGCTCCCTGAAGCTCCCCGAAGCTCCCTGAAGTTCCCCGAAGCTCCCTGAAGCTCCTGAAGCTCCAGGAAGCTCCATGAAGTTTCCCAAAGCTTCACAAAGCTCCATTAAGTTTCACTCAGCTTCGCGAAGCTCCACAAAGCTCCACGAAGCTCCAGGAAGTTCCAGGAAGCACAACACAGTTCCCCGAAGCTCTACAAAGCTCCACAAAGCTCCATGATGTTCCACAAAGCTCCCTGAAGCTCCATGGAGTTCCACAAAGCGCCACAAAGCTCCATGAAGCTCCACGAAGTTCCACAAAGATGCACGAAGCTCCCTGAAGCTCCCTGAAGCTCCATGAAGCTCCACAACGCTTCACAAAGCTCCAGAAAGCTTCACGAAGCTCCATGAAGTTCTAGGAAGCCCAACACAGTTTTCCGAAGCTCCACAAACCTCCATGAACTTTCACGCAGCTCAATTCACCACAATGTGACGTTTCAGGTCAAGCCCTTCTTCAGACATGAAAGCATAAGTTTCACACCTGTATAGGCTCAGTTCTAGTCACCTGACCCACCATGTGATCTGTCCCAATAAGAGACATTTTGAGAAATGTACAATTAATGAATGGAATCTTTAGTACAAAACATGGTGGGTCAGGTGACTAGACCTGAACGTATATTTATAAAACATGTGTGAATCTTAAGCTTTCATGTCTGAAGAAGGGTTTGACCCGAAATGTCACATTTTGGTGTCACAGAAATACACATTTGGGAGCTTCAGGGAGTTGCAGTGCGGAACTATTTCTTCCTTAATACAGGAAGTATTATACACTAGTATAATCTGGATGATTTCAGACCTGGAACTGCCAGTCTCTACTGAAGTAAATGTAAACGATCGCTGTTAACCTGAAAACCACCGCTTCATCAGCATTTTCAGCTTTATTATTCGACAGACTCATAACAACAGTTTTTATTTACTTATTTAAAACAAGGACAGTGCACAGAAAACATTAAACTCAGAGAGAAAAGACACTGTGCTGGATTTAGCTACAAACTACTTTGCATCTGCAGTCCTTGGGCAAATTACTCAAATAAAAAACAAAACTCCAGGTATATTTTTGAGGAGGTAACAGCATTATAAACATGTCTGAGAGTCAATTTTGCATCATATAGGACCTTTAAAGACACTGTAACTGAGTTTTGTTGTCGTAAAATGTAAAAAACAAAACAAAACTAGTTCATTTTAAACAGTTTGCAGTGGTCCAAAGTTATTCCTCACTTACCTTATTCATTCCGAGCATCTTATTGTGCTTTATAATTAGACACAGCAGACTTATTTTGACCTCAAGAGCTAATTATACAATTATACAAAGGAGCATGACAATTTTTGCTACACACTTGGGAATAATTGGGTACAGCGCCTTTAAATAATTATGTAACTACCAATAGATGGGAAAGGTTTGTTTGGTTTAAGTTTAATAGAAATAATATTGTTACTATTGTCTGAGCTGGATGTACGAATTCTAAAAGTTAATAGTAAATGATAAAGTTATTTTCAAGACACAAGAGACAATTAAAGTGAGTGAATGATGCAGGGGGGTTGGTATTTTTCATAGTTGATGAGGTCCAAACTGAATTGCCTTACATCAGCTGAGCAATAGATTGGTTTTGTTCATTATATTTTTTTACATTTTATCAGTCGTGGCCAAGTTCATTTCAAGACAAATGAGTCATTAAATATTAAAGTGAGTTAATTATGTAGGGGACATTTTTCTTATTGATAGGTGACACGCTGGATGGAGTTCAACATCCAGCCAATCAAAGGGTCTATCTAACCACAAATTACTAACTCACTAGCCGAGCTTTTTTTTTTTTTTTTTTTCCATTTCGGATTTATTTTATTGCAACTAAATGAAGTGGAAAAACATGTTCTCACCGAGGGGCTTGCACCTCAACAAACATGACTCTTCTGACCTGGAGCTTGGCGTCCTCCTGCGTGTTTCCGTGGAAATGTCGGTCCTGTGGCTATATTATTACACAGCATGGCATAACACATATAATTCTCCATGTAGAATGTTCTGAAGTATGGCTTTAACTCAAGTGAATGATGAGTTACATACACTTTCTTTACAGAGGGAATATTTAACTTCCATGGGGTATTACCTGCTAATAAGATAGTAACGATCTCCAAATCTCACGGTACGATATTCTCACGATATACATCCCACTGTATGATATTTGCTGCAATATTTTGTGGAGTGTGTAACAAAATTGTTAATATTCTACTTTTTCCTCTTAAAATGCCTAGACAAGACTTAACTAAGATTGAAAAATGCTTAGAACTGTTATTTCTTCATGTAGTTTGCACCAAAACGGAGTAAATTACGACTGTTGTTACCGTTGTTGGTGTCCTTATGTATTATTGTCACCAAACTATAACAGTGACTCTTTGTCTGCACTTGTAAATAGTTCATACAGTTTAATGTAAAATATCTGAAAAAATATATATAAAATTGAAAGAAAGCTCTTTGTTTTAGATTTTAAAAAAAGGGGGTGGGATTAAATAGGTTTTCCTCTCCTTTTTTGGGTCAATTAAAAAAAAATCTTTTTGTGATAGATTTTTTTATTCATGTGTTATTATTTGCAATTATACATATTCCAGTTTGCATTGAATTTTTCTCACTTTTAAACCCCATTGATGGGCATCTGCAGAAAACATTAGCCTTAGCCCAGGCGTCCATGATCCATTGGCAGATGGTGGCGTAATTTGTCCGGTGTTGCCTCCCTGGCTTTTTTTTTTTTTTTTTTTTTTCTGTTTTGTTATTTCCTATGAGGATGACTCAAATATACATTGAGTAATAATGTGTTTAATGCAACTTTGCGCACATTTGTTTACGTTTTACAGAAACAAAAGCTAAAACCACATGATTCATTTGCATAAACAATAAGCTCTTTGTGCACTGATGCGGTTCAGCTTCTGTCAGACTAAAGGACACGATTCAGTGGAATATGAGTGTTCTTTCTGCGACAAGGCGACGGTAGCAGTGTGCATTGAGTTGACGCAGAACTATACTTCACCTTTTACTTTGCGAGGCTCCTGACTACGTTCACTGTAATGCTTCAACATTCCATCAAGCCGGTGCGGCTTTGTAGCTTACCAAAGACATACTGAAACATTCTGACAGATTTTTGAGCGCCGTGTACCACATAAAAGCGGTTCAAGGTCAGTAAGCACAACCAGAATTAAAACATAAGGCACAATGTTGATTTTTGAGAAAATTGAAGGATGTTAAGTGTGCCTTATAGTCTGAAAAATACAGTACTTATGTGTCTGTAAACTTGCTGATGTTTTAATGATCTTTGTACCCTCCTGTCACATGAATAATTAATAGCGTGGGATGATGATAGATGAATGAAGTATTTCACTTTAGCTCTTTTAATTTGCTGGAACAATCTTTTCTATTCTCAAACCTGATTCCTCCAAAAGCCAAGTGGCCAAAGCCGTTGTAATTCACTTTCCTTCCACCACATGGTGCTCTCATTTCCATATTCATGAGTCTTATATTGTTTGTCAATAGTTCACACAGAAAGGGCTTCATTTGTTTTCTCTTCTGCAAAGCGCCGAAGTGACAGCTCCACAGCATCTGAGCCTCTTAATTAAAGCCCGGGTGTCTCGTACACACAGGCACGGGCATTTGGAACTGTCCTCACTAATCATACAATAAGGAGCTCTGTTCACTGTAGTCATCACTGCAGAGAGGAAAAGTAAACTAGAAAGAGACAGTTGGACAAAAGTTAACTTGAATATACTGTGCAAAAGCTGTGTTCTAAGATTTAAGTGAGACATTTTCAATATGATGTTATGTATTTGTAAGCATTAAACAGGGAGCTGTGCGTTGTGCAGTTGTAACTCACGTCGCAGAGTCTGTGTTCCTCTACGAAGTGTGTTAAAACTGCAGAATGCATGGCTCCAAGTTATTTAATGTGCTTATACCATGGCTACAAACTGAAATATCTCACCTGTGAATCTGAAAAGCCTCTTCACTGTCTGTAAATGTCCAAAATATCATGGTGCGTTCGTTTATGGTAAATGGTCCCATTTTTCTATAGCGCTTTTCCACCTTCAAAGCACTCAAAGTGCTTTACAACAAGGAACCACTCACCCATTCACACACACATTCATACACCAGTGTACGCAGACACTGTGGGCAAGGTGGGTTAAGTGTCTTGCCCAAGGACACAACGACAGCATTCATCTGTGGGAGCTGGAATCACACCAGCCAACCTTCAGATCAGTGGGCAAATGCTCTACCAACTGAGCTACTGCCACCTCACTGTTTATCCGTCCGACTCGGAGGTGCGAGGACATTGCCTATCGATACGCACTGACATGCTTCTTTTCCTTGGACGGCGGAACTCGAAGGAGCTCGGAGGAGATAGAGCAAAGTTTCCAAGATAGAACCCAACACGACTGCGCCCAGTGTCACTTTTAATACGAAGTGTTTTCATTGTGTTTGGACACTTTGGTGGTTTAAATTACCATTTCAGCCACTTGTGCCACTATGTCTGTATAACCGCAAAACTATACTACGTCTGTATTAGTGCAGTACTTTACTGCGTCTCTATTACTGCCTGTGAGTCTGGTAGTCGGTGTTGCCCATGTTTTTAGCCCATTTCCCGCAAGCCTTTCCTATCCACACAGCTTTGCGCATATTTGTTTACATTTTACAGAAACAAAACTTAAAACAACATGGCTCATTTGCATAAACTAAGAGCTTGCTCCTTGTGCCCTGATGCGGTTCAGCTTCTGTCGGACTAAAAAAGGACACAACTCAGTGGAATGAGTGTTCTTTCTGTGACAGAGGGGTGTTCTGCTGATGGTGAGTCTGTTCTGTGCAAGTAGTTCTAGCTACACTGTTTCCCGTTTGTCTATGGTTTGTTTAAACTGTTTTCCGCAATAGCATCACATGACTGATGTCACAAACCCAGAGAATCAGGAAGGTGTAAATCACAGTGACGTGGTCTAATACTTGAGCTCCTACATCAGTATATCAGCATTTTCAGGGTCAACACAGTGCTGGATCAGATCTGTACTCAGATGAAATCTTAGGAGCTGGCGGCACCAGATCATTCCATCTCTGGAGCCGTTTTCCATCGGATTAGTGTGAACGAACAAATACGTACTAGTGTGGATGGGTCCTTAGACTTTGGAATTCTCACAGACCATGGTATAAATTATTTTCAGTCATAATTAACTAATAGCATTGCCAAGGTGAAGCGTATCTTGGTTTTTCCTTTGTATACTAGTGCTGTACTAATGTTTATTGTGAGATAGTAAAATAAGACTGTGATTAATTGCAGTCATAGCTCATCCGTGGATACATTTACCATCTGGTTCGATTCCCGTTTGCAGGTGTTGAGTTAATGTGTCCTTGGGCAAAACAATTCACCCACGTAGACTGTCTTTATTAGCAGAAACCATTTTCCGAGAACAGAGAAAAACATTTGTTCATTATTGGGTTTGATTTGAGGTGGAAATAATAGATTGTGACATGTGCTTTGATTCAGTTGTTTGATGAAAAGACTTTAAATAGTTGTTGCGGACAAAGAAAAACAAGCATTGCTTCTGGGGTGGGCTTGCATCTCCACAAACCTCACTCTTATCTTGCCTGAAAGAAGGCCAAATCATGGAAATGTTGTTCCTTTGGGTAATGTTCCACTATTCTGCCTCCGCTAGTGTTTAAGAACTAGGTTTACTGGTAGTGAATAGTTTCTCCAATAAACATGCAGGAAGCCTTTTGCTGTTTTGGACATTTACTCACGAGTTGATTATAAAACTGTAACATATAAAACATAGATGTATATTACAATCATATTTTTCCATTTAAATGAACATAGTAAATGCAGAGCTCCATAAAACAATGTAGAGTGGCTTAATGCGATCTAATATATGCATACATACCTTAAAGTTAGCTGAATCTCTTAAAAACTTCTAAAACTCATATGAATTTACAGTGTTAACATCTTATAAGATCACAGTACTTCTCAGACAGATGTTTGCATGGGGCCAACTGACAGTTTACAGGGTTTAAACCCTCTGGCAAGTGACTGAACTGTTGAAAAGTGCAGAACAATATGACGACTAAGGGTGCACTCCCACTAGGACCTGAGTGTTGTGCTCAAATACAATTTTGTAGGTTCTTTCTGTGTGGAGTTTGCATGTTTCTCCCCGTGTCTGGATGGGTTTCCTCTGGGCGCTCCGGTTTCCCCCATCAACCCAAAACATGCTACAGGTCTCCAGAACAGTTGATAGTCAAGGTCACTTAAATACAATCAATCAGTGAACCTGCCCAGGGAACTACAGGTGGAAATTAGCACTGATGCTACAAACTGATGTACAATTCATCTGTCCTGTAAAAAAGGTTAATGTAAAAATTGTGCGCTGTCCCTGTCTCAAATAAATAAATAAATAAAAATAGGTTCTATGGCCCACACTCACACGTGCACAACCAAACTGAGCCATGGCCCAATGGCGTCATCACACTGCGCTGTTTGTTTACATCTTGCTCAGCAGGGCTAAAGCTTTTAGTAGAAAAAAAAATAAGTCCAGCGGCAGAAATATCAATTAAATAGTGAGATATGCTCTCCTCCGTGAATTTATGGCTATATAATAGTAGCACAGAAGAGTGGGGACAGCCAGAGACAACACTGCAAAACTTTTGTCACTGTCCACAGTCCTTATTGAAGGTCAGCATGGCTTCACTGTATGTTTTGGAGTGAACTTTATTCATTGTTTTCGCTTGTGCTCTCACTGGACAAACATACCGTGCTTTAGGGGCGATCCATGCTTGGGCACAGTTCTGAAGTTTTAGTGTGAGTGCACCCTTAGGTTAGCCAGGCTGGCACCACTTAGTGCCTCCGCTCAATTTCATTTCTCTCCAGCAACTAGGTCAGGAATCAAAATACAATAGGCGGTTCGCAAAAACCCCGAAAGTGCAAGTTCGGGCACCAGCCAATCAGTGAAGAGTCATATATTTAGTGTTGACAACAAATCGAGGATTTAAAGCCGGAACACAGAGAATGTTTGGTGAATTTCATCAAGGGGAAAGACGTTATTGCCCTTCTTCTTACGGGATTTGGGAAAAGCTTAGAGAGTGTGGCTTGAACTTTCTGTTGGAATCATGCAGGTGATGTGCCACCTCCAGAAAATTGCGCGGTGCTGCTTTAAGGAAATGCACTGATATAATTTTCAATACGCTCGCCTTACATGCTTAACTTTGAGTTTGGTCCATAACACGATAACACATTTGCATAATGGCTCTCCAAAGGAAACAAAATTACATACTTAAAATGGTTTGTACTAGCAGAAATATTTGAATACTGTGCTGTACTTGATTTTTTACTGTCTTAAAAATGTGAAAAACAGAATTAGTCCTTTTTAAATGGTTTGCAGTGGTCGAAAGTTATTCCTCACTTACCTTATACATTCAGAGCATCGTAATTAATCAACTCTAATCAACGCTAACAATAACTAGCTCTCTGATTATCTGACAATAAAATGGTTTACTTATTTTGATCTCAAGAACTGGTCATGCAATTTATATTAGTATCCACTGGGGCATGACAGTTTTTCTCTGATACATTGGAAAAATTGGTCACAGATTCTTTAACATAATTTTGACGACTTCTCTCAGATACAACCAACCATCTCGTATTTATCGTCCACGGGATCGCATTAAACAGACTGCGTTTCTTCAGAAGTCTACGGCGCTCCCTGATATGCAAATAGTGTCCCTAGTTCTGCGTTACGTAAGACAAAAGCAGCCAAAGTAGGTCGCTAAAGTCTGTGACAGATTCGCGATGCAGTTACATTCTCATTATACAAACATGGGCTGCTTTCTTCTATGCTTTCACTTCAGATACATAAATTCCCCCTGCTTTGTTCTTGGTGGCGTTAATGTTATCACGAGATCGATATAGGGCGCACCCATTGACACACGCACAATGCAAATGATCTCGTGTTGAATGTTTAAGCTGTATTTCATCCCCGTGATGGCAACACAAACGCGCATACATTAGACAAGTCATGGGGATAAATTACGTGGAACAGTTCTGCTTATGTGGGTTGCATGCATCGGCGCTGACTACAAGGCTCAGTCAGATAATGTTACCGAATAAACAAGGATTCATACGCAGCTTTGAGCAACTTGTAGGAAAACCTGTGGCTGTTGTTGCACATTGTGTCGGCCGGCTAGAATTTAACTATATTTTATGTAAACATTAAAGGGACAGTTTGGAATTTTGGACATAGGACCTCATTTCCTAGTAGACCAGAGAGTTGGAGACGTGTGGAGACACTTTTTAAAATATTCCATCCAGTCCTTGTATTTGCAGAGGTCGCTGGTGCTAGGCTAGTGCATGTCAATGGTCATAGTTATCCTGCCACTAAAAACAGTCTTACCCACTCCACAAAACACCCGAAACAAAACAATTATTACATCAGACTGTCCATGTGAATGTCTGTGTTGATGGTGAAGACTATATCAAGTAATAATGTATCGTGAGTGCACCATATGCAAATATTAAATACTGAAATTATATATTTGTTTGACTATTGCGCATTGAGTTGCTTAACCACTGAAATCTTATGTATGTTTAAGGTACCCCTATGTGAAATATGTATCCTTTTAAGGTAATCGTTGTGCAGGAATATAGGTTGTGTCCTTTTGGTTGTAGAGCAGCAGCAGTGGAGATGGTTCGGCCTGGTGCGAATCCAAACAAACTGGCAGTGATTTACACTCGGCTGCTGTCATCCCCCCTGACCCTGAAAGGAATGCAGAGAAACTCCAAAGAAGATTCAAGGCGTGCATCAGCTCCACCTATATTTGCATATGCATATGGATGTTTTATATTTCTGGGTTAAGGGATGCACAGACGTTCAGGTCGCCTGATTTAAGTCCTGTGTAGCTGTAGGCCATCAGGGGTAGTGATTTGACCCAGAGCTCTGTATTAGAATTGTATGGAATAGGGGATAAATTCTTTTTGCTTTTAATTGATAGATTCCAGTTATCATTTTTGGGAGAACACGCTTAACGTTTTTTTGAACATGCCAAACAATAGAATAATGTCTGAAATAAAACTAACATCGCATGAATCGTTGCATGTTGAGGGACTATTTTCTCATATATCAGTCCGCTGCTGCCGAGCTTTCTATCAGGAAGTACAACTGGCTGCTGCTGCTCAGACATAAATCCTTCAAATGCAAGGTTGGTTTTACTTCTAAAATGATTCTATCAACACAGACATTCACATCGACAGTCTGATGTCATAATTGTTTTGCCTCGGGTGCTTCGTGAGCTTTTATTGCCCTACCACCAGCGACCTCTGCAAATACAAGGACTGGATGGAATATTTTAAAAAGTGTCTCCACACGTCTCCAACACTCTGACTCGCTAGGAAATGAGGCCCTATGTCTAAACCTCCGAATTGTCCCTTTAAATTAAAAAACTAAACAAAACGAGGAGCTGTTCGTTATGCAGTTTTAGCATACTTCGCAGAGTTTTATGTAGTATTAACGCATGCTGTGGAGGAACACCACAACGCACATCAGCGTATTAAACCTTTCTATCTGTGGAGAGGCGACCCGCTCAGTCATAGTCACAGTAGACCTGTTTAATGTCATACTGTGGAATATTCCAGTGTTTCCCGTAGAAAATTGGATAGTCAAGGTGGTGACCAGGGGGGGCATGACCATAGTGATGCTAGTGTTTTTTTGTTGTTGTTTTTTTTTCAGAGGAACATAGTCAAGGCTGGGGGGGCAGTTGTTGTCAAGGCAGCCGCCCTAACTATAAAGCGCTGCAGGAAACATCATATTCCTTTCAGTGCAATGATGTATCCATAAAAAAAACTAGCAGATGACAGCCTCCCAACCAAAACGTTACATAGTCCACCTTTAAACAAAAATATGTTATGTAGCTGTTCTTTATCTCTCTCAAGTCACTACAGGACAAATAAGTTAATGTTCAAACATTCTGAGATTTTCTGGGCCAGTTATGACCAGTAAATGCTCTTATTACACGAATTTATTTGGAAGCCGATATCCGATCCAAAATTTTTTCAGTATTGTTCCGAATTCAGATACCAGTATCAGAACGGTGCATCATCACGCAAAAGTGTTTGACAGACCCTTCACCAGAAAAGTTACACAATGTACCTTTAAAGGAAATAAATGCTGTTTTCAGTCTCCGCTCAGGTTTCATTTCATATCAGGAAACAACAGATACTTAAAACTCTAGTATCGAAATGTGTATCTTAACTGGAAAAGCTGGACCTTTGCACTCCTAATCTTGATTGCCAGAAATCATTTTCAGTGTAAAAGTACAGATCTGAGCAGCTGTCCTCAGGGGAGGGCATCTTGCTTAGTTATACCTGAAACTTTATCTGACCTTGTTTACTTGCTTGACTAGTTTTGGGTTGCTTCAGGACTTTTAAAAGGCACAAATGCTGTTTTGTGATTTTGAACCTGGTGTGAAAAGTTTTAAATCCCCACCGGAGTATCACATTCAGCAGTTTACTTAAAGCTGAGCTCTTCTCCAAAACTTTATGAAGCTTCTAACCATGTTTCCACTTCTCATTTACCCTCTCGAAGTTGTATTTGGAGTGAATCGTGCATGTTTGAGTAATTTTTTATTGCTTATTTCAAGACACCATTTTGCGACAGCTCTGTACTTTCTTTGTTCTACAGTTTGTTTTTTTGTGTTTTTTTCGTTATCGTGATATGCATAGGATTTGGGAGCCTTGCATAGTCATTTTAGTACAAGTGAAAATCCACTATTGCAGTCCTTCTCAATTGTTTTCTGTCATGTCCCCCCAGGAAGAAGAAACATTTCGCGGTCCCCAAACTCCACAGATCCGCTACCAAATGTAAACAAATTGAACCCTTGCCTTCAGTCGCCTACATACGAAAGCAAACATTTTAGTTGCGCCTCCAAAGCGACTCCTGGGACGCACGCAGCATGTGTCCATCTGTATTCCACGCTGTGCTCACCTGAGTCATGACGAAGTCCACTCCCGTGTCCTGCTCGTCTTTGATGATCATGTCTATGTTATAGTTCGGCAGAATCAGCTCCTGTGTGCTTTCGTACACCACCTTAAATAATGCTAACAGAGCTCACTGGTTTACCGAAGTTGCATTCACAAAGCGGGATGATTGTTGCAATATTCGGCACGTTTTTGCTGAAAAGACTCAAGCGTCTTGTCAGCGTGATTGGGGTGTAATGTCTTTAACCAACGCCATAATTTATTTGTCTTCATGCTGTCCACTGCCAACATTTTTAGACACTTTCCTCGTTTCCCACCGTAGTCACAGTGAAGGCGAGCGATACATACACTTATGTTAATACAGTTTTGTTCTCTGCACTTCGTATCTCCTGCTCTGTGCTGTGTGTGTTCGCTCGGTGCAAAAAAACAACAACACTACAGCACTAATACTCCCTGCACACACTCTGACAATTAGAGCGTCACTGCCAACTACTGTAGTGGATGTGCAATTACACTTTATTCTAGTACAGGAAAAACAAAAACAAAGCGCCCCACCCCCTGGCATCACACCACTATTGCAGTTGTCCATAGGAAGTGTTGATAACTGCACGGCTCTTTGTTGTGATGATGTTTATGACAATGTCAGCTCCGATCGCACACTACAGTTTTCCATATCAGAAGTCAGCATACTTTTATGTTTCTTTTACTAAAGGTGCACTGTGCAACTTTTCTTGTCGAGGTCACACTACTGCATGTTATCACTTTACCTGGGTTATGGTTGCCAGGAATGTTCCACAGTAAGGCATTAAACTTATCTATCAAATATTCTTTCAGTTACCTGTGTTTTTATTGCTCAAAAAAAATATATATATATATATTGAAAAACATGCATTCTTACTTTAAGTTGGGCTTGCCTCACTATAGATCTGACCCATAACTTGGCTTGGTGGCAAAAAGTCGGACGCTAAACACCCTCAGAAAAGTTACGCAACGCACCTTTAAGTCATTTTAGACGCATATTGAGATTTAAAATGTCCAAACTGTAACATAATGATCCACGGTTGGTACAGATTATAACTTTATAGCAGAAGCGCGATAGGTCCTTAAAGCTTTTTTCTTCCAAATCTTTCCACATCTGAACGCGTTTCCTCCCATCCATCAAAACGTCCGATTCCACAAACATCAGAAAAACGAAAGCACCACTGGAAGTTTACTGTTTGCCGAGAGTTTCGCTGTTGACTCGATAATTAGGAGAGAATGGCTTTCAACAAAATAAAAACAACTGCAAAACAAACCCATGGAAGCCCAAAGGGAAGGATCACACAGGCTTTTCTAATAGCTTCAGTCTGCCACCTTTCTACTCTGGCCCCAAAGTGAACATGGCACCTCCTTTGTTGCTGTTTTCCGACATTAAAGTGAACTCCAACTGTTGTTTAGGCCAATGGGTCCACTCTATCACTCTGCCCTCTGCAAAGGAGCACAAACAAGAGGAGAAATGGCTGGAATTTAGATGGTTAGTGGACTATGAAAACTTAAGACGAGGTTTTTATAAAGGGGAGATTAGAGATTGGCAAAGACAGTACTCGGGATCAGACGGTATTTTTTGCAGCTCATCAGAACTGTGCAAATGTTGTCCTTGGAAAACATAGACAGTGTAAAGAAGTGGACTAAGGGAGTGCGGCGTCACCTGTAGTGTATGGCTCCAGTCAAATGAGGCCCATGAGGACTGCAATTATAGGAGCAAATTTAGTTCAGTAGTCCGTAGGAATTTATTTATTAACAAAATAGCGAAACTTCATGTAGGGGGAGTTAATATGAACATTTTAAGACCAAAATGTCGAAGCTCACTGCAGCATTTACAGAGAGAGGAGCAATTTTTCAGTGTTAAGTCAATTGGAGCCAGAGTTGATGGAGCCAGAAGCGTTCCCATGCTCCTTTCCGATTTGAAACACAGCAGCTATGTCCAGTCTATGTTAGAAAAACGCACTTTTGGATGTCTTGTCAAAAAGTTGTCCAAAATGTAAACATCCAAACATGAATGCAGTGTAAAATTCAACAGAAAACTTACACACTTATTTGAAATATTACATTGAGTGTGTTTACATGCACATCAGTGTCCCGGTTATGGTCAGATTTTTTGAGTATCCCGGTTTCGTCATGGTGCATGTAAACACAGTATCCCGTTTTCAGTATCCTGAATAAGGCAGTGTCCCAGTTATTATACTGTAGCTGGTATATTCATATAGCCATGTGGTTTTAAGTTTTGTTTCTGTAAAACGTAAACAAATATGTGCAAAGTTGCATTATATTATCAGACGAGCTCTGTAGTGGTTATGGTTTATGTGTTGTAAAGCTGGGTTTATTTCTGCAGAAGATTTTAATTAAGAATCTGCTGTTTGGAAACGCTGGGTTTGATCTGCGCAGTGGATCGTAGCTCTTTACCGCTGGTTAGGATCCTGAGTTTCCTCTGCTGAAGGAGCTCACGGTTGTTTTTATTTTTCCTGGTTTATTAAATTAAATTAAGTAAATTTTTGCGCTTGCACATTTGTAAGATTATGTCAAGAAAGCGGGATACTCCATTTGATCATGTACACAGGGACATGAGAATCTCATGAGTTTCTCAGCTCGCATGTACTGAATACTGAAATAACCGGGATATGTCTAATAACTGGGATACTGATGTGCATGTAAACGCACTCTTTGGAAGATTTGTTTCTAGATTTGAAGGATCTGACATGATCATGGTCCCCTGTTGTTATAGCAACAGTGTAATTCAAATTGAAATATTACATCGTTTGAATGGGAAAAGGTTCCTTCCATGTGGCCATATCAGTTTGTCAAGGCCTGATCCCGTCACATCTCAGAAGCTCAGCAGGGTTGGGCCTGGTTAGTACTTGGATGGAGAACACTGGGAAAATCAGATGTCAACAACAAAAAAACTGTTGTTATGTCCTTAGGCAAGACACTTCTCTTACATTACCTAGTATGAAAGTGGTGTGTGCACTGTAAAAAAAAAAAAAAAAAAAAAGGAATTTTTACAGTAAAATACAGCAGCTGTGGTTGCCAGAACTCTAATGTTAAACTAAGGTAAAACATTTCCTTCATTTACAGCAAAAAATTGTATCAATACTGTTGATTATTATTATTATTGAGTTAAATAATGTGTGCGTTACAATATTTGACCATAAAAAAAGTAAAAGAAAAAAAAAAGTTTTTACCTGAAAATTTACATGGCAATTTACTTGGTCGGAGGGACCGATGGCGCAGATTGGCAGCCTCGCTTCTGTCAGTCTGCCCCAGGGCGACTGTGGCTACAATAGCAGTTTACCACCACCGGGTCTGGAGTGAAAGAATAATGATCTAAAAACGTACTTACTTCCAGATTTGAAGGTTTTTGGAAGAAGTTACTGGGGCTTTAACTAGAATCCTTTGGTTGATTTCAGCGCTGGAATTGTCACTTTCTGCTAAACTAAAGGTAAAAGGTAAAACACTTCATGACATCACAAGGTGGACCAGAGCATTTTGACAGACTAATAATAAAGATGTGTGTTTTTTTTTTGAGGAGGTAACACCGTTCTAACATGGCTTAAATCTCACAAGAGTAAAATGTGCTTAAAGGTTGTATGGAGGATTTTTTTTTTTGTTTCAAATCGTCTGTGAAAGTTTAAAATACCATTACAGAGATGCAGAAGCCTTGTAATTATGATGACCAAAAAAAAAAAAGAATGAAAATCTGTCAATTGTGGACGTAGTGAGGCCAGATAAACATCAGCCAATAGAAAACGAGGCTGCCTCATTTTCTATTGGCTGTTAGGTTGTCAATCAAACTCCCTATGTTTCTAGTGTAACTGCCTGGGGATTATGTGGTTTATGCAGCAGTTTTTAGAGGCTTTTTTAAACTGTTGCTTCCTCGCATTTCGCCCAAAGTTTGTCGCGATGTCGGACGAGAATCCACGACCAGTTCGCCGCAAAAGAAAGTCCGTTTTTGAGGTCGCTGAAAGAAGAAGAGAAGGGGAAAAGGAGCAAAGACAAACTGAGATGATTTTTGGAGATTCTTTCCAGCGATTGCGCGACTGAAGCAGACGAAGGCTCTAAAAACTGATGTGTCGGTCGCTAAAATATTTCTAGACAGGAAACTTCAACAGTAATTCTGAACGTGCACTGGATGTAAACAAGTGTGATTTCTAGAATAAAGAGGCAGGAGGAGGTGTTTGTACTGAGGCTGTGGAGGAGGAAGGTGGTGTCACGCATGCTCAACATTTGAAAAAGGACTGTCGCTGTATTTCTTTTCCCTTAAAAAATCCTCTATACAACCTTTAATATAGAACTTGTAACTCACCACATTCACATGGCCAAGATAGAGTGTCTTGCCAAAGGACACAACAACAGAATGAACTGTGCAGAGCGGTTTTTGGAGCGGCTGCCTCTCTGTTACGGGCTGACGTGTGTGTACCCGCTGAGCTCGTAGTGGGCACAACATATTCAAATCAGTCAGAAATTTAATTATCCAGACATAATGAGTCAATACATCCAAGAGAGTTAAAACCAATTCATCCCCACGAACCATCCAAACTCTTTTTCACTATTCTTTATTTTTGTTTTTGTAGTGCCACTCTCTCTTTATCTCCACCTCCCTCTCTCTTTCACTTTCATTTTCTCTTCTTCTCTCTCTCTCTCCGTCTCTCTGTTGATCTCTTGCTCTCTCTTTTATTTTCCCTGCTCTTTCTCTCTCCCTCCCTGTTTTTCTCTCTCCCTCTCTTTCATTCTCTCCCCTCTCTCACTTTTATTCTCTCCCCTTTCTCCCTCTCATTGTCTCGCTCTCTCCTGCTTTCATTCTCTCCCTCTCTTTCTCTCCCTCTCTTTTTTATTCTCTCCTCTTTCTCCCTCTCTCTATATGTCTCTTTCTCTCCTCTATCACTTCCTCTCTCCCACCCCTTTCTCTCTCTCTCTATCCCCCTCTCTCTCTTGCTTTCATTCTCTCCCCTCTCTCTCCTTCTTTCTCTTGCTCTCTCTTTGTCTTTCATTCTCTCCCCTCTCTCTGTCCCTCTTTCATTCTTCCGGGTCTCTCTATCACTTTCTCTCTCAATCATTACCCCCCCTCACTTGCTTTCATTCTCTCCCCTCTCTTTCCCTCGCTTTCTCTCTTTCATTCTCTCCCTCTCTTTCTCCCTCTCTCTCTGTCTTTCTCTTTCTCACTTTCTCTCTCAATCGCTACCACCTCTTTCTCTCTCTCTCTCTCTCTCTCTATCCACCACCTCTCTCCCTCTTGCCTTCATTCTCTCCACTCTCTTTCCCTCTTTCTCTCTCTTGCTTTCATTCTCTCCCCACTCGCTTCTGCTTCATTCTCTCCTTTCTCTCCCTCTCTCTCCATCATTATCATCTCTCTCAATTGCTACCCGCTCTCTCCCCTCTCTTTCCCTCTTTCTCTCTCTTGCTTCCATTCTCTCCCCTCTCTCTCCCTCTTTCATTCTCTCCTTTCTCTCCCTCTCTCCATCATTACCTCTCTTAATTGCTACCTCCTCTCTCCCTCTCTTTCATTCTCTCTTCCTTCCCTTTTCTTTCATTCTCTCCTCTCTCTTTCACCCCCCTCTCTCTATCATTTTCTCTTCTTCTCTCTCTCTCTCCGTCTCTCTGTTGATCTCTTGCTCTCTCTTTTATTTTCCCCGCTCTCTCCCTCCCTGTTTTTCTCTCACCCTCTCTTTCATTCTCTCCCCTCTCTCACTTTTATTCTCTCCCCTTTCTCCCTCTCATTGTCTCGCTCTCTCCTGCTTTCATTCTCTCCCTCTCTTTTTTATTCTCTCCTCTTTCTCCCTCTCTCTATATGTCTCTTTCTCTCCTCTATCACTTCCTCTCTCCCACCCCTTTCTCTCTCTCTCTCTCCCCCTCTCTCTCTCTTGCTTCTCTTCTCTCCCCTCTCTCTCCTTCTTTCTCTTGCTCTCTCTTTGTCTTTCATTCTCTCCCCTCTCTCTGTCCCTCTTTCATTCTTCCGGGTCTCTCTATCACTTTCTCTCTCAATCATTACCCCCCTCCCCTCATTCTCCCCTCTCTTTCCCTCGTTCTCTCTTTCACTCTCTCTCTCTCTCTCTCTCTCTCTCTCTCTCTCTTCTCTCTCTTCTCTCTTCCACCTCTTCTCTCTCCCTCTCTCTTTCCCTCTTTCATTCTCTCCTTTCTCCCCCTCTCTCCATCACTATCCCTCGCAATGGTTACCTCTCCCTCTCCCTCTCTCTTTCATTCTCTCTTCTCTCTCTCCCTTTTTTTTCTTTCCTTCTCTCCATTTCTCTCCCTCTCTCTCTCCATCACTATCATCTCTCTCAATTGCTACCCCCTCTCTCCCCTCTCTTTCCCTCTTTCTCTCTCTTGCTTCCATTCTCTCCCCTCTCTCTCCCTCTTTCATTCTCTCCTTTCTCTCCCTCTCTCCATCATTACCTCTCTTAATTGCCACCTCCTCTCTCCCTGTCTTTCATTCTCTCTTCCTTCCCTTTTCTTTCATTCTCTCCTCTCTCTTTCTCTATCACTATCACTGACGCCCCACCTATCTCTTTCCCTCCTCTCCCTCCCTCCCTCCCTCTTTCTCTCCCTCCGTCTCTCTCATGTCTAATATCGTACCATCTGCTTTGGCTGTGTGTAAATCAGAATGGGAAATGACTTGCTCGCCGGAGCTTTGTCTGTTAACATTTAGCACGGCCTAATTAAGCGAAAATGGCTGAAAAGTCTCCATCGCCAAATCGCCAAAGTCATAACAGTTTGAGATACGTGTCTGTCACCGGCCAACGGAGCTCCAATTACATCAGAACAATTAGAGAAGACAACAGATGTAAGTGTGGAAAGGCCAGCGCCGCGCTTTTCTCATTATGTTTCTGTACACCGGCGGTGATGGATGGAGGTGAAAAGGAGGTGGACCCGAGTGCGGAGCCACCGGAACAAGCTGCAGACAAACTCACAACTTTCTGAGAGACGTTGACGACGCTTAAAGACAAAACAGAGTTAGTTTATCTTTTAAAAAGGTTTGCGGAGATTCAAAGTTACTGCTGACGTGCATTAAAGCTGCATTGTGTAGCTTTTCTGGTGGAGGATCCATCAAACCCATGTTTTGTTTTGTTTTTTCCAAGGAGCTGTTATTGCCTCGAATGGAATTTTTCACAGTATTAGTCAAACTCTTCTTGCAGCGTATCCCTCTGAATGAAGACTGACACTTCAACAGGTGATTTTTAGGTTTAATGGCAATAAATCCTCCAATCTGCCATAAGAGCTAAAAGGAATACAAAATACAGTGTGTAAATACAAATACACAAAACTCAACGCAAGTTTGATTAAGATAAGATAAGATAAGATAAGATAATCCTTTATTGTCTCCCATGGGAGAAATTTGTCTTGGGACAGGGGGTAACATGTTTTATCAAAAAACAGGACAACACAACACAAAGCAGCACATAAACAAACACCATAAAACAAAGTAAATATGAGACCAGTATGACCACGAGTGATGCACCAACAGGACCTTAAATTATCCTTAACAGGCAAACCCTTGCATTCTTCTGTTCTATTAATTATTGCACATTCCCTAAGCCTATGTGCAGTTTTAGTTATAATTATTGCACATTCCCTAAGCCTATGTGCAGTTTTAGTCATAATTATTGCACATTCCCTAAGCCTATGTGCAGTTTTAGTTATAATTATTGCACATTCCCTAAGCCTATGTGCAGATTATAATTATTGCACATTCCGTTAGCCTATGTGTAGCTTTAATTGCACATTCCCTACACCTATGTGCAGTTTTGATTGCACAATCCCTAAGCCTTTTATAATTAATTTTTTAACTGCACTTATTATTTACATTCATCTAGACAACACCAATCGACAAAGATAACAGCCAGAGACACAAAGTTATCCAAAAGAAATATTTAAATCAATAACATACTTTTGTGTCTACCTTTGAAGCTAAACAAAGGCATAGAAAAATAAATAAATTATAAATTACATATAAATTACACAAAAGGCAAAATTTCCAAAGCCATTGCTGTAAAGTTCTCACTAAATATTATAGCATTATTAACTTTGTATAACTCTATAATTGTACCATATCTGATGTACTGTGTGGAAATGTGGGGTTCAACATGTAAAACTTACCTACAACCTTTATTTATTTTACAAAAAAGGGCCTTGAGAATTATCACCAACAGTCATTGTAGAGAGACGTCCAACCCAATATTTGCTCAACTTGAAGTGTTGAAAATGCAGGATATTGTCGACTTAAGTCTCCTCAATGTCATGTATAAAGCAAAGTGCAGTGTATGACCTGTAAATATTCAAAGACTGTTTGAGATGAGAACGAGCCACTACAATTTAAAAGGAACTTACATGTTTAAAAAAACCCAGATTCAGAACCAAGGTTATGGAGCGAAGTGTCGCTGTGAAAGGAGTTCACTTATGGAAGAGTCTTGACAAAGAAACAAAAGAATCAAGTACAATGACGACATTTAAAAAACACATAAAATCGAATGCAGTGTGTATGTATGAAAAAGAAAACTAAGTTGTGTATAATAATGAAGATTTACTGTTTGCAATTGATCAGTAATTGTGCCTGAACTGATATGGAATGTTTAGTGACGATCAGTGTTGGTGTTTTGTCTTGAAAAAGGAAAGGGGGGCAGATAACATAAGATTTTCTCTTCTTCTGCCACTACTAATATATTTTTTAAATATTTTTTATGCAGTGAGTAATAAACACTACACTCGTAATAATTTCTAGATCCTTGTTATAAACTTGGACTAATATTTCTTGGGAAACCCTTTGTTTCCCAAGAAATATTACAGCAGAGTTCTGCACTGGGTTGGGTACCTGCAAATATATAGTATATATGTGTACTGGGGCACCACCTGGTGATGTGTCTGTCTCCATGGAGATGGTATTGCATGGCTTGAATGTTCCACAGTAAGGCATTAGACTAGACCAGGGGTGGGCAAACTTTTTGGCTCGGGGGCCACATAGGGTTCTAAAATTTGACTGAGGGGCCGAACAGAAGACGGGACATGACGTGTTCAGAGCCCGGCTCCATTGCACTCGTATGTACTCTCATGTAGGACGTATTCTGCACTACGCGCTGCAACTTTTAGACATGTAAGTTCCAGAACTCATGAAAAGTGAAATGAGGTCTGCCCCACTGCACACCAAAGACAAACATGTGTCCCGAGTACTTAGACAGAGCGCGTAGACGTCACATAGACCATGATGACGCGCAGTTCAACCAAACCTTCAGGACTTTCTAATACAGTGAGCATGAATTTTATGACTTTGTATTACATAGATTTAAAGTGGAAACAGTGCAGCCTTATGTCTTGAACACTTTTACCTCATTCATGGTCCGAATACACCGCCCGAAATGACTCCTGTCAATACTTTCCCATAAAGCATTGCGGCCAACAGAAGCCGCCGCACCTCAATGTATATATAGTGCGCCATCTACCGGGAGACGCCGGAAATGCAAGAAAGATAAAACAGCAGTACGGTTTATTTATTATAATTTGGTCAAGTTCTGTGGGTCAGTTTGAATGGCTGCATAAGGTCACCGGGCACTAAATAACTGGATACAGTATTGCTGCTTGTAGCTGCCTCCAGTTGACGTAGTGTCACTCACTGGAAATTCAGCAGAAAAAATCCCATGGGCCGAGACAAGATTTTTCTCATAGAGGCAATGTAATCACAAACCGCTCGTGTTCGTCTGACAGGTCATCTGCAGCTTTCAAAAATATCGGATTTCTTGGCGATTTTTACCTATTTTTAGATCATAAACTTTCTCAGCTCAAAATCCTTCAGTTGTCTTAAAAAAACAGTTTATATTCGTTAGCTTCGGCTACGCTCTGCTCCGCTTTAGCTCCTCTCGCTCTGATTGGTCAAAGCGATCACATGACACACGAGCCCGCGCACCGTGCGTGCGGTCGCGTGCATTCGCGTGTGCCCGCGGGAGAAAAGAGCACTAGTGCGCATGCTCGGTCGGCCCACAGCCGCCGGAAGTACCTAGCCATGCTAGGCTAATCTGGGATCATGCGCCATTGAGCTTAGCACATTAATTTGAATGGGCGGCCATTTCGGAATATGTTGGGTTTGGCACTGGCTCGTACCACCCTTTTATTAGCAAATATCACAGGTGTTCACAGCTCTGACTGAACCACATAACAGGAGGTAATACATAATGCATAAGACTCCGTCACACAGAGGAGCTACACTGCATTTACTCTGTATGTCATGTTTCTAAAGATAAATTACTGCAGCAGAGAGGTTTAATTTGTGCACACTTACATTAGAATTAGTACAGTTTTAAGTCTTTAACACTTCTACCTCATTCATGGTCCGATTACGCCGCCTGAAAATGACTCCTGTCAATACTTTCCCATAAAGCATTGCGGCCAACAGAAGCCGCCGCACCTCAATGTATATATAGTGCGCCATCTACTGGGAAACGCCGGAAATGCAGGAAAAATAAAACATTAACAAGGTTTATTATTATTATTTATTCAAGTTCGGCGGGCCGGATTAAAAGGTTTAAAGGGCCGCATATGGCTCCCGGGCCGTAGTTTGCCCATCACTGGACTAGACACACTTTATATTAAATACACTGCAATATAAAAAGGTTCATTGGTTTAAATTAAAAACACAGAAAAAATACAAAAAAGAAAGAAACATACTAAGCAAAGGAATAACATCTCCATGGAGAAAAGCAAGTAGCTGCCTGAAAAGTTACGCAGTGGTCCTTTAAATTGAACAATGCCAAGAAATGCCAAAAAAAACTTTACTTCCAGATAAAGTTCAGCGAGTTGTGGAAAATTCATTGTTTGAGTTGAATGAAACCACTGAACACTTTTGTTTTACTTCAATAAATCCATTTTCTCTCTATTTGAAATTGCGAACCCAAAACCCGAGCGGCGAAATCACTTTTAAACTCCCTGGACTTTGTTTCAAACTTGGAGCAGCCCTGCGTAGCCCCCCCTCCCCCCAACCCCCCTCCTCCCGTCACCCATCGCCCCCCCTCCCCCCGCCCACCTGCACCCGTCTGACCATTACTGGGTTCACGAATCCAGCACCTTTGGGTGATGGTTTCTGCTCCACTGCTCTCCTCCATATTCATGACAGTCCCGGGGTTTTTTTGCGCCGAAGCCGGACCATAATACGTCTATAATATCCCCGTGCTCTCGGAGGAGTGGGCTGATGGGGCCGCTTGTGTTTTTTTTTTTTTTTTTTTTTTTTTGCTCCGTTCCTCGGCGGTGGAGACTTACACGGACACGCCTCGCGGAGCTCAAATGTGAAACGGACTCGCACTTACGGAGTTTTTATTCTTAGTGAAACGGACACGAGAGCGATGACGGAACTGTCAGTAAAAGTACGCTCTTAACAGACTTGGTAAAGCATGGAGACTTAAAGCTGCGCTGTGTAACTTTTTGGTTTTTGGTCCGTCACCTGCTTACGTCGCTGTGCCTGGAATGTTCCACAGTATGACATTAAACAGCTCTACTTTACATTTATTCAATTACAGGTGGTTTCATTGTTCAAAAAGACCTAAAAAAAAAAAAAAAACAATATCGTCAGTCTGCGGAACAAAAATGGATGTTTCTTCCCTAAACTTCTTACCCACTAGGAGCATCTTTTTGCGATACTAATATTCCCGTTATCAGCGTCTGTCGCTCGGACCAAACGAAGCAAGAAATTCAGCAGGTTTTTCTGTGTAGTTATGTCACTTATTTCAAAAACAATGAACCACACGTAGATGTCGAAAGTCCCGTTTAGCCCCTTAGAAACGACCACAGACCAGAACATCACATGACCACATCCTCACTGTCATTTTCTCCCATTTTCCATCAACGACCCAACCTCCTCCTCCAACACCACCGCCTCCAGCTGAACAGAACGACTCCACCACAGGAGCTCTCTCTTTCTCTTTCTCCTCTATGTCTCTCTCTTCTCCCCGTTTCTTCTCTCTCTCTGTCTCTCTATGTCTCTCCCTCTCTCTCTCATTCCCTGTCTCTCTTTCTATGTCTCCATCTCTCTCAGCCCCCCCCTCGTCTCTTCTCTCTCTTCTCTTCTCCCTCTCCCCTCTCTTTAACCTCTCTCTCTCTCTCTGTCTCTCTCCCTTTCTCTCCCTCTCATCTTTCTTCTCTCCCTCTCTCCTCTCTCTCTTATCTCTCTTCTGTCTCTCCCTTTCTGTCTCTCTCTCATCTCTCTCCCCCTCTCTCTCTTTCTCCTCTCTCTTATCCCTGTCTGTCTCCCTCTTTCTCTCTCTTTCTCCTCTCTGTCTCATCCCTCTCTCTAATCTCTTCTCTCCCTCGTTCTCTCTCTTCCCCCCCTTCCTCTCTCTTATCCCTCTTGTACCCTCTCTCTTTCCCCTCTCCGTCTCTGTCTCTCCATCTCTCTCTCGTTCCTTTCTCTCCCTCAGCCACTCTCTTTCTCCTTTCTCATCCCTGTCTCTCTCCTTCTCTCTCTCTCCTCTCTCTCTCATCCCTCTCTCTAATCTCTTCTCTCCCTCTTTCTCTCTCTTCCCCCCCTTCCTCTCTCTTATCCCTCTTGTACCCTCTCTCTTTCCCCTCTCCATCTCTATGTCTCTCCATCTCTCTCTCTCATCCCTTTCTCTCCCTCAGTCACTCTCTCTTTCTCCTCTCTCTCTCATCCCTGTCTCTCTCTCTCTCTCTCTCATCCCTGTCTCTCTCCTTCTCTCTCTCATCTCTCTCTCTCTCTCTCTCTCTCTCTCTCTCTCTCATCTCCTCTCTCTCTCTCTCTCTCTCTTTCTCCTCTCTCTCTCATCCCTGTCTCTCTCTCTCTCTCTCTCTCCTCTCTCTCTCATCCCTCTCTCTCTCTCTTTCTCCTCTCTCTCTCATCCCTGTCTCTCTCTCTCTTTCTCCTCTCTCTCTCATCCCTCTCTCTCTCTTTCTCCTCTCTCTCTCATCTCTGTCCCTCTCTCTCTCTTCTCCTCTCTCTCTCTCTCATCCTTCTCTCTCTCTCTCTCTCTCCTCTCTCTCTCATCCCTGTCTCTCTCTCTCTCTTTCTCCTCTCTCTCTCATCCCTCTCTCTCTCTTTCTCCTCTCTCTCTCATCCCTGTCTCTCTCTTTCTCCTCTCTCTCTCATCCCTGTCTCTCTCTCTCTCCTCTTTCTCCTCTCTCTCTCATCCCTGTCTCTCTCTCTTTCTCCTCTCTCTCTCATCCCTGTCTCTCTCTTTCTCCTCTCTCTCTCATCCCTCTCTCTCTCTTTCTCCTCTCTCTCTCATCCCTGTCTCTCTCTCTCTCTCTCTTTCTCCTCTCTCTTCTCTCTCTCTCTCTCTCTCTCTCTCTCTCTCTCTCTCTCCTCTCTCTCTCTCTCTCTCATCCCTGTCTCTCTTCTCTCTCTCTCTTTCTCCTCTCTCTCATCCCTGTCTCTCTCTCTCTCTCTCTTTCTCCTCTCTCTCTCATCCCTCTCTCTCCCTCTCTCTCTCTCTCTCTCTTTCTCCTCTCTCTCTCATCTCCTGTCTCTCTCTCTCTCTCTTCTCCTCTCTCTCTCTCTCTCTCTCTTTCTCCTCTCTCTCTCATCCCTGTCTCTCTCTCTCTTTCTCCTCTCTCTCTCATCCCTCTCTCTAACCTCTTTTCTCCGTCGTTCTCTCTCTTTCTCTCCCCCCTTCCTCTCTCTTATCCCTCTTGTACCCACTCTCCTCTCTGTCTCTATGTCTCTCCATCCCTCTCTCTCATCCCTTTCTCTCCCTCAGTCACTCTCTCTTTCTCCTCTCTCTCTCATCCCTGTCTCTCTCCTTCTCTCTCTCCTCTCTCTCTCTCCTTCTCTCTCTCTCATCCCTGTCTCTCTCTTTCTCCTCTCTCTCTCATCCCTTTCTCTCCCTCAGTCACTCTCTCTTTCTCCTCTCTCTCTCATCCCTTTCTCTCCCTCAGTCACTCTCTCTTTCTCCTCTCACTCTCATCCCTGTCTCTCTCCTTCTCTCTCTCCTCTCTCTCTCATCCCTGTCTCTCTCTCTCTTTCTCCTCTCTCTCTCATCCCTCTCTCTCTTCTCTCCCTGGTTCTCTCTCTTTCTTCCCCCCCTTCCTCTCTCTAACCTCTTTCCTCAGTCGTTCACTCTCTTTCTCTCCCCCCTTCCTCTCTCTTATCCCTCTTGTACCCACTCTCCTCTCCGTCTCTATGTCTCTCCATCCCTCTCTCTCATCCCTTTCTCTCCCTCCCTCCTCTCCCTCTCTCCCTCCTCCCTCTCTCTCTTTCTCTCTCCGTTGCAGAGTGGAGCAGCAGGATACGAGACACATTTGGTTTTCCGGGATCCAGGAGAGACGGGATTTCCCTCTTTGTCACATCGGCTCATGTATTTATTTATTTATTTATATTAATAATCATGGAGAAAGCTGACGAGACTCACCGCAGGAACACACTAACACTAACACATGCCCCGGTACAAATAAACAAATAAATAAAGACAGAAATAAATACATAAAATTATTATTTTTTTAAACCCTCACCAGAATTTCATCACGTACTCGAGGCTGCTCTATAGGTTTTGCCGCGAGCTATTTTGTAATATATGGGCCCGTATACATTTATCCTGGTTTAGTCCTGATGTAGACCTGGTTTGGTCCTGGTCTAGTTCTGATTTAGTTCCGTGTTTGGTCTCAGTAGCGTTTCGAATGTTGAAAAGTCCTCAAAATGGCACCCACGATAGAAGAAAACAGAGAATAAATCACAACTACTTAAAACTTTGTAAAGATTATTATCATTATTTTATCAGGATGTAACAATAACCAAAATATTATGATATTGTATCGTCAAAGTTCTCACAAAAATATCGTGGACCATCACAATTTATCGAATTTAAGAGTTATGGTGCAGCAAAAGCTAAAAAAAGACAGAGGGAACTACATAGACCATGATCCTTTGCTCCAGTGCAGACTACAAGAAGAAATAACAGTTCTAAGCACTTTTAAGTCTTAGTTCTTTGGATTAAGTCTTGTCAAAACATTTTAAGAGGAAAAAGTCACATTAACAGTTGAAAATATCGAAAATAAATATTGTACTGTGAGATGTTTATCGTGAAAATATCGTACAGAGAGATTTGGATTTTGTTACATCTCTAATCGTGAGCTTCCCCACGATATCGCAATAAATATCGTACTGTGAGGTTCATACCGTGACGATATCAAGACTTGGATATTGTTAAATCTGTGTATAATTTTTTTCCAAAACCCAGATAACGATTTTTTTCAAATTTTGTGTTTAAATTAAGAATGGAAAAAATGGATAACGGCTGTTTTCCATTTACGTGACTTCCGTGATTGCGATGCCAGACTTTTGCACCTCGTACGGACTGAACCAGGACTGATCCAGGTCCAGGACCAGACTGGGACCAGAGCGGGACCAGACTGGGACCACAGGGGACCAGAGCGGGACCAGAGCAGGACCAGGGCAGACTCCGAGCTTTGACTCCGAGCCTCCGCGGGGTCCGAGCCTCAGCTTCGAGCTCCGGCCCTGCCCTGGGCTCTGAGTTTCCAGTCTGGTCCGGTCTGATCCCGGTCTGGTCCCGGTCTGTTCTCAGTCTCAGTTCCAGTTTCAGTCTGATCTCAGTCTCGGTCTGGTCATGGTCTCAGTCCCGGCCTGGTCTCGGTCTCAGTCCCACTCTGGTCCCGGTCTGGTCCCGGACCTGGATCAGTCCCTGGTTCAGTCTGTATGCAGTGCAAAAGTTCGGCATCGCAGTCACGGAAGTCACAAAAACGGGAGACGGCCGTTGTCTGTTTTTTTCCATTCTTCATTTAAACACAAAATTGAAAACTGAAAAAACAAATCATTATCCGTTTTTCATTTTGGTTTTGGAGACAAATAATGAAGAAAACTGTTGTTTTTTCACTTTCTTATTTTTAGTTTTATATTGAAAGACAAATGAACAAATGATACACGGATTTCGTTACACCCCGACTATTTTCTTATTCTTTTTTCTTTTCTTTTCTTTTTTTTTTTTTTTTTGGCAAAGGCAGTTGGGCTAAAACAATATCTACAGAAGGTTTGTGGTTCAATCTTTGCTATATTCAAATAAGTTGTGGCTGAAAAGACTTAAAAATGGCTCAAAAAAACCCAAAACAATCAACATAACTGGGCAAATACCTAATACAATACAAACAACTCAGTTAAAGAAAATAAGAATAAATTCCAAATGGTACGTGATACTTTTAACAATTTCCACATTAATTCTAGTTTAGATAATGAGTTATATCTTAAAACCCGTGTCCTGTAGAACTTTACTTTCTAAACTTTGCCCGGCCCACTTGGGAGGAGCCTTGTGCGTGAGTGAGTTCATTAGGACCTTGAGACTGTGAGCCAAAACACGACTGAACAATACTTTTAATAGTGACAAATGACCCGTGTGGAGGTGCCAAGGCGTTTTCTCTGATAAATGTCCTCAATGTTTACTTTAAGAAAAGCTTCGTCTGCACAAGAACAAAACGGGGAGTCGCGTCGGGAGAGGACAGCTCACTAACGCTGATTAAAGCCGCATTATGGAACTTTTCTGGGAGAGGGACCGCCACCTGTTTGACTCAGTGTAGATGTTATTGTCTGTTTTAAATGGTACAATGGTTAAATGGTTAAAAGTCGCTCCAGAAGTATGAGTTGCACCACCCAAAAAATGTGTAATGAATCAGAAAAAAAACAAAAACATATATAAGTCGCACTTTTTGGGGGAAATTTATTTGATAAAATCGGGGACCAGGGACTGACATTTCATCTTAAAAGTCAAGTTCTAGTCAAAACAATAGAAGAGAGAACAACAGACTGTTAACGTCACATATGAACAGTTCTTCAGATAAACTATAACATAAACAACAGAACAGAACAAGTTTAACAAACTCTCCATCTCACTCCAAATCACTAAATCCATTAAATTCTTCATCCTCGGTGTCACTTCTGAGTAACTCCGCGACCTCCGGAGGTAAACAGAGCGCCGCTTCCTCTTCTGTGTAGCTGTCGTCAGACTCAGCGTCAGTTCCAGTTAGAATTATTCCGGGCTTTCTGAATCCCGACAGGATGGTTTCGGTGTCACTGAAGTCTGTGGGTTTTTTCGGAAGGTTCAATGCGTGTCCTAAAAAGAAGCACAGGAGATGGAGAATCCGAGAGAACAGGCCACTTTATTTCAGCATTTCCATTGAGAGAGATTCAAGCTGATTACCAAGTACAACTGCCACCCCGGAACAACGCCTCAATGACCAACTCAAAATCAGGGGTAGCTTTATACTACATCTTGACAAAACATGAACTTGTTGATTTAGCATATACAGCAAGAAAATGAACAATACTGCTGACCCAGTGCACCTTATCATGGGTAGGAACATGCCACGGGGTCCACATATGTCAGTTTTTCTGCTTCGTGGCACTCAAAGTCCAGAAAAACAGTTCTTAGACTCAGTACAGAAAACATGTTATATAGACCTATAGATAGTCATACGTGTTTTCCACCCTGTTGTCATTCCAAAGTCCATAATATTGGGTGAATTAGCATGACCAACACATAATATTTCCCACAAGTCCATCCAATGACTTCCAAGAACGTTGCATGGTGCATCCTCCCCAGTTACCGTGAAGCTGTGTTCTCCATCCCCGCTTTCCGCCAGTCCCTCACAAGTTTCCCTCTCGCTCCAAACTTTCTTTCTGCTGCTTGATTACCATTTTCAGCGGCAGATTTCACTAATTACAGCAGGACAGAGGCTTTTTCCGCAGCACCAGTTCCAGTTAGAATTATCCGGGCCTTTCTGAATCCCGACAGGATGGTTTCGGTGTCACTGAAGTCCAGGCTTTGTCCGTCCATCCAGTGACTTCAGGAAAGTTTCATGGTGCATCCTCCCGGTGTCACAAGTTTTCTGTCACTCCAACTTTGTTTCTGCTGCTCGATTATTGTTTCAGCTGCAGATTTACAACTTCCAGCTGTAATCTGCAAATCTGATTTCTTTTTGAGGACATTTGTGTTCAGTCTTCTCATCGTCTTATAAGTTTTTAGATTCTTAAAGGTTGTATAGAGGATTTTTAAGGAAAGAGAATACAGCAACAGTGTTTTCAAATGTTCTATAGATTTGGAGGACACCTCAGTTTTTAACCCTTTGTCTGCTTCAGTCACGCAGCTGAAAGGAGTCTCCAAGAACCACCTCAGTTTGTCTTCGCTCCTTTTCTCCTTCTTTCTTTTTCAGCGACCTCAAAAAACAGACTTTCTTTGCGGCGAACTGGTCGTGGATTCTCGTCCAACATCGCAACAAACTTTGCGAACTGCGAGGAAGCTACAAGTAGAAAAAGCCTTTGCTGCATAGTTACCCTAGAAACGTAGGGAGTTTGACTGACACCTAACAGCCAATAGAAAATGAGGCAACCTTGTTTCTATTGGCCGATGTTTATCTGGCCTCAATAAGTCCACAGTTGATAGATTTTTCATTCTTTTTTTTTTTTGGTCATCATAATTACAGGCTGCTGTCTGTAATGGTATTTTAAACTTTCATTGACAATTTGAAACTGAAAAAAATATCCTCCAGACAACCTTTAATAATTTTCAGTGGTGCAGAAGTAACGGTGCGATCGACTGACATGATACAGACGGGACAGAGGCTCTTTCTGCAGGAGACATGCGCAGTAGAGCCAAGTGACAGTGGTGCAGGAGGAACAGGAGCAGCAGATACTCACACACACAAGACTAGAGCCTAAATTTGAATATATAAGTCGCACCGAAGTATAAGTCGCAGGAAACACCCAAACCATGAAAAAAGTGTGTCTTATAGTCTGAAAAATACTGTATCTGGGCGGCAGTAGCTCAGTTGGTAAAGCGTTTGTCCACTGATCTGAAGGTTAGTGGTTCGAATCCCACTCTTGACGTGAAACATCATTTGGGTTGAGCGTTCAGGTGTGATTCCAGCTCCCACAGATGAATGCTGCTGTTGTGTTGTTGGGCATGACACTTAACCGACCTCGTCCCCAGTGTCTGTGTACATCGGTGCTTTGAAATTATTTTCTGGACTAAACCAGGACTATACCAGGACTATACCAGAACTAAACCAGAACTAAACCAGGACTGAACCAGGAACTAAACCGGACTAGACCAGGACTAAACCTAAACCAGAACTAAACCAGAACTAAACCAGGACTAAACCAGGACTAAACCAGACTAAACTAACTAAACCAGCCAGGACTAAACCAGGAACTAAACCAGGACTAAACCAGAACTAAACCAGAACTAAACCAGACTAAACCAGACTAAACCAGAAACTAAACCAGAACTAAACCAGACTAAACCAGGACTAAACCAGGACTAAACCAGAACTAAACCAGAACTAAACCAGGACTAAACCAGGAACTAAACCAGGACTAAACCAGAACTAAACCAGGACTAAACCAGGACTAAACCAGGACTAAACCAGAACTAAACCAGGACTAAACCAGGACTAAACCAGGACTAAACCAGGACTAAACCAGAACTAAACCAGAACTAAACCAGGACTGAACCAGGACTAAACAAGGACTAAACCGAGAACTAAACCAGGAACTAAACCAGGACTAAACCAGAACTAAACCAGGACTAAACCAGAACTAAACCAGGACTAAACCAGAACTAAACCAGGACTAAACCAGGACTGAACCAGGACTGAACCAGGACTAAACCAGAACTAAACCAGGACTAAACCAGGACTAAACCAGGACTAAACCAGGACTAAACCAGGACTGAACCAGGACTAAACCAGAACTAAACCAGGAACTAAACCAGAACTAAACCAGGGAACTAAACCAGAACTAAACCAGGACTAAACCAGAACTAAACCAGGACTAAACCAGGACTAAACCAGGACTGAACCAGGACTAAACCAGGAACCAGACCAGACTAAACCAGGACTAAACCAGGACTAAACCAGGACTAAACCAGAGGACTAAACCAGAACTAAACCAGGACTAAACCAAGAACTAAACCAGGACTAAACCAGGACTACTAAACCAGGACTAAACCAACTAAACCAGGACTAAACCAGGACTAAACCAGAACTAAACCAGGACTAAACCAGACTAAACCAGGACTAAACCAGGGAACTAAACCAGAACTAAACCAGGACTAAACCAGGACTAAACCAGGACTAAACCAGGACTAAACCAGAACTAAACCCAGAACTAAACCAGACTAAACCAGAGGACTAAACCAGGACTAAACCAGGACTAAACCAGGACTAACTAAACCAGAACTAAACCAGGACTAAACCAGAACTAAACCAGACTAAACCAGAACTAAACCAACTAAACCAGGACTAAACCAGAACTACTAAACCAGGACTAAACCAGACTAAACCAGGACTAAACCAGGACTAGAACCAGGACTAAACCAGGACTAAACCAGGACTAAACCAGAACTAAACCAGAACTAAACCAGAACTAAACCAGGACTAAACCAGGACTAAACCAGAACTAAACCAGGACTAAACCAGGACTAAACCAGGACTAAACCAGAACTAAACCAGAACTAAACCAGAACTAAACCAGGACTGAACCAGGACTAAACCAGGACTGAACCAGGACTAAACCAGGACTAAACCAGAACTAAACCAGGACTAAACCAGGACTAAACCAGGACTAAACCAGAACTAAACCAGGACTAAACCAGGACTAAAACCAGAACTAAACCAGAACTAAACCAGGACTAAACCAGACTAAACCAGGACTAAACCAGAACCAGGACTAAACCAGACTAAACCAGGACTAAACCAGGACTAAACCAGAACTAAACCAGGACTAAACCAGAACTAAACCAGGACTAAACCAGGACTAAACCAGGACTAAACCAGGACTGAACCAGAACTGAACCAGGACTGAACCAGGACTGAGTGTAGGGTCGGGCCCGGAGCTGCGCCTGCATAAACCGTCAAGACAGACACAGACCAGAACATTGTGTAATTTGTTTTGGTAATTTTGTGAATATATATATTTTTGGTTTTGTTTTTGGATCCCATTATTTTTCCAAAAGCTTCGTCGGCACAAACACAAGCAGTAATTTTCAAAACAAGACGTGATTAAAGAAGATTCAGTGAGTTTGGGAAAATAATATATCATTTTCAAATAATACAATTTTATATTTTACTAATTTTTGTTTTGGTCGACTGTTTTTGCATTTCATCACAGAAGAGTGGTTAATTCTCTGTGGATATATTGTAACACAGTCTGCGCCGTCCTCTCTTTTTCTTTTCTCTCTCTCTCTATGTCTTTCCCTCACTCTCTCATCCCTCTCCCTCATCTCTCTGTTTCTCCTTTTCTCCCCTCTCTCTCTTTCATCTCTGTTTTCTCTCCTTCTCTGTTTCTCTCTTCTCTCTCTCTCTGTCTCTCTCTTCCCCCTCGTATGTCTCTCTTCTCTGTCTCCATCCCTCTCTTTCTCCTCTCTCTTTCCCCTTCTCTCTCTTCCTCTCTTTCTTCCCCCTCTATGTCTCTCTCCCTTTCTCCTCTCTCTCTGTCTCTCTCCCTCTCTCATCCCTCTCTCCCTCTTCTCTCTCTGCTTTCTCTCCTTCTCTGTTTCTCCCTTCTCTCTCTCTCTCTGTCTCTCTCTTCCCCCTCGTATGTCTCTCTTCTCTGTCTCCATCCCTCTCTTTCTCCTCTCTCTTCCCCTTCTCTCTCTTCCTCTCTTTCTTCCCCCTCTATGTCTCTCTCCCTTTCTCCTCTCTCTCTCCCTCTTCTCTCTCTGCTTTCTCTCCTTTTCTGTTTCTCCCTTCTCTCTCTCTCTCTGTCTCTCTCTTCTCCCCGTATGTCTCTCTTCTCTGTCTCCATCTCTCTCTCTCTCTCCATCTCTCTTTCCCCGTCTCTCCATCTCTCTTTCCCACCCCCCCTCTCTCTCTGTCTCTCTCCCTCTCTCTCATCCCTCCCTCGCCCTCATCTCTCTGATTTTCTCTCCTTCTCTCTGTCTCTCCCCCCATGTCTCTCTTCTCTGTCTCCATCTCTCTCTTTCTCCTCTCTCTCACCTCTCTCTTTCCCCTTCTCTCTCTTCCTCTCTTTCTTCCCCCTCTATGTCTCTCTCCCTCTCTCATCCCTCTCCCTCATCTCTCTGTTTCTCCCTTCTCTCTCTCTCTGTCTCTCTCTTCCCCCCCGTATGTCTCTCTTCTCTGTCTCCATCTCTCTCTTTCTCCTCTCTCTTTCCCCGTCTCTCTCTCTCCATCTCTCTTTCCCACCCCCCCTCTCTCTCTCTCTCTCTGTCTCTCTCCCTCTCTCATCTCCCTCCCTCGCCCTCATCTCTCTGCTTTTCTCTCCTTCTCTCCCCCCATGTCTCTCTTCTCTGTCTCCATCTCTTTCTTTCTCCTCTCTCACCTCTCTCTTTCCCCTTCTCTCTCTTCCCCCTCTATGTCTCTCTCCCTTTCTCCTCTCTCTCTGTCTCTCTCCCTCTCTCATCTCCCTCCCTCCCTCTCTCATCCCTCTCTCCCTCATCTCTCTCTGCTTTCACTCCTTCTCTCTGTTCCTCTCCTCTCTCTCTCTGCCCCCCTTTCTTTATGTCTCTCTTCTCTGTCTCCATCTCTCTCTTTCTCCTCTCTCTCTTTCCCCTTCTCTCTGTTCCGCTCTCTTTTTCTCCCCCCTCTATGTCTCTCTCTCATCTCCCTTCTCGCTCTTCCTTTCTCCCCTCTCTCTGTCTCTCTCCCTCTCTCTCATCCCTCCCTCGCCCTCATCTCTCTGCTTTCTCTCCTTCTCTCTCTGCCTCTCTTTCTCCTCCCTCTCTCTCTATGTCTCTTTTCTCTCTCTCTATCTCTCTCTTTCTCCTCTCTCTTTTCCCTTCTCTCTTTCTTCCTCCTCTCTGTCTCTCTCCCTCCCTCTCTCTCATCTCCCTCCCTCTATCATCCCTCTCTCTCCCTCATCTCTCTCTGCTTTCTCTCCTTCTCTCTCTCTACCCCCTCTCTTCATGTCTCTCTTCTCTGTCTCCATCTCTCTCTTTCTCCTCTCTCTCACCTCTCTCTTTCCCCCCTCTCATTCTCCTCTCCCTCTCTCATCTCCCTCCCTCTCTCTCCCTCATCCCTCAGCTTTCTCTCCTTCTCTCTGTTTCTCCTTTCTCTCTCTGCCTCTCTTTCTCCTCCCTCTCTCTCTATGTCTCTCTTCTCTCTCTCTATCTCTCTCTTTCTCCTCTCTCTTTTCCCTTCTCGCTCTTTCTTCCCCCTCTCTGTCTCTCTCCCTTTTTTCCTCTCTCTCTCTGTCTCTCTCCCTCCCTCTCTCTCATCTCCCTCCCTCCCTCCCTCCCTCCCTCCCTCTATCATCCCTCTCTCTCCCTCATCTCTCTCTGCTTTCTCTCCTTCTCTCTCTCTACCCCCTCTCTTCATGTCTCTCTTCTCTGTCTCCATCTCTCTCTTTCTCCTCTCTCTCACCTCTCTCTTTCCCCGTCTCTCTCTTCCTCTCTCTTTCTCTCCCTCTCATTCTCCTCTCTCTCTTTCTATGTCTCTCTCCCTCTCTCATCTCCCTCCCTCTCTCTCCCTCATCCCTCAGCTTTCTCTCCTTCTCTCTGTTTCTCCCTTCTCTCTCTCTCTGTCTCTCTTTTCCCCATGTCTCTCTTCTCTCTCTCCATGTCTCTCTTACTCCTCTCTCTCACCTCTCTTTCTCCTTCTCTCTCTCTCTCTCTCTCTCTCACTTCTATCTCCCTCTCTCTCATTCTCTTTCTCCTGTCTCTCTCTCTACGTCTCTCCCCCTCTTTCTCTCTCTCTCTCTGTCTCTCTCCATCCCTCTCGTGCTGTGGAACAGTGACCTCCACTCTCAATGGAAAATACATTCTTTTTAATGTATTTTGAACAATAAAAACACTTGATATACGTTTAATGCCACACTGTGGAACATTCTAGACCAGGGGTGTCAAACTCATTTTGGTCCGGGGGCCATATCCAACCTACTTTGATCCCAAAGGGGCCAGATCAGAAAACTCATGGAATATAAACCCCAAAAAAGCAATAAGTTCAAATATTTGTGCAGAGAAACGCAAATCTATTACAGAATTTTTTTTAAAGACCTTTGAAACAAAACATTTTTAAACTAAAAATCTTCTTAAATGAACTCTTTCTTTTACAAAATATTATATTATTATGAAGAACCTGAAACTTTAAGAAAAATGCGATTTCAACACAATGTTTTAACATGCACTTGTATGCAAATAGGAATAAGTCAATTTTTCTTTGAAAATCCTGCACTCGGCTCAACTTTTCTCATTTTTGACATTTTTCTGATGAGGGTGTCACGGTCAACAGTCAAAACGATCGTCCTTTAAGAGCGTTTGGAAAGAGACAAGTCTTCATTTGTGCTGCTCTAGTGGGAGGGGCCACGTACAGAGGCACTGGAGACGCTGCTGTGCTCAGCACCGCAGAAAATTACCAATATTTTAATTAAAATATTTAAGTAGAAAATCAGCCGAGGGCCAGATTAAAGGTCTTGGAGGGCCGCATCTGGCCCCCGGGCCTTATGTTTGACACCTGTGTTCTAGACGATGAATGACATCTCCACAGACATCTGAAAAGCCACATAATTAACCTTTAATTATATAATACTATTTTAATAAAATTTTAATAATCCTGTATGTTTTATAGTCAATTAACAAAATAAAATATGGTGTTGTTTGTGCATTTTGTTTAATCCAGTAGCATAGATTGAGACTACATAGACCATAATGCTTTGCTCTTCAGAATCAGAGTCAGAATCAGCTCTTTAACATAAATACACTCAAAACGATCGCACAAAAGCCCGTCTATTTCAGCTGTAGCCCTGTTATTTTCCATTGTGCCGTAAACTCTCCGAGCCCAGAGTTACCCAGGTTTAATCCACTCTCTCTTTGTTAAAAAAAGAGAACAAAATAATGGCTTCAGACGATAATAATAGTTTTAAGCGCCCTACAAATAATGACATATATACGCTCCATTTGCCCGTAAAAGCTTTTGACATTTAAGTTTGCATTAAAGAGTTAAAATCACACGTTATTATCATTTTTCTTTCTCTGTATACGACGTAAGTACATTTCAAATACGGGGCAAGTGTTGCCGTAGAGAGAGGTTTTTAGTCACAGAAAGAGACAGGTTTGAAATAGTCTTTATTCACCTGTTTTGCGCCGTCTTTTGTCATATTTTTTGACATCTTCAGATTTGACAGATACAAAAACTCACTGCAGGAGGAGACAGGCAGCTGCTAGCGACGACCAAAGCCCGGAGACAGTTTTCGTAGACACTCAAATACACTGGAAGATCAATATGTGGCCTCGAAAAACAAAAACAAAAACGAAAAAGAAAATATATACTGGAAAAATAATACTGTCTTTTATGGCGTATCTGTACAGCTTGGGTTGATTCTGGGGGTGACTTTTTAACGTCTTTGCAGGGACAGCAGATAAAAAAATGCCCTGCAGTCTTCAAGTAGTTTGGTTTGAATACTTATAAGTGCTGTACCAGATTTTTTTTTTTTTTTACGTCTTAAAAACATGAAAAAACAGTTTGCAGTGGTTCCAAAGTCACTCCTCGCTTTCCTTCTGCATTCTGAGCGTCGTAATCATTCACAGAGATGAGTTTAAAGGCACTTTTCGCAGCTTTTAGAGCTCTGAGTTGTGCTGTCAAGACTAACCACTAGCATACTAACAGTGCGCTTCCTGATACTCAGACAACAGAGGACACAGGGGACGTATTTTGATCTCAAGAGCTGCTTCGTCAATGTGTCTGTACGTGGGGGAAAGTGAAATTTTGCTCAAATATTGGAAAAAATTGGCTTTTTATATGGTTTTACTTGATCTTGTGTATGTTTATTTTAAGATTATGTTTTGCACGTAAAAGTTTTAATGCTTAAAAATGAAGTAAAATAAATGTAAAACGTGTTATTACTTTTGTTTTCTCTTCATAACTTTAAATTAATATCTATTTTTGATACTAGTTTCATCCATTTCATCCACATGTTGTACTGTTCTGGGTAAGTTACCGTATTTTTCGAACTATAAGGCGCACTTACATATGTACATTTTTCTCAAAAATCGACAGTGTGCCTTACTGAAATAATACTGAAGACTGACCTAACCCTAACATGCACCACATGACCCGTTCTGACCAATCAGGGCGAGAGCTGCTGGAGAGGAGTTGGCGAAGGCTCAGAGTACTTTTTAAAAACATTTAGACGTTTTGAGGATATGAACGTTTTCTTGTTGTGGAAATACAGAAGAGTCCTCCAAACCCCTCCTCTTTACTGTTGGCGAGGATCAGATTAGTCCAAAATTGTGATAGTCCTGTTTTAGTCCGGGTTTAGACCTGATGTAGTCCTAATTTAGTCTTAGTTTAGTCCTGTTTTAGTCCTGGTTTAGATCTAAATGTGTTTTATCAGGTTCTTCTTCTACATCCACGGTTCTCTTATCGGCTGAGTGTATGCTTATCTATTAATTCAGGTTGTGCTTACTGACCTCGAACTGATTTTATGTGGTACACGGCATTCAAAAATCTGTCAAAATGTTTTAGAGAACCTTGTGTAGTAAATCCGACAGAAGCTGACCCATAGACCGTATGGACTCTTCCGGCTCCTTCTGACTCTGGCTCCAGTTGACTTACATTAGGATCTTGTCACCCGTCTCTCTGTAACTGCTGCCTCGTCATTTTGGTCTTAAAATGTTCATATTAACTCGCTCCACATGATCCTTAATTTTCTTTTCGCTATTTTGTCTGTCAAAAAAATCCTACTCATAACATAGAGCCTGGCTCCAGATTTGCTCCTGTGACCGTTGTGTGGACTCAATTGAGCGGCGCTGAACACTGCGGGTGACGTCACACTCGCTTAGTCCACTTCTTTTTTACAGTCTATGAGCTGACTGCATCAGCGCACAAGGAGAGAGCTGTTTTTTTTTTTTTTTTTTCCAGTGCTTATAGTTTATGCAAATGAACTATGTGGTTTTAGGTTTTGTTCCTGTAAAACGTAAACAAATGTGCACAAAGCTGCATTAAACACATTATTACTTAATGTATATCGGAGTGCGCTGGACTTTTGCACCACAGGACTGACCAGGACTGAACCAGGACTAAAACAAGACTAAACCAGGACTAAACCATTTTCAGTCTTGGTCTGGTCCCAGTCTCAGTCCCAATCTCAATCTCGGTCCTGTTCCCAGTCTCCAGTCCTAAGTCCTAGTGTTAGTCCCGGTCTGGTTCCGGTCTGGACCCGGACCTGGTTTAGTCCTGGTTTAGACCTGATTCAATCCTGGTTCAGTCCGTATGTGGAGCAAAAGACCGGCATCACAGTTTAAGTCACAGAAACGGGAAACGACCGTCATCCGTTTTTTCCATTATTCATTTAAACACAAAACCGAAAACTGAAAAACCGAATCATTATCCATTTTTTTTCATTTTGGTTTTGGAGACAAATAATGAAGAAAATAGCATTTTTTTTTGTTTGTTTGTTTTGTTTTGTTTTTCGTTTTCTTATTTTTGGTTTTATTTTGAAAAACGAATACATGGATTGGCGGAGCATCTGACGTAAAAACGAAAGTCACCAACGCTCCAATTTACATCTGGGTCACTCGGTTACGCCTGACGACAAAGAAAACCAAAGGCACATTCCTCCACTTCACTTGAGCCCGGGCCTGTTCTGTAACATCTGGACCCGTCGGCGAATTTCGCTTTTTATTGGCGTGACTCACGGTGACAATAATCTACATTTAATTACACCTTCCCCGAACCATATGGGAAGCGATCGGCGCCGACTGTGGGCCGTTTGCGGCGCTGCGTGTTAAGTGCATGTTAGCGGGGGTCACAATTCAGCCTGTAATTACGGCACTTATAAATGTAGCGTATGCAGAAGAGAGCGGCGACACGGGGAACACAGGTGGACGAGCGCCGTGGCAAAGGTGACGAAAGTGCCCTGATTAGAACTTTGTATGAATCACGTAACGGCTGGAGACGAGCACGAGCGAGCGCAGTGAAGGTTTAACGGCGGAGAAGATACTGCGTTTTGTGTGAATGAGGGTGAACTGTCCAAGAGGCTTTTCGAGTGCTGAATAAGGAGCCGCGTGCAGCTACACTCACAGCATCTGTTTTACTCGAGCTTGAGCAGAGACAGCAGAGAATTTGGTTCATTGATATTTGTGATTTGAAAGGTCACAAGATGATCTTTACCACCAAAAACGTTTGAATACATTTTGGAGAATTTTAGATGGAAAAATAATACATACTTTTTTTTACTTATATTGAAATAACTGTAATTTCTGACCACCCTTACAACAAAATGCCAATGTTTACACATGATATATTGTGTAGAAATGCAGCACTTTGAACATTATCATTTTAATTTTATACATTTTCTCTGTTTCACAGTCAGTATTAAAACATACATTACATTTGTGTGGTCAAACCTCCCTGCAGGGTTCCCACTATTTTTCACTGACAGAATTTCAAACTTTTCCATGACATTTTCATGACTTGAAGTGAATTTTCCATGACTTTACGGCACCTGCGTGTGTAGAATTGATCAGACTTTTAGGGCTAAATATGAAATGTCAACCCTTTCCACTCACCTTATGGTTTGGTATTATAGTTTTTTAACATTCAAAATCCTGTCAGTGCATTTATTGTCGTCTTTTTAAACAAAAGGCGCAGACATTCAGAAATAATCATAATAGCCTCATGAGAACTTAACAGAACGCTGTAGTCGTGTGAAAGAGATACTAAAATTCTATTCCATTTCCAAATTTACAAAATTCTATGACTTTTCCAGGCCTGGAAAATTACATTTTCAATTTCCATGACTTTCCTAGGATTTCCATGGCCTTGTCAATGACTGATCTTGTCAGATCTCTGAAGCTCAGCAGGGCAGGGTCTGGTCAGTACTTGGATGGGAGACACTGGGAACACACCACAGTGGGACACCAGTCACAAAAAACTGTTGTTGTGTCGTCAGGCAAGACACTTAACCCATATTGCCTAGTATGAATGTGGTGTGTGCATGACTGTGGGTCGAAGGGGTGTTGGTGCAGCCTCTCTTCTGTCAGTCTGTCCCAGGGCAGCTGTGGATATAATAGAAGCCACACTACCACAGACTCTGGAGCGAATCAAAAATGCAGAAAATTATAAAGTGTCTGTAAAAGCTGTCCATACCCTCTTGTCAAAGTCTGATCTCATCAGATCTCAGAATCTCAGCAAGACCGGGCCTGATTAGGACTTGGATGGGAGACGCTGGGAAAATCAGGTGCCACAGTGGGGCGCCAGTTGCAAAAACAGTTGTTGTGTTCTTAAACAAGGCACTTCACCTACGTTGCCTAGTGTTAAAGTGGTGTGTGTGTGTGAGTGTTGGTGGTGGTTCTGTCAGTCTGCCCCATGGCAGCTGTGATTACCGTAGTAGTTTACCACCACCGACTGTGGAGTGAATGAATAATGAACTTTAAAGCGTCTTTGAGTGTCCAGAAAAGCGCTTTGTAAAACTGATGCATTATTATATAAGACTAGTGCATTATTATTTTGTCTAGTATTTTCACCAAGTACATGTGTTTGCTTCTGCTTTGGTACTATTCTTTTGAAGAAGTGTCACTCAGCCCACCTCCTCAAACCCATTTTCTCTTTTGCAGTTGTGTTTTGATCTATGAAACGATGAACAATAAACTAAACCTAGATTTTGCTCCATTTTGCGCACACGCCGTGAGCCTCAGAGAGCTCGCCCGCTGCAGATAGAGCAGCCCGTCCCTGCTGAAGTCTTGTTTGATGGCGGTTGCAGAGCGCTTGTGTCATTCATATTGTGTGCTGTGACAGAGCAGTGCTTTGGAGACCTGCACCAGGCCTGACTGAAGGATCACAGAGTCCCAAAGCTCCCACCGGCTCCTCAATCTTCTGATGCAAGAGACCAACAACTGCTCACTATTACCAACTCGACCAAACACCATCAAAACTTTTACACACGACTTAAAGCCTTGTGTGTAATGTCTAACAAGTAACACTGAGAAACGAAGCATTTTCAGCTATTAAAACTGATTTTCTTTGGCAAAAAAACATATTGAATTGTAACTTTTGTGCAAGCTCCATGTTTGTACAATCCAATATGGCAAAAAGTAATAAAACTACTACGCAGAGTACACAGTTTCAAATTGAAAAACAGCAAATAAAATCAATAAAAGACAGTCAGAGGGCCACAACATTCTCAGGACATGTTAAAAGCCACTGAGTAAAAGTGTGTTTTTGAACGAGACTTAAAAGAATCGACTGAAAGGATGGTAAAAATGTGAGGAGGGGCCAAGTACAGAAAAGGCCGAGTCACCCCGACATTTGAGTCTCGATTTTGGAAGTTGGAAGTTGGAAAGGATTTTAGGGAACAATAATGTCTGAAATGTACGTTGGGGCTGGTCCATGAAGTGCTTTAAAAACAAACAATAACGTTTTAAAATCAACTCTAAAATGAATTAAAATGAAACTTGTTCGCCCCTCCCCCTCACATGGACCCTCCCTTTTTTACAAAATAAAAGTCGAATTGAAACTTTTGTGCAGGCTCCATGCAAGATCCACGTTTGTACAATCCAATATCGCCAACAGTAACAAAACTACTAGAGAATACACAATTTCTGGTCCAAAATTGGAGTTATATTTTGTGCAGTGGATGAAACAGAAAGGCAAAGACAAAATATAAAGTAATTTAACAAAGGCCCAAATTAGGTAAATTGTTAACAAAAAGCCGAGTCCAACTGGGGAAACTTAAATCAAACGGAACAGAACAAAACAAACCCGACCAGACCAGACAAAGAACAGAGGACCAACTAAAACTGAACACAAGAGGGAGGAATTACACTAAATAATTAACTAAAACTACTAAATTAATCAAAGCAACAAGAAGCCAAATTAGTATAAAACAGAAATTAATAAGTGATAATAAAGTGACCTTAAACAAACTAGACAAACAAACTTAGTAAAACAAATTAATAGTGGTCTCCCTCTTTGTTCGGCGATGTGTACGTAAATAATTCAGACCTGTATTAACTAAAATGTGTGCACCCAAATTAGAATATAAGTCTAAATAAATGAACTAAATTAAGAAGTTTGTGCTGTAATTAACTTAATGTGAATGAAATAAAATAATACTAACACAGTGGAGTGGTGGCAGAGGTCTCCACCACATTTTGGATCAAATTGTTAACAAAAAAAGTTTGCCCCAACTTAAAAACACACTACCATAAGTATTTTAAGAATATAGAATCAATATATAAAGATGCCTATACAGTAGTGCAGGTATAAACGCATCGATGTGAACTCTTTTAGTTTATTTTAAAAGGTAACATTATTAGATGGAACAAAGAGCATTTCATTTTCAATTAAACGGGTGATGTTTGTCTATTTTTGTCTCTTTCATTGTGTAGACTGCATTCGGCAAACAGCAGGAAATCCATAAGAAATTAGTAAAATGCTTCACTAATCTCATATTTATTTCACATTAATCTGGTATTAAAAGCGCCGTATGTTATTCTTCTGCATGTCAAATATTATTGCTTTGCCAGGAATGTTCCAGAGTATGGAATTAAACTTATATTAGGGTGGTCCAAAAAAAGATTAGATTAGAATCAGCATTTGGTTCTACGGAAGCTCTGAGAGGCAAGAGGGGAAAAAAAAGAGGCAGTTCATTTGGGCTCTATTTTCTAAGTGTTTTTTTTTTTTTTCACCACTCAAAAAAAATTAAATAAAAAATTCTACAAAAAATAAAATAAAAAATTCTACAAAAAAAAAAAAAAAAAAAAAAAAAATTCTAATTTTTTTTTTCTAAAAAAAAAAATCTACTTTTTTTTTTCTCTCTCTTGTGTGTGTGTGTATTTTTTTTTTTTTTTCACTGTTGATGTGGCTGACAAAAAAAAAAACAAAAAAACAACAACAACACCACTCAGTGTAGTACGACCACAAGTGTTTTCCTGGTATATTACTATAAGTACCACACTTCAGCCTTGGCAAATCGGTGGATTATTGGCTTATGGCGTTCTGGGTTAGGACGTGGGAGGCCAGGGTTCGAAACTCACCTGCTCCAGGTTGTTTATTTTTATTCTAGCTGAATACAGTCTTTTCATGAGTTTTATGTTCTGTGTTCTCTTTTATGAGTAATATGAGAAGTAAGCTCGATGCATCACTGATCACACTATACAGGTGTTTTTTTTTTGTTTTTTTTGTCAGGCACATCAACAGTGAAAAAAAAAAAAGAGAAAAAAACTTTTTTTTTTTTTTTGTAGAATTTATTTATTTATTTTTTTGTTGGTGAAAAAAAAAAAAAAAAAAAACACTTAGAAAATAGAGCCCAAATGACCTGCCTCTTTTTTTTTTTTTTTTTTTTTTTCTCTTGCCTCTCAGGGCTTCTGTAGGTTCCATATCTGGCAAATTAATTAATATTTAGAGGTTGCTTAAGACACCTGAAGATTGCCGTATAGGCCTTACAGTATAACATAGAACCAAATAAATAAGGCATATTTGAATAATTTGTCATTTCATTTGGGAAAAAAAACAAACTGAAACTTGCATAAAAATTACTTAGAAAGTCCATAAAAGCTGCTTAGAAAGTCCAGCTCTTCTGTGGCTTTGTTGGCATCACAAAAGATGCTCCTGTGCTCTGTGACAACCTGAAGTAGATCCTGTTTCTGATCTTCAGTCTTTGTTCGGCTACAGTTAAAATCTTGAATAAACTTCACCTCCTTTCAGCAACATCACTGACAACCCGGAATACACAATTTTAGCATCTTCTGAAAGTCTGCATCTTCAGCCCAGTTTTCTTGGGGAATTGTTAAAATTGTTTGTGGCAGATCAAGAGCTTCGAAGAAACACATCGCGCTGGTGGAGACAAAACCACTGATCTGCTTCCTTTCATAATCTGCTTGATTAAGGGCGTCACGTCGCTTTGGTGGAACCTCTGAACCTTCCTTTTCCATAAGATTGTGAACCATCAGCTTCTTCTCTTCTTCTGTCACACTGGAGTCGGAGAACGCCAGGCCAAACATTTCTTCACTCAAGTACCAAAGATGTCGGCCGAAAGCTGTTAAGGCGCTTTCTTCACAACTTAATTTTCATATTGTGGCAGCTTCTTAAGGAAAACCAAATCATCTGCAGGAGCTTCAAAACTTCATCCAGAAACTTCATGCAGCTTGAGCAACGTCTACAACATCTCCTTTTTCTTCGAAATTTCTTCCTTAATCATATTTCGGATGCTAAAACCTAATGCAGGATTCTAATCGAGGTTACCTGAAACTTTATTTTTTTTATTTTTTTTTACAATGCTTTGAGGAACCAACCAAACTTTTATCTTAATTCCATGACTACATCTCTACCTCTATGGAGACAAGCCACCGGGTCAAGTTATAGATCAGATCTGTGAGAAGGTGAGGTGTTTAAAGACAAATATGTATATGGAAGAAAACTCTCTAATGCACCTTTAAGCACTAAAAAGTAACTGTATGACTTTTTCCGCAGTGATTATCAGTTCAAAACTAAATCTTCTGAATGAAAAAGACCTCAAAGTGTTGCATGGAATCAGGAAATGAATAGAGTACAATGAAAGGATCAGTCTGTCTATCTACTTACCTATCTCTCTCTCATTCTTTCTTTATCTTTACATCTCCAATGTTTCCGTTCTTACCATAATCTTCCGTTGACGAGGTTTAGTTGCATCACTTCGCGGCTTGTGTGACTGGCTGTTTCGGGAGCTCTGTGTACGTATGCAGCCTCCAGATCGCCGCGGGCCACTTTCCTTTTCTCTCTTTCTCTTCCCCCTCCTCCCTCTCTCTCCCTCTTTTATCCCAAAGTTCAGTTCTTCGCTCAAAGCCATCCTGCGTTCACTACCAGGACAACGCATCCTCCCGACTGGATTACCGTCAAGGTGATGTGAGAGTACGTGGAGTCTGTAGCGGGCGAAGACGGCGAGGACGGCGAGGAGGAGGAGGGAGGGGGGCATATGAAAGGATAATACAGATTGGATCACAGCGTGGGGAGCGTAATGTGAGATCAGATAGAGAAAAAGACCGTGTTACTGGAGGATAACCTTTCATAAAGATATGCACTTTCTGGAGGCTGCCGCACACATGGTGGAGTCTGTGTGAGCGGCTCTCGCGTCTGTTTTAACACATGTCTGATCAAACTCTTCTGTAGTGAGAAGAGAAGACAAGCAAGACGTAAAGAGAGACGCTTGTGAGTAACACTTTGAATTGCAGTCCTTAACAAACCATTTACCGTATTTTTCTACCTATAAATCGCTCCGAAGTACAAGTCGAACCAGCCAAAAAATGCATAATGAAGAAGAAAAAAACACTATGTGACTATAAGTCATACTTTTTGGGGGAAATTTATTTGATAAGATCAGAGATCAGGAACCGACATTTCATCTTGAAATTCAAGCTCTAGTAAAAACAATAGAAGACAGAACAACAGACTGTTAACGTCACATATGAACAGTTCTTCAGATAAACTACAACATAAACAACAGAACAGAACAAGTTTAACAAACTCTCCATCTCACTTCAAATCACTAAATCCATTCAGTTCTTCATCCTCGGTGTCACTTCTGAGCAACTCCGCAATCTCCAGAGGTAAACAGAGCGCTGTAGCTGCCTTCAGACTCAGCATCAGTTCCAGTTAGAATTATTCTGGCCTTTCTGAATCCCGACAGGATGGTTTCGGTGTCACTGAAGTCCAGGCTTTGTCCATCCATCCTGTGACTTCCAGGAAAGTTGCATGGTGCATCCTCCCGGTTACCGTGAAGCTGTGTTCTCCATCTCCGCTTTCCGCCAGTCCCTCACAAGTTTCTCATTCACTCGAAACTTTCTTCCTTCTGCTCAGTTACCATTTTCAGCTACATATTTCACTATTTGCAGCTTATATAATCTGAAAAATATGATTTTCTTGAATGATCCATCGATCCATCCAGTGACCATCTAGTGACTTCCAGGAAAGTTGCACGGTGCACCCACCCGGTTCCCGTGAAGTTGTGTTCTCCATCTTTCTGCCAGTCCCTCACAAGTTTCTTTCTCACTTCAAACTTTCTTTCTGCTGCTTGATTACCGTTTTCTGCTGCATATTTCACTACTTGTAGCAAGACAGTGGCTCTTACTGCAGGAGACTTCCGCAGTAGAGCCAAGTGACAGTGGTACAGGAGTAATAGGAGCAGCAGATACTGACTCATAAGTCTAGAGTGCCCTTACGAGGCTGTCAGTGTGAATTTTTTTTATATATAAGTTGCACCGGAGAATAAGTCGCAGGAAACACCCAAACCATGAAAAAAAGTGCGACTTATAGTTCGAAAAATACAGCAATTTAACGGTGCACTGTTGAACTTTTCTAGTGGAGGGTCTCTACTGCTGTTGTCTTATTGTAGCAGGGGAATTACAGGTCAGATCTGTAGAAAAGTGAGTCTGCACACAGTGAGAAGGCATGTAGGTCCCTGAATGCCCCCGCCTGACCATCTCAGATTTGACTGAAAAAAATTCTAGGTGGTTCACACACTTTCAAATAGGAAAAGTCCCAATTTTTAGCTCCCAACTCCGTATAGTTTTGTCATTAACTAATTTTTGTCAACTCTCCCCTGACTTGTTTTGAGCAGAGTTTTCCAAGGAGCCACTTTCAGATTGCTCTATCAAAAAAAAAAAAAAAAAAAAACGATTTATTTTTTTGAGATACATTTAGAATCATGGGAGAACCATATCATTGCATCCCAAACCCCCAGAGGTGGCGATGACACTTTAATCACGCTCATTGTTCAGCTTGATTCTTCATGAGCAGGTGAACACGTGAGAGACAGAAGTTGCAAAGTTGAGAAGATGGTGTTATTTTCCACTTATCACGAGTAAAAGAGAGAAGAAAACAAAAGTTAATCTGAAATTTGCCAGACTTACCTCAGAAACGTTGGACTTGCCCACAGCTCTGTCCGCACGCCTTTATTCTCAGGATGAGGAGTGTTCCCTGAGCGGTGCCTAAACCCAGTGTGTGTGCGTGGGCTCCGGCTCAGATCATATTAATGTTACATGTGTTTTTGTGTGTGCAGAGGTCTGCCCTGGTCTATATTGGGATTTCCTGAAACAGACCTGCTCTGGTCTTCACTGAAAACAAATGTGACTTTTGGCGAGTTTGGCCACACAACTGAAAAACATCCAGGCCGCATAGTAGAAGGGGCTTTAACAACAAGTCTTTATTCATTGTGGCTAACCACACAGAGCTTAGTTGCATTTTCAAAGATTTATATAATATATATTATATATATATATATATATATATATATATATTATATATATATATATTTTTTTTTTTTTTTTTAGTTGATGTAATATTTTTTTTTACATTCTAGTACTACGTTTTGGAACTGTAAATATCAAATGATATAAAATGTGATTCACCAATCTTAATCTGGTCCAATCCAAATGTAAACACAAAAATCTCGCTAGATCATTTTTCTCGTGTGCACAGTCTTCTGTCGATTTTTGCTCTCGGATATCTTGTGGGATGGAAGGTTGTAGGTTTGGTCTCAGCTTTGGTGGGGACATTTGTGGATTCATTCATATGTTTTATGAATTCTTTTCAAAAACACACAGAGTCTGGGCAGGTCCAAAATAAGTGAGAGGTGGTTTCATTTTTCAGTTTGTGTCCATTGTTCTTCTAAAATGATTCTTTAGTGGAAAACAGCGATGTAGGAGTTTGTAGCAGATTTCCCTTTGCTTGTTGGTGATGAGATATTTGTGAGGTCATGTCCAAACATTTTTCCATGGAATGCTCTTTTTAGGCTCTTGGCTCCATTAATGACATCACTCTGTTGCAGAACGTCCAATAAACAAAATGTGAACTAAAACGTGTTAAATTAATACTACTGAGTTTGGAAAAATATTGTAATAAATGTATATTTTTTGTTTATTAAAATAAAATTACTATGACTATTTTGTCTTCCCCAAATATTGGTTGTGACATGTCCCCACCATCCCTATGCAAACCTACGCCCTTGGTGGCACGAGATCTTGTACCAGCCCTACTAACTGATACTAATACTGACATCGAAACTAGATACTCATATGAGCAAGTATCAACGCTAAAAAAAGTATAACTACAAAGTTTCAGAATGATCTTGAGCTGTGTCAGAACAAAAATAAGAGCACATAGACTAGTACACAAAAACATAATTGGGAGTTTGTTTTCGATGAAAGTTTTCACATTATAACATCGATCAGAAAATAGCGTAATAGTGTGGGCTCTTTAACTAAATCAGCTCACTAATTGGAATTCCCCGATCTTGTGTGTTTGTGAATGAGAGCTGTGTTCTGAGAAAGCGCCGCGTGAACTAATGAGAAATGTTCCAAATGATGTGGCCACCTGAGCCCCCTGATCAGATTCATGTTTGAACCAAATCATCGAATTAAAGCACGTCTCGAAAATTGTGCTAAAATGATAAAAACAACAACAAAAACAACAACTGTAAAATAAGTACAACAGCTAACGGTACATTGTGCTGCTTTTCAAACGCTTTTCTCAGTGGAGATGTTATTTCTTCGTCTGGATTGTTCCACAGTATGCCATTAAACCTTTCTGTCTTCACAGAGACCAAAGCAGACCAAGTTACAGGTCAGATCTGTGGAGAGGCAACCCGCTCACAGTCAGAACGCCTGTTTTTCTAGGCATTTTTGAGAAGTTACATAGTGCAGTAGGGCTGCATTCAGAAGGTACATACCTCAATACACTGGCCACGATATGATACATACCTCGATACGTAGACCCCGATATGATACATACATCGATACACTGGACACGATATGATACATACCTCGATACACACACCCCGATACGATACATACATCGATACATAGGCCAAGATACGATACATACCTCAATACATTGGCTACAATATGATACATACCTCGATACATTTGCCTTTATATGATACATACCTCGATACAATGGTCATGATATGATACATACCTCCATACACAGGCGATACGATGCATACCTTGATACATAGGTCACAATATGATACATACCTCGATACATAGGCCAAGATACGATACATACCTCAATACATTGGCTACAATATGATACATACCTCGATACATTTGCCTTTATATGATGCATATCTTGACACACTGGCTACAATATGATACATACCGCCATACATAGGCGATACGATACGATACATACCTTGATACATAGGCCACAATACGGTACATACCTTGATACATTGGCTACGATATGATACATACCTCGATGCATTTGCCTTTATACAATACATACCTCGATACAATGGCCATGATATGATACATACCTCCATACATAGGCGATACGATGCATACCTCGATACATTGGCCACGATACGATACATACCTTGATACATTGGCTACGATACGATACATACCTTGATACATTGGCTACGATACGATACATACCTTGATACATTGGCTATGATATGATACATACCTTGATACATGGTCATGGTACAAGACATACCTCGATACCTGGGCCACGATAGGATACATACCTCAATAGATTGGCCACGTTACGATACGTATCCCGATACATTGTCCACGATACGATACATACCTTGATACAGTGAGCTTACAATTCAATATGATTCAATTTGATATATTTCAATTTGATTTAATACGGTTTGATAACAAAATTAATGCTAAATCAAGGCTGTGGTACTAAAAGTCTTTGCGAAACCACTTCTCGTGCAAAGTTCATATGAAACACAAACAATTTAATCATCAAAACTGTGAAAATGTCAAATGTTTTGCATAAACGAGTTCCCTTCCACTAAACAAACAACAAAACTGTATCTCTATAACCAAATAATTAAGTAAAAAAACACTCTTGGCTATATATCGATAGAGAAGCCCACGATATCGATACTGTATCATGACATTAAACGATACAGTATATTGATATTTTTGCACATTCCTATAGGGCACCTTTAAACAAATTCCAACTTTTTAGCACTGCAGTTCATGAATAATTACATCTATTTCTATGTCCGTCCTTTTGTCTGTCCATCCAGCTGTGATGCTAGTCCCAATTTCATTACCTCCGCTCCTCTCCTCCTCATCTTCCTCTCCGCTCCTCTCCTCCTCCTCCTCCACTATCTCTATCCTCAAGGCCCCCCATTGTACTGCAGTCTGCGTTTGGCCTTAGCCGCACAAAACAATGTCTTGAGCGAGATTTCCTGTTCTCCGGTCCGGCCCAGCAGATATTTTCTCATCAGTCAGGGCTGCACAGTTGAATTAAGGTCAGCGGTGGGCTCCTTGGCGACAGAAGAGGGAGTCCAAACATTTGTCATAAGCAGGGAGGGCGTCTCCGCGCTGACATCCACCACGGAGCACAATGTGAAAGTCAAATCCTACGGGGAGAGTGAAGGGCCTGGGAATTAGACTGTAATGGTGTCCTTCTGTCAGATGGGGGGAGGTTCCATTATTACGACATCAAATAAATCATGTTGTTAGCACTGTACCTTAATAAAGCATGAAGAAAGATGTCATATTAGGCTAAAAAATACTACATTGCTTATTAAAGTCCTATAGTATTACGCAAAATTGAGTCTCGTGAGCTTTAAGCCGTGTTAGAATGTTGTTAATTATGGATTTGAGGGCACGACACAGATACTTGGAGTCGTGTTTTGTTTCATTTACGCATTTCTGTAATCCTTTACTAATCTGTCTACATCTCCAAAGCTCAAAATGCTCTGTCTCACTTTATTTTTGGAGTTAACAGCTATCTTTTACCTTTTGTTCAACAGACACTGGCAATTCCAGAGCTTAAATTATCCAAATGATTCTTGTGAAAAACACAGTGGAGCACTTCCTGTATTACTACATTACATCACAAGGTGGAACAGAGTGTTTTCAGTTTGAGAGAAGAATGCAGTCTATGATTAAATAAATGTGTGAATGAAACAACGCAACTCCAGGTCTGTTTGTGCTGAGGAAACAGCATTATAATATCGATCAGAAAATAGAGTAATACAGGCTTTTTAAGAATGATCTAGCCTTAGTAACTACTTCATTAATTTGGTTATTAAATCCTTAAATTTTCTACAGTCTTAAAAACATGAAAAAGAGAGCTAGTTCACTTTCTCAACAGTTTGGAACTCATTGCTCCGATCTACTAGCCAGGCTGGCGCAATTAGTGCCTGCGCTCAATTTCATTTCTCTCCAGCGTCTTGGTCAGGAAGCGGAATACACAAGAACCCCGGAAGTTGTAGGCCGCGCACTGGCCAATCAGCGAAGAGCTGTGAAACCATGACTAGGTACCTTTTTGTGGTACAGCACAACAGTAAACAAAGAGGTCAAGATGGATGTAGACGAAGCCTTACATTCTGTGTTGGCAACGATTACCAAGATCGAGGATTTAAAGCCGGAACAATGAATGTTTGGTGAATTTTATCAAGGAGAAATTTGTTATTGCCCTTTTTCCTATGGGATTTGGCGCAAATAGCAGTGATTGGTTAAATAAAAAAATACTTGCCTACCATTGAGCAAATGAATCCTAATGCTGAGGTCAGACGGTTTCCACAAAGTGAAACTGACTGATGAATCAGGCTACTGAACTACCCCCCTTTTCCCCCAACACGCCCAATACTCTGCACAGAGCAAAAAGTGGAGTGTTATCTGTGATACACATAAGATTCTGTAGTGTTGCCATTTTGGAAATCACAAATTAAACCACAATCTGCTGCTCACTAATGATGATGATGATGCTGTCCATGGGAGGTATCGATAACTGAGCAGCTCTTTGTTGTGATCACATTGACTGTGATGTCGGCTCCCATTGGGCATTGCAGGTTTCTATCATGGAAGTCTTTTTACACAACATTGTGATTTAAAATGTCCAAACTGTAACGTAATGATCCACATGTGTCAGTGGAGAAAAGCAAAATAGATCTGCTTTAAGAAAAAAGTCTGTCATGGTCTTGTTTCCAGACGCATTATCATGATGAGAAAAGTAGGAGTCTTTCTTCTCACTCAGTTTGAAACACAAGTTGGATGCAGATGACTCACACACTATTCCCTCTCTTCTTCTGCTGATCTGTGTGTGTTTGTCATGTTTACGGCCGCCTCGAAGCCTAATCTCGCTCAGCGGGGGCCCCTGGTGGGTGGTAATGTGCGCTGTCTCGCCATATGCTCTTTGATTATTGAGGATGAAGTGTGAAAACAGAGTCAGACCTGTCAAAGTCTATTTATTTATTCATTTATTTATAACATTCACTGGCCACCATTAATTGAGTCTGTGTCTCGAACATATGGACATTATATTAGCTCCGACATTACAGGACAAGGAAAAGGGACGTGTGCAAAGAGAGACCATAAAAAATGTTAAATTACTCACCTTAATTAAGATTTGTTAATTTGCTGAACTATTGTGGCACATTGGTAATGTTGATAACTTATAGGAATGATGCTCTGTGTAACTTGAAGAAGAGGCTTTCTATTCTTTACCTGGAATGTTTCACAGTGTGGCATTAAAGCTGCATTGTAACTTTTATTTTATTTTTTTGCCAGATGGTCCACCACCTGCTTGTCTGCATGGATATGTTTTTTTCTGTTGCCTAGAATATTCCACAGCATTGAAGTTATTTATCCCCGGTAGGGATGGGCATTCAATAAATTTTTCTTAATCGATCGTCTGGAGAATTAACGATTGATTTTCAATTAATTAACTTTTTTATTCAAATTATCAGCATTACTATTACTAATCTGTGTAAATAACCTCAACTTTACTACATATAAACCAAAACCACTCTAGAGCCACATCAGACCATTTGAGATTATAAAATGTTTAATGCAGCTTTGACACATTTGTTTATGTTTTACAGAAATTAAACTTAAAACCACATGACTCATTTGCATAAACTATAAGGGCTGAAAAAATCAGCTCTTTCCTTGTGCGCTGATGCGGTTCAGCTTCTGTCGGACTAAAGGACACGACTCAGTGGAATATGAATGTTCTCTCTGTGATAGAGGGATGTTGATGATGATGATGGTGAGTGTGTTCTGTGTGTGTGTCGAGTTGGAGATGGTTCATGTTTTCAGAGATCAGACGTGTGCAGGTTTAGTGCAGCTCTTTATTTAAAATCATTTCACTTTATTTGTGTTGGTCACTTTATTTATTTTGGCTTCTGTTGTGATGAAAAGACTGAAAAGTGTTTGTGTTTTGGACACATGTGACCTCATCTTAATGTTGCAGTAACCAGGATACTCCAAAAACCCGATCATACCCGGGACACTGATGTGCTGTAAACACACTCACTGAGTGGAACAGTGTCTCCACGGAGCCAGAGCCCAAACGTGGGACTGTGAGGCACAACTCCAGTGTTTGTGTCAGACGGAGCCTCGTCTTCTTACGCTACGCACAGAAACCTACATTTGTTTTGTCGATTAAAAATGAACATGATCAACGAAATTCTTAATAATTAAATTATCGATTAGTCAACTAATCATGCCCCATCCCTAATCTACAGGGAGATAAGAAAGTAAAGCTCCCAGGCTGCTTACATGTCAGATCTGTGCAGAGGCCTCTCCACTTTCATTAAGAATGCATGTTTCAAGGTGTTTTTAGACAGTAAGAAAACCTGTAATTTAATAAACTCCAGACAAAGCAATAACAGTCACATACCCTCCACCAGAAAAAAGTTTCACAGTCCAATTTTCAACAAATCTGTCTCTCCGAAGAGAAAAGACTGGTGACGCCATCAGGCCAATAACATTTCACAGAAGCGGTCCCCCCTCTAGAAAAGCATAATGCCATCTTGGACATGAAGGTCAGATCTGGATAAATAGATGGATAGATAACTAAAATTTGTTTGATGTTTGATGCCATATTGTGGAAAATCCAGCTAAAGTTGTGTTTTCTATGGAAGCAAGCTGGTAGTAGATGTTCCAATCAGAAAACCACATAGACCGCATTTATCTTACTTTTATTTATTTTTTATTTTTTTGCAAAATGTATCTGTTTTAATCCAAAATCCCAATTCTGTTGAGGACTTCCAGTGTAAATCAGGAGGCCGGTCTTGGCTGGTGCTGTGAGAGCGTGCGGCATCTCGGACAGGCGGGTCAGATCTGGACACATGCAAATGAACTTGTCTCATCAGATATGCGTTTCCAGAGAGGCCAAGGCGTGATTTCACACAAATTATGGGAGCAGTCATTTCCCATTATGTCCACGCTAAATGAGCAATGACCTACGAGCGACTGCCTGTCTGACCCGTGTCACAACACCTCCTCTGTTTCACCAGCACAACATCTCAGAGCCTCAGAGCCGCGCGGACCTCTGCCCACGTTCGGAGAGCGGATGGAGGAGCAGATGCATGAGTCTAGACAGTGTTCATCCTCTCCAAGTGCAGCCCACAGATAGAAGTACTGGCATAATTGTACTATTGTGTTGAGGACATTGAAAAATATAATCTCTTAAAGTGGTTTTTACCAGATGCAGCTGAACAAATTTTGCTTTGACCCAGCGCCAGTATGTTGTGAAAGAAGCTCTTGAGGTCATAATAAGCCCGCTGTGTATTGTCTGCACTGAGTAATAAAGTGTTTCATTGTTCAAGAGTCAGGAAGTGTGATGTTAGCATGCTGATTGCAGTATCTTGACGGCAAAACTCCGCTCTGGCCTCAGGAGGTTGTAGGTAATGGATGTTAGACCAAAATATATATATTTTATGATAATCCTGAATAAGAAACATGCCAAAATGTTTTCCTGTAAGTGTCTTGGTTCAAATATTGGACAAAAAAGATGAGAATAGACAGTAAAATTAACCACAGAACTGCAGAAAATCAATAATTTTTGTATCATTGTATTAAAAAGAACAGCAAATAGATCTGTATTTACAGTGCAAAAACAAAATTTAGTCAAGTTAAGATGGTTAAGATTGAAATAAGAAAGTTTTATGAGTAAACTTCACTTGACAAGTAAAATTATCTGCTCGTGGAATAAGACTTTTTGCACTTAAAATAAGAAACACACTTATTGCATTGGTAGATAATTCTATTTGTCAAGTTGAATCGATTCAAATAAAGTAAAATGTTCTTAATTTAAGTCATTTTAATTTACCTAGATATTGTTTTTTCCAGTGTACCACTTCTACCATAGTAAGCATTATAATTATAGTAATTCACAGTAATTAGATATAACAGTAATCGCATCCAAACTGATCAAAATAAAAAGGTATCTTCATATTTATTTATTTACTTTTGTAGAATTGTTCAGTCAAATATTTTATTTCTATACTAATCCTCAAATCCTTAATATTGCACCATTTTCTGATCTATGTTTTAATGTTTCCTCATCACAAACAAATGTTTAACATAGAAACTCTTCGTATTTAGGCTGAGTTCTTCTCCCAAAACTGTGATGTCATGGGATAATACAGGAAGTACTCCACTGTGTGCCCTGGGAATTTTCAATTTCTACAAAACAGAAAGTAAAATGTAGCTGTTAACGTGAAAACTACAGCTTCATGACATCGTAAGTTGGAACAGAGCATTTTGAGCTTTGGCTGTGTTGTAGTACTGCAGACAGCCTTGAGACTGTTTTTTTTAAGGTCTTGATCTCGTCTCAGACTCGACTGCATTTGGACTAGGTCTTGTCTCGGTCTTGAAGGCGCTTGTACTCGCTCTTGTCTCGGGCTCGAGGTCTGACATTTGTCGAATGTGATCATGTTACATCATGGCTGCTGCTGTCGGCAATAAACTTCTTACCGCGACATGTGGATGAAGTTAGCCAATAAACGTGCACAAATGCATCTGTATTTGTCATGATGTGCGTTTGGTAAATGTGCAGAGGCTAAATACCACTGCAAAACCAGTAAGAGAAAGTAACTCCAGTCAGAAACTTGAAAAAACAGGTTTAAAAATTCTACCTACTTTCTACACTTTCTTCAGTTTTCTGTAAAGTGCCAGTGGAAGTGGGATTAAAAAAGGGATTCTCAAACTGTAGGTGAGGGTCTAAAAAGAGGCACAGAGTGTTTGCTTGGCTTATTTTAAGCCTAAATGAACATTAATCAGTTAAAATGGAGATAGATTTATAAAAAAACAAACAAAAAAAAAAAAACATTGATCTATATGTGCCAAAATAACTGTTACATACAAATAAATGTGAAAAATGACAAAGATGGCCTTGATTTGGTATCAGTGGGTTGTGGTCTCGGTCTTGTCTTGGTCTCGATCCTCAGAGGTCTTGGTCTTGTCACAGTCTCAGGACCCTGTGGTCTTGGACTGGTCTTGGTCCTGATTAGTGCGGTCTTGACTACAACACTAGTAAACAGAGTAATAATAAAGGATCACTCAGACATGTGTGAATGAAACAAAACAACTCTGAGTATGTTTTTGAGGACATAACAGCGTTATAACATGGCTAAAATTTTACAAGAGACATTTTTGTGTAATATAAGACCATTAAATCTGTGTATCATTCGTTCAACGGATAACAATTTGTTGTTTTTTTTTTTCAGTTTTTGATTTTGTGTTTAAATGAAGAATGGAAAAAACGGATAACGGCTGTTTACATGACTTTTGTTACTGCGATGCCGGACTTTTGCGCTGCATATGGACTGAACCAGGACTGATCCAGGTCCGGGACCACACCGGGACCAGACCGGGATCAGAGTGGGACTAAGACCGAGTCTGGTCCCAGTCTGGTCTCAGTCTCGGTCTGATCTCGGTCTGGTCCTGGTCTGGTCCTGGACCTGGATCAGTCCTGGTTTAGTACGTATGCAGTGCAAAAGTCCGGCATCGCAGTCACGGAAGTCACGTAAATGGGAAACGGCCGTTATCCATTTTTTTTCCATTCTTCTTTTAAACACAAAATCCAAAACTGATAAAACTAATCGTTATCCGTTTTTTCATTTTGGTTTTGGAGACACAAATAATGAAGAAAACAATTGTTTTTTAATTTTCTTACTTTTGGTTTTATATTGAAAAACGAATGAATGAATGATACACGGATTCCGTTAAAATCCCTCCATTTGTTTCTATCACCAGTCGATGGTTCAAATTCACACCTGCTTTGCTTTCATAACCTGTTCACACGTTCCATAGGGGCAGTCGTTCCTCTCCACAGCTATACATAGAAACCACCCCTCCGAAACGGTCGCTGTGGACTGGCCCGGGATGATTAATCAAAGCCAATGATGTCAATGGGGGCCGTGTTTATGAAATTAGCGGCGCACTGTCTCCCATTATTGTACAGGCTCTAAGTGCATTACAGAGCCGGCAACAATAACGCAGGTGTGGAAATCAGTTAGGTCCATTCTCCGTCTCCATCAGCCCCTCTCCGCTCTTGTTTTCTGAGCAATTAAGTGCCTAATCCGCCGCCATGTTGAGAGGGTTGGTGTCAAGGAGGCGCGAATACCCACAACGCGCCGGGAGTGTTCGCGCGGTATCGATCGGCGGCTTTCACCAGGTTCGTTTTTTTGCATTAGGCGGAATGATCTCATGACCTCGTAGGTAAATAGGTGGAAGGTGGAGTGGTTAGCGTTAACAAGTCGCGGCAGGAAGAGAAAGGGCTTTGTAACGCGGCGGTTCGCATGCCGCCTGTACGCTAATGCGGGTTTGCGATCCAGGTCAGTGCTGCATAAGTGAATTCATGCAGATAAGTGGAAATGGTATTGGCACGTAATGATTATGGGTCTTGTAAAGGGTGAAAACGATGATTTCTGTTTAGATCTGATATTAATTAACTATGGCAAGTATCATAATATTGATCTGATACTGATAAATTCTGTATTAAAATGCATCAAAACACCTCTAATATTAAGAATTTTATCTTTGGCGTTAATATCTTTGCTCAACTCCAGCTTGAACTGATCAGAAAAATGTTATACTATTTGAAATTAAACTAAAATATTGACAATTTATTACCTGTGTGAAGTTTGCCCCATCAAACACAAATCTACACAAAAACTGTCAATTGTTTGTGCTGTTTTGTGCTGCGAAAAGTTTTGTTTGTGCGATTATGGTTCTCAAGATATTTGCAGTTTTATTTTAGGCGTCATCCAGCCCCTCAAAATGTTAAATAGCCTCAAAACAGGCAGAAAATTATACGGAAAGTTTGAATTTTATTTGTATTTTTTTGTGCTGTGACAATTTTCTTTGTGCAAGTATATTTCTAAAATTATTACTTATTATTTTGCGGAAATTATATGACATCCTTTCCACTCAGCAAACACAATACAAACTTTTCATAAAATTTTCTACCTGTTTTGAGGCTGTTTAACATTTTGAGGGGCTGGATGACGTCATCGGCCAAAAGTAAAACTGCAAATATCTTTAAGAACCATAATCGCACAAACAAAACTTTTTGCAGCACAAATGAAGCACAAATAAATGACCATTTCGGGATGTTTTAGGGCATTTTTAAGCTTCCTGCGGAGCTGCTGACCTCAGTTAGACTTATGAAAGAATTGTTAATATCTCAAAAACTAAAACAGCACAAACGGAGCACAAATGACTGACATAGTTTTTGTGTAGGTTTGCTTTTGATGGGGGGTCAACTTCATGAAGGTCAATTTATTTTTAAAAATTACCCCCAAAAAATGGTCAGAAAACTGAATTTTTTGGAGAAATTGTAAGTATTTATATTTTTACAAGATATAAATAAATACATAAATAAATACATACATAAATAAATAAAAGTTCTATTTTAAATCTACTGTTTTTAAATGGGACCCAAGTCAAAACTGATACCAATCCATTTCTTGGACATCACATACATACTTGGACAAGCTGGCTGGGTGTCGTGTCTTGCCCAAGGACACAAAAAAAGTGTTCACTAGTTGGTTTAAAACTGAGATTTAGCTGCCAACCTGTAACAGAATGTTCTAGCAGCCACTGTCACTCATTATTTCCCAGCAACAACCCAGTGCTTTTGTGGAAACATTGGATAAGGTTTTGGATGAACTAGGATTTGTTTAGCACTTCCAAATTTATTTTTAACATTTGATTTTGTTCGCAATAACGCGAAATATTGTGCACAAACTGTACTTTTCTTCTCTGCACTGTGACTAGAAGCAAAGGTTAAGGGTCCGTCAAATGCTTTTCTCCATGAAATGTTATTGTTTTGTCTGGAATGTTTCACAGTATGGCATTAAACCTTTTTTCTAGCTTCAATGGAGACCAAACCAGACCAAGTTACGGGTCAGATCTGTGGAGAGGCGACCCCGCTCACAGCCAGAATGTTTGTTTTCTTGGTATTTTTGAGCTATAAAACCACCTGTAATTGAATAAATGTAAATGTAGAGCTGTTTAATGTCACATTGTGGAACATTGCAGGCAGATAACAAACCTTTAACAAAGCTCAAAACATGAAATATGTGTTCTAGTAATGACAACATAAGTGCATATTTCCAACAAAAACATGACATTTATGAGGGACGAATAAAGAGAACATTTTGGTTCTGCAGCGCTACGATTTTCAAAGTACAAAAGAGAGAAAAAAAAACACAAATTCTTATTCTGATATTGGAGCATTTTAGACAATTTTCTTCCTTTAGTGAGCGTCTTTATCCTGGCAGTGGTCCAGGTTGCCCCCCACCACATGTCCCAGTGTACCCCTCATCATCCATCCATCTAAAACGCCTAAATTATTAAATTGATTGCGATTATCTGAGCCACTGTCAGGCCTAATCTCCTGCAAATTGGTCCAAATGGCAGCTATTAGTGGACGTATCATTTGTTACAATTAGAAATACAATAGACCAGTTGCACAGCGTGAGTTTGGCGCACCCCACTATACCACTATGCTGAGGAAATATTTAAATTGCATCTGACAGGTTGGACTACAAATTTAATTAAAATATATAGTTAACATCATTATTATACTGAGATTAAAAAAAGAAAAAAAGGGAGAAAAAAAGGATCTTAGTATTTATTTATTTATTTTTGTCTTTTGGTGAAGTTTATAATTTTATTTTCTGGTTGGACTGAATAAAAAATTGGACTAACGGAGTGTGTGACGTAACCTATAGCATTCGGCTCCAGTCAAACGAAGCTCATTAAGGGCGGCAGTAATAGGGGCGAATTTGGAGCTTAGTATCTTATCTGTATTATCTTCATGGAGACCAAACTAGATCAAGTTACAGTTCAGATCTGTGAGGAGGCGACCCCACTCACAGTCAGAATGTCTTTTTTTTTTTTTTTTTTTATGTACCGCATTTTTCGGAAGATAAGGAGCAATATCAATAATGATGAATTCTCTAATCTATTTTCATACATAAGGCACATTGGATTATATGGCACATTAAGATGACGCTTCTTTCCTCCTTTCGCATCCCTATTTCCTACTTTTTAATTTATTTTTGAATTAGTTCTTCTTCTTCTTATTTATTATTATTTATTATTATTATTATTATTATTATTACTATTATTAATTCATTTACATTGTATATTTATTTAATTTATCTACTATTATCAATTTTATTTACTTAAGTCATTATTATTATTTTTGTTATCATTGTTATTTTATTTTTTTAGTTATTTTAATTTTGGGTTGTTTGGCCAGTGGGTCAGATGTGTCATACCTGTAATGGTACTATTCAATACAGTGCACTCTGTTTGTTCATTAATGTTAAAAATGTTCAACAAACAACATTGGGGGGGAAAAAACAAACAAAAAAACAAACAAAAAACAGACGACTCTTGAGACTGATCCCTTAGCCCAGGCGTCCACGATCCATCGGCAGATCGTGGCGTAATTCGTCCGCCGTTGCCTCCCTGTCTTGGTGAATGTGTGTTATGAATGTGAATGTGGGTGGATCATTTAAGATTATTATTATTATTTTTTTTCCTTCGAGGAACACTCAAATATACACTGACTAATAATGTGTTTCATTCAGCTTTGCGCACATTTGTTTACATTTTACAGAAACAAAACTTAAAACCACATGTCTCATTTGCATAAACTATAAGCGCTGAAAAAAACAGCTCGCTCCTTGTGTGCTGATGCGGTTCAGCTTGTGTCGGACTAAAGGACACGACTAAAGGACGCGAGGCTCCTGACTACGGCAGCTGAAATGCTCCTACAATCCATCAAGCGGTGTGGCTTCATAACTTACCAAAGTCGTACTAAAACATTTTGACAGATTTTTGAGCGCCATGTCCCAAATAAAATCTGTTTGAGGTCAGTAAGCACAACCAGAATTAATACAGCAGATTATAAGGAGCACTGTCAATTTTTGAGAAAATTAAAGGATTTTAAGCGTGCCTTATAGTCCGAAAAATACAGTACTCTTTTGCTCTAAAACTACCTGTAATTGAATAAATGTACAGAAGAGCTGTTTAATATCATACTGTGGAACATTCCAGGCAGAGAAACGGTAACGAACCGCCAACCAAAAAAGTTATATAGTTCACCTTTAAGATTTTCAAATGTACTTTTATATATATATTTTTAGATTCTCTTGTGATTTCTGAATATCTGGCACTGTGAGTGGAAAGAGATGGACAGGTTACGGGTGGAGGGGAGCGATGGTGGAATAGGCCCGAGGGCTGGAGATGCCTGTCAAATACGGAACAGCGGGGGATGTGCTGAGAAGGCTTCCACAAAAAATATTGACATTTGAAAATATGATGCTTGAATAAGATTTTCAGTTCTACTCCAAGGAATCAACAAGTATTACAGTTAAGAACGAGTCTATCTAAAGACGTGTGGCCAGACGGAAATTGAGTTTGGGCAAAGCTTCTGTCACAACTGTTCAGATCAGTTTGCTTCTTTCATACATTTTTTAATTAAAAGTACAGTATGCATTTTTTTTATGGGGTCAGCAACCTGCTTTTCTACATAGTGATGTTACCGTTTTGCTTGGAATGTTCCACAGCATAGCATTAAACATATCTATCTTGAATTTATTGTCTGTATGTTTTTATTGCTCAGAGATACTTACTGTGAAGACCAAATGATTTATGGATCTGCACTGAGGTCTATGCACCATGAAGCAATTCACCACCACAACACTAGGAGGCTGGGATTGCGTTCGTGTATACAAAATAAAGCGGGAAATTGGAGTACCGGAAATGTACGTAGAGCGGTGGTAAAGAGGACCAATCATAGCCCTTACTGTTTGTGTCATTTCCCCTTGCTATCTGCGTTGTTTCGATGCATTGTTGGAAAATTTCGGAGGTGCACGTTGGTCGACGCAGACGCTCTGTGGAGGGGGTTCACGGCAGCGCAGACTCTTCGCGTTGTGATGCAGACGATTTGATGCATGACCATAAATTGGGCTTAAATTGGGTTGCCTCCTCCACTAGGGTTTTCAAAAGTATCGACAATCAAATAAGATACTAATCAGTACTGAAACTAGTATCAAAACTAGATCCTCATTTGAGCAGGTATTGATACTGAAAAAGTCCCATTAACAGGAAAGCAACGAATTTCTCCTGAATAGTTTTAGAATGATCTTGTGATGAACTGAATCAGGACAAGTATAAGAGCACATAGACCAGGGATCTCCAACCTCTTTTCTCCAGTGAGCAACCTTTACAAATCAAAAATGCCAGAGAGCAACCAATTTCAGCAGTCACAAAGAAACTAAGGAAATATAAAAGCCATGGCAAGCTTTAGAAGGGAACCAGTTAGATGCATATAAAACATAAACCATTACCCATTTATTGGTGCACCAAGTTAGGCATCAAAATGATACATTAACAATGGTAATTTATCACATTTTACTTATTATCCACAATGCATAGATTTCAGAAATCTTTTGGCAAGCTACTTGGAAGGGGGTGGAGAGCTACTGGTAGCTCCTGAGCTACAGGTTGGAGACCCCTGACATAGACTAATATACACCCATGTTCCACCAATAGAACCTGCCTGGATGCCTGATATAAAGCCACATGGTAATCTAAAAGAAAGTGCTACATTTAATTTGGAAAATTACATTCTATTGTCTAAAGAAAGAGTCTTTTTTTATTATCAACATGGTATCAGAATTGGTTTTCCTTAGTATTGGAATAGGCTCTATTCACGTTACGTCACAAACCAAGAAGACGTTTGGAAGCATGTGATTACAACTTCCGGTGTAGTTCCCAATGCTGAGCTCGCCGACCGACTGACTTGAAATAAATGTCATCAGTGGTAAAATGAAAACTGCATACGTATGTTCTGTTTGGAATCATCTTGAATTTGGCTCCTCGTCTCTTCTAATCACATATACCCAGTGTGTTTGGAACTGTGTGTCAGTGGGCACATGATGAAATCTGAGGTATGGTTATGTTTGTTGATTAGCCGAACATAACGGAACGCTACAATGACATGTAGATGAAGAAAACTGGGCCATTTTTTTCATTTTCCTAGGCATCATTGTCATTGTCAGACTTACTACCGCAAACAGAGCTCGCTGGAAGTTGTCATCGCATCTTTCCAAATGTTGTCCTAGTTTGTGACGTAAGCATGAATATAGCCCATAGAGTTTGGAATTTCAGTATTGTGAAAATACTACTCTCCAGGGAGCTAAACTGTAACTTGGCCTTGTGGTGTCCTGTACTTGTCTCCATGGAGATAGAGAAGTCTAATATCATACTGTGGAACATTCCGCACAAAGCAACATTTCCATAGAGAAAGCAGATTGTGGACCCTTCATCAGTAAAATTACATAGAGCATCTTTAAATGGGCCTTAACTCCACATCTCACGAAAACTTGAACTGAACCTGTTATCTTCTCACTGTGAGGCAAGTGCGCTCACAACTTTGTCCCCATGCTCCTCCCTCAATCAGTCTTTGCATCAAAACATCACATTGTAATTTTAATTTCCGCACATGCTGGCCAATTTGACAAAGAAAAATTTGAACAAAACGCATAATTTAGCCCTGCTCATTTGCATACAATCCAACCCACCGCTACATGGCATTTCCACACAATCACATGCCTCAACAGCAGTGTTAACAAGCTCCAAAAACAGCAACAAAAAACATATCCGAGTCCATACTCTGCTAAAATACACATTAAAGGGTCCATATTACAGTAATTCTGATTTACTGTGTTATAGTGTTGTTTCCTCATCACAAACAGAGCTGGAGTTGTTTTTTGTTTCATGTTTAACACACAAATCTTGCATATTTAGAAGGAGTCTCTTCTCTCAAACAGAAAATACTCCATTATTTCACCTTGTGATGTCATGTGGTAATACAGGAAGTGCTCCACTGTGTTTTGAAAGGTGCATTACGCAACTTTTTGGTTGAGGGTCCGTCACATGCTTGTTTCTATGGATATGAAATTTCTCCGTCTAGTCCAGGGGTGGGCAAACTTTCTCACTCGTGGGCCACAAAGGGTTCTAAAATTTGACGAAATGGCCGGATCAGGAGCAGATGTATAGAATTTTTTGGTAATCCACCTTGTAAGAGAAAAAAATAACATGGGATAATTAGAAAACATACCCCATATTATTGAAATATCCCATAATTGAAAATCAGTACAAAGCATTACAACATAATATCTGTCTTACTGAAATTACTGAAAATTATTATTATTATTTAAGTTCTGCGGACCGGATTTAAAAGATTAAAGGGCCACAGTTTGCCCACCCCTGGCCTAGAATGTTCCATAGTATGACATTAAACAGCTCCACTTCACATTTTTTTCAATTACACATGGTTTTACAGCTCAAAAATGAAGATTGAAGAAAAGCTTTTGATGGATCCTCCACCACAGAAGTTACACAATGCACCTTTAAACTCCACAGTCCAACACTAAAATCATTTGAATAACGTCAGTCCTGTAAATGGTCACATTTTTCTATAGCGCTTTTCCACCTTCAAGGCACTCAAAGCGCTTTACAACAAGGAACCACTCACCCATTCACACACACATTCATACACCAGTGTATGCAGACACTGTGGGCAAGGTGGGTTAAGTGTCTTGCCCAAGGACACAACGGCAGCATTCATCTGTGGGAGCTGGAATCACACCAGCCAACCTGTGGGTCAGTGGATCTGACTGCTCAACCTGTGATGTTTATGTCGAGAGCTGGATTCAAACCGCCAACCTTCAGATCAGTGGGCGAATGCTCTACCAACTGAGCTACTGCCGCCCTCAATAATAGCCAATTTCCACTGGACAAAAAGGTAAAAGGTAGCTGTTAACTTGGCAAAAGAAGAAGTTCAGTGAGTTGTGAACTGGACAAAAGTTTATTTGGTCAAATACAATTTGCAGCTCATCCAAACTGCTTCTTCAGTTCTGGTCAAAATGCTGGTGGACACTTCCTTATATCTGCCTGAAGGGAGGAGCTAACTACATGGAAACTACTCTGCAAAATAACACACCTACTTGTTTACAGTTTCTGTTAGTTAGTTCGGCCTGTTGAACTTCTACTGAGTGTGAGGTCTTATTAGCAGAATCATTCAGAGACATAATGGAGCTTTCACACCTCTGGACCTGGCCTGGCTTTCCCGACTGTTTTCTTTGCTTGTTTTCATTTATGTTTGAGGATGGAGTTTTAAATAGGAGACAAATGGTGTCTGAGTCCCATTTCTTTTTTAAGATGGATTGTCTTTCCTAACAAAAATAGCTTCTTTAACTCCCCTCTCAAACCAATTATTTTCTCTGGCTGAGATCTGTACCTCGCTATCCTCGAAGGAGTGGCCCGAGGCTTTTAGATGGAGATGTACGGCAGACTGTGGTCCACTACCTCTATGCTCTATCTTCTGTGTTGGTACATGCTTGTAGTTGGCTTCTCCCTTCAGGCAGATGTAAGGAAGTGTCCGCCAGCATTCCGACCGGAACTGATGAAGCTGTAAACATATTTGATCAAATAAACCTTCCATTTGAGAAATTGAACTTCTCCTTTTGCCATGGATTCTACCTGAATGACTGAGGGATTTCATATATAGCTGTTAACTTGACAACTACCTTTTCATGACGTCACAAAGTGGAACAGACCATTTTGAGATTTGGGATACATTTACACTGAAACATATCACCGTATCGGAAACAATTTGCATCCAGACACGTCGTTTCTGTGTCCGCAAGTCTTCCCTATCCACACAGCTTTGAGCATATTTGTTTACGTTTTACAGAACATAAACATAAAACCACATGACTAATTTGCATAAACTGAGCGCTGAAAAAACAGCTTGATATTGTGCGCTGATGTGGTTCAGCTTCTGTCGGACTAAAGGACACAACTCAGTGGAATATGAGTGTTCTTTCTGACACAGAGGGGTGTTCTGCTGATGGTGAGTCTGTTCTGTGCTTCTGTCGCGTTGAAGATGGTTCACGTTAAACTTTTCGGAGATTATACGTCTGCAGGTCATACACACAGACTGTATATACATGGAATGGACATATATTCTAGCCTCTTAGCATTTTGGAGGTGAATTACTTCGCGGTGCATAAACCTACATTAGCGTATCAGCGTTTTCAGGCATCCACACAGTGCCGGATCAGATCTGTACTCAAATGAATTCGTAGGAGCTGGCATTTGCCATCGGATTAGTGTGGACGAACACTGCATCCGCAATGAAAACGACTCAAATACGTACTAGTGTGGACGGAGCATTGGAGATGGGTTACTCAAACATCCCCATGTACGTTTTTGATGATGTAGCAGCATTAAAACTTGGCTTAAATCTCACAAGCGTCATTTTTTGCGTAATACAGCACCTTTTAAGACTTTTAAATACTTCTACTGGGTCACATTGGGTTATAACGCACTTGAACAACAGCGTTAACAAGCTTCAAAACAACTACAGCAACAGCATATCCGGCTCCATACTGCGCTAAAAAAACAGATTAATCATTCACCCGCTTCGTCAAAATTACATGGACGTAGCTGCTTGTTGCCTTCTATTACCACTGTCAAAATGGCGATTGGTACCATCCCCCCTGGCTCGCAACTTGTCAGATATTCGTTGAAAAAGACGGGGCATCTTAAAGGAATCATTGTGCGGCGCCGCTTTGCTCTGACATCTCATACACTACACATGTCAATTTGAAATATTAAGTGTCAATGCCAGCTTTTTATCTCCCGCCCGCCCGCCTGGCAAGCACAAAACTATGGACATATTTCGGAGTGTTTTCTGAAAAGATTTAACTTTATTTCGTTTCGGGGTTTGATGGCAACACGCCGTGCCAAAAGTTTATGATGCAAAACCAAAAAAAGGGTTCAGTGGTTTATCAAAAAGGCAATGATAATTCATAATTCAGACAGCATCTATTTCTATCAATCAGCAGACAGGAGCGGAGGGAGGAAAGCTGTGACGCAGTAGGAGGCGAAAAACACAAATTGTACCGAGTTTAAGATGTCGTGTTAATGGACTAAGTGGAGTAGAAAAAATTTAGCTAAGTAAAAGATGATCCAAGGAAATCAGTCAGCGTGTTAATACTGGGTTTGTCTTGGTTTTAGCCCACTTAAAGATGCACTATGTAACTTTGCGCCTGCTTGTTTCTATGGAGATGTCATTGCTCTGCCTGGAATGTTCCACAGTGTGACATTAAACAGGTCTACTTTATATTTATTTAGTTACAGGTGGTTTTATAGCTCAAAAGTACCTCGAAAAACAGGCATTCTGACTGTGAGCGGGATCTGACCTTGAACTGAACTTAGTCTGGTTTGGTCTCCATGAAGATAGAAAGGTTTATTTAATGCCATACTGTGAAACATCCAGACAATGTTTCACTATTAGGTTTTGTCCACACGACAACGCTCCTGGATTTTTTTAAATTAATTTTTTTGGGAGGGACTTGAAAAAAAATTGCGTCCCACACACGTCGGATCAATAAATATTCACGTCCGCACGACAACGGAGCACTGGGTGATCCTCAGCATGTTACAAGTCATCCATGCATCTCTGCTGCGTATGGTCGGTCGGATTAATGGGCTGTCGGACTCTTTGGCTGTCAGACCAATGGGCTGACCCCACAGTGATGTTTACAAATTGGCTAAAATGTGGGAACGGATCAACTAAGACGTGGGAACGGTTTAGCTAAAACGTGTGAATGAATTAGCTAAAGCATGGGAACGGTTTAACTAAAAACATGGGAATGAATTAGTTAAACTGTGGGAACAAATTAGCTAAAGCGTAGGAACAATTTAACTAAAACGTGGGAACGATTTAGCTAAAATGTGAGAACAAATTTTCTAAAATGTGGGAAAGAATTGGGTAGAACGTGGGAATGAATCAGCTAAAGCGTGGGAACAATTTAGCTAAAACATGGGAATAAAACAGCTAAAATGTGGGAACGAAATAAAACCTAAAACCTGAGAACGAATTAGCTAAAGTGTTGGAACGATTTAGCTAAAGCTGTGGGAAAGAATTAAGTAGAACATGGGAATGAATCAGCTAAAGCGTGGGAACGAATTAGTTAAAGCACGGGAACAAATTGGCTAAAACATGGGAATGAATCAGCTAAAACGTGAGGACGAATTACCTAAAATGTGGGAACAAATTAGCTAAATGTGGGAACAATTTAGATAAAACATGGGAATGAATCAGCTACAATGTGGGAACGAATTAGCTATAGCATGAGGACAATTTAGCTAAAACATGGGCACAAATTAGCTAAAGTGTAGGAACGATTTAACTAAAACGTGAGAATGATTTAGCTAAAACGTGGGAACGGTTAAATTAAAACGCGGGGACGATTTAACTAAAACGTGGGAACATTTAGCTAAAACATGGGAATGATTTAGTTAAAACATGGAAATGAATCGGCTAAAATGAAATAGCGAATTAGCTAAAGTGCGGAAATGATTTAACTAAAACGTGGGATTGATTTAACTAAAATGTGGAAACGATTTAGCTAAAACATGGGAACGAATTAGGTAGAACATGGGAATGAATCAGCTAAAATGTGAGAAAACATTTGCTAAAACGTGGGAACGATTTAGCCAAGACTTGGGAATTAATCAGCTACAATGTGGGAACAAACTGTGTAAAGTGTGGGAACGATTTAACTAAAATGTGGGAACGAATTAGCTAAACGTGGGAACAAATGAGCTAAAACTTGGGAACGGTTTAAGTAAAACATGGGAATGAATCAGCTAAAACGTAGGAACGAATTAGCTAAAGTGCGGGAACGATTTAACTAAAATGTGGGAGTGATTTAACTAAAATGTGGGAACGGTTTAACTAAAACGTGGGAATGACTCAGCTAAAACGTGGGAACAAGTTGGGTAAAGTGTAGGAACGATTTCGCTAAAACTTGGAAACAATTTAGCTAAAACATGGGAACAAATTGGCTAAAACATGGGAATGAATCAGCTAAAATGTGGAAACTTAATTACATGTTGCGGGAAAATAAATAATAATAATAATGATATAAAAAATCATTTGAGGTCACGATTTAATATGTTTTTTCACACGTTATCAGGCGAACTCCCTAGAAATGTTTCACAGTACGGTATTAAATCTTTCTATCTTCATGGAGACCAAACCAGACCAAGTTACAAGTCAGATCTGTGGAGAGGCACCCCACAGTCACAGTCAGGATGTCTGTTTTTCTAGGTATTTTTGAGCTATAGAACCACCTGTAATTTAATAAATGCAAAGTAGAGCTGTTTAATGTCACACTGTGGGACATTTGAGGCAGAGCAGTGACATAGAGGAAGGAAGACGAAGGCAGAGGAAGGGGCAGAGGGAGGCTGGGACCTGCTGTACCTGAGGATCATTAGAGATTCAATGGTTTGTCCTGATCTGAGCGGAGCGGTGGCAGAGCCGTTAGTCACCTCGGCCCCATTAGCCTAAACTCTCCCAGCGGGGGACAAAATGAAAATCCGGGAACATTTCTGACATTTTAGTGCGTCCAGAAGTGAAAACCAAGAACATATGAACTTCCCGTAATACATAGGCTACTTTTCATGAACTTTTCTCACACATTTTTAATACTGGAGAACCAAACGGGGCTAAACCGGTTTCAGACGGGACTTAAAGGCGCTCTACCTGAGTTTTTACTGTCTTTAAAAATGAATTAGTTTATTTAAAACGGTTTGCAGTGGTCCAAGTTATTCCTCACTTACCTTATAAATTCTGAGCATCCTAATTATTCACTACGACAGGGGGTGAATGTAAGACTCCCCTTAGAGTTTAAATCCTGGTATAGACCTGGTTTTAGTCCTGGTTTAGACCTGGTTTTAGTCCTGGTTTAGGCCTGGTTTAGACCTGGTTTTAGTCCTGGTTTAGGCCTGGTTTTAGTCCTGGCATAGTCATGGTTTTAGTCCTGGTTTAGACCTGGTTTTAGACCTGGTATAATCCTGGTTTTACTCCTGGTATAGTCATGGTTTTAGTCTTGGTTTAGTCCTGGTCTTAGTCCTGGTATACTCATGGATTTAGTCTTGGTTTAGACCTGGTTTTAGTCCTGGTTTAGTCCTAGTTTTAATCCAGATTTTAGTCCTGGTTTTAATTCTGGTTTAGACCTGGTTTTAATCCTGGTTTAGACCTGATTTAGACCTGGTTTAGACCTGGCTTTAGTCCTGGTATAGTCATGGTTTTTGTCTTGGTTTAGACCTGGTTTTAGTCCTGGTTTAGTTTTGGTTTTAGTTCTGGTTTAGTCCTGGTTTTAATCCAGATTTTAGTCCTGGTTTTAATTCTGGTTTAAACCTGGTTTCAATCCTGGTTAAATCCTGGTTTAGACCTGGTTTATATCTGGTTTTAGTTCTGATTTTACTTCTGGTTTAGACGGAACGTACGAGAGAAAACATGGTCCACGTGGCGTATGGGAGGAGGTGTGGTCCACGCGGCCTAAACTGTGCAAAAAAGATGGCGCTCCAAACTATGAGAAGATTGTCACGGCAACATAATTTTACAGCGAATACACACACGCACAATTACCAACATCAATACTGTTATAAATGTGTACAGATATGGACTGTTATTTTTTTCTTTGTGTGTGTCGGCCCTCCCCAGTGTCCCACAGGCAGGTCTCACATATCGAAAACCTCTGCACTACGATAAATATGTAAGCATGTTTTACAACTTGCCATGACAGTAAAGCTAACCACAACTAGTATGCTAACATGCACTTCCTGATTCTCTGACAATAAAACTCTTTCTTATTAGACCGACAGTTATGGATGGACTTATTTGACCTCAAGAGAAGCTTATACAATAAATCTGCAGTGGGACAAGAGCTGCTCCATTATGGGAAAAAAAAAAAATCATTATCACGATTTTGGTCAATACTGAAATCATGCTTATTCAAACGATTATTTTTTAGTTATATGATGCATTTACTCTGCATTTCTCTCTCAAAAAAACACTTTGTTATTGATAATTTACGCAAAACTTTCAAACTGAAAATAAATATAGGCTACATGTAGAGCAGTTTTGCGATGTGTAAAACAGAAAATGAAAAAAATAAAACACTTTCAACATGAAATAAGACATAAAAAACATAAATGTATCCAAAATAAACTATATATCCAGCTGTTCCATCTCTATATTAAAAAAATCTACTTGATTATATGACTTTGGACACACAAATTGAATCACGATCAAAATTCAATTAATTGCACAGCTTTAACTGGGGCAGCTGGGAGAATTTTTACTCAAATAAATGGGGAAAACTCTAGTACAGGCCCTTTAAGAAGGTATAAAACACATAACCAACCTAACGAGCAACAGAACCAGCAGAACAAGGAAAACAGCTGCTGTAGTCGAATTGATTCCACTATTTTCATTTTCATGGGGAAATTTCAAATTTCACAGAGGAGGTTTTGTTGGAGCAAACAGCAGGAGTTAATCCCGAAAAAGTTCTCTTCCTCAAATATTTTCCTTTATTTTCTCACATTGTCAAATTTTCAGCAGTCCATGAAAATGAAACAGTGCAAACCAAAGAACAAAGAACTGCCTTCCTTCCCATTTAGTTGTATCATTAAACTTTTCCCGAATTGCTGAAAGTGCAAAATTATTTCAGACTGCAAGAAAAAGCATTTCATTGCAACTTTTATACTCCTCTCGACAACAAACTTTTTGTCCAGTCACGACCCAAAACATTGATCTAACTTGAATACTTTTTCTTTTTGAGGTAAATGTTTTGTAGACGTGGTTTGGTGCTTGTCTAGTCCTGGTTTAGTTCTGGTCAGGTGACGTGTAGTTGGAGTTTTTGGTGGATTTTAGTCGATATTTTGATGTACTGTGCTTGTGAATGCATCCGACGTTTTAATATTACTGCAAATGTCATTCTAGTAAAACAACAACCTTATTAATTATGATATCATATTCACAAAACTATTCATTCTACTTTAGTTAGTCAAAGCAAGGACAGTGAATTCTGTCATTTTGTCAAGCCATATATTGTGTTTCCAAATACAGTCGAAAAAAGAACTGATTTTTGATTTGTGAACAGACCTATTTTGCTGTGTTTTGTGATCTATGTTATAATGTTGCTTCTTTATCACGAACATACCTTATTCACACATTTTTAACACACAAACCCTGCAGATTTAGGCTGAGTTCTCTGTTCCACCTTGTGATGTCATGTCAGTAGAAGAAAAAAGAAGCGCTCCTCTGTGTTTTTAAACTCCATATACCTTCACTAGACTCATTTGGATCATTTCAACCCTGGAATTTACAGTCTCTAGTAAGCAAAAGGCAAAAAGTAGCTGAAAACTATAACTACATGACGTCACAAAGTCACACACAATTTAAAACAGGCTTGTCCAAACTACGGCCCGTGGGTCAAATGCGGCCCTCAATTAACTTTTTACTGCAAGTTTTCTGAAAATCTACCTTGGTAAAGCTAATATTTAATATTTAGTGTGTTGTTTTAAGGATCTTAGCATGAATGAAGACTGATGGCTCATTTTAATGCGTTAAACATGCACACATTTCAATTATTCACTGTATTGAGCTCCAGTCTACGGCCCTCGATCAGCCCTCTGCTTCATCTGTGTTCTTTGTCTATGTGGCCTTTGATGAAAAAAGTTTGGACACCCCTGGTATAAGCTTTTAATAATAAAGAGTTACTCAAACATGTATGAATGAAAACAAACCACAACTCCAGGTCTGTTTTTGAGGAGGTATCAACATTAAAACATGGCTAAAACCTCACAAGTGTCAATTGTGCGTAATATAGGACCTTGAAACTAGGATTATAACACAAAAATCACACAAAATTCACAAAAATTATAACACAGGTTCAGTGTCGAGGTCACAGTTCGGTTCATTTTCAGTACAGTATGGAAACAGAATGGTGTAGATTCTGTGCCGGCGAGTTTTGAGAGGATTCAAGGGACATAGTCAAGGCGGGAGGCAATTGTTGTGAAGGTGGGCGCCCTAACGATAAAGCGCTGTGGGAAACACTGCCACCCCAATCACGGACGAGTTTTCTTGTGAATTTTAAAGAGTCAACCCTCCGTGTAGCTGCACATGTAGTGGCGAAATGTAAACACACACAAATTGCATGAATTCTCTCATGCACAGCCCTGCACCGAGCCAAACGTCCCATATCGAAATAGTTCTGCACAAATACTGTATTTTAAGCACTATAGGGCGCTCTGGATTATAAGGCGCACTGTCATTGAATGGTCTATTTTCAAACTTATTACACATAAACCTCACCGGACTTTAAGGAGTATTGAATGAAACACGCAACAGTTGGATGGGTCAGTGGGGCTTTGTTTGGCACGTTCACGGTGACTCTGGGCTTTGTTCAGTTGTGGCGTGTAGGGAGGGTGCTGTCTGGGACCGCTGGATTGTCGGCGTGTTCGCAGTGACTCAGTTGTTCAGTTGTGGCTAGAAGTGGCACATTGCACTCGCTTTTTCGGCCCGTTCCTCCGTTCCGTTCTTCGTCGGCGCGGAGTGATGAGTGTGACTGCGGGTGTTTTTCGCTGCGTGGTCGTTGTCTGCTCCGTGTGTGTTTGTTCTGTGGGTGGTGCGGCTTTGTAGTTTACTCAAGTCGTGCTGGGACACCCGAGTGGATTCGTGTATAGGGCACTCTGTATTTTGGGGCGCATAATCGTTTTTTGATGGGGTTGGATTGTGCCTCATAGTGTGCAAAATAAGGTACATGTACCGTTACACCCCGACTTGAAACTGTTTTAAACTTTCATTTCTTGTTTTCCAGGTGATGATCTCCGCAAGAACTTGACTCCAATCCTTCACTTCTGCTGCCACATCTGCCCTGGGTCATTCCCCCTTTTCTCTCTCTTTGTCCTGTTTTTTTCTCCAATTCACCTGTCGACCATTTTGTCCCCACCATCCTCCAACGTGGCTCTCTTGGCGTCACTAGCACACTTCATTTCGGGGACGGGCACCCTACGGATCACCCAATGCTAACAAGGAACTGCCTGCTACTGTTCCTCTGGATTCTGTCCCACGAGATCTCCAGTTTGCGGCTGCCCACCACCCCACTGTCGAACCGGGTCAGGGGGGGACCGGCCAAGCCCAGGACCCCGGCCAAGAATGGGGTGTCGGGGGCCATGCAGCGGGTCAAGCGTGGGTGGGTCTGGAACCAGTTCTTCGTGTTGGAGGAGTACATGGGGTCCGATCCACAGTACGTCGGCAAGGTAAGGAACCCTTTTTCCAATGTGTTTTTTTTATACTGCAAATGGCAAATAAACTGAATGGAACTGATCTATATATACTAGTAAATATTTTGCATCTATGACAGTGTTATAACAATGGTTCTCAAATTGTGGTATGCCTACAACTGTTGGTATGTGAATGGCATCTGGTGGTACATAAACACTCTTCAGATTTAGTGTTTTGCTGAATTTAGACTAATTTTTATTAGGGGTTAGATTTATTTTGTCCTGCTTGTTGTATTTATTGGTTGTTTCTTGGTTGTGTTGTAGTCATGGTATAGTCCAGTTCTAGACCTGGTTTAGACCTGAAATAGTCCTGTTAAAGATCGGGTCTAAGTCTGGTGTTTCTTGGAAATCTTTTCTGGCAGTACATTGTGTCAAATGCTTGAGAAATACTCCTCTGGAATATCATAAATAAGTATAGTTTCAGCTGGATGGCAACGGCCTGTGTACTGAAACTCTGTGGGCATTTTTTTGTATTAAGAAAGACAGAAAATAGACAACAGAACATTATCATTACTAGGGGTGTAACAGTACAAAAATCATGGTTCGATACGTACCTCGGTTTTGAGCTCACGGTTCGGTTAATTTGCATGTTGTTTATTTGTGTTTTTATTAAACTAACAATTTATTTAACTTTATACATATATAGAAAATAAAATAAATGCAAAGTGCTGCTTGGTAATAGTAATAAGTTAAATCAAATATTCTCAAATAAGCAACAAATGTAAGAAACATTTAAAAAAATAAATAAATTCCTTGTAAACAGTTAAACAAAACTTTTCAAAAAAGTAAAGAGCAGCACTAACAGTTCCAGGATGAAGTTTTTCTCAATTTTCATATTTTTGTCCAGAAAAAACAACTTGTCCTCATCGTCTGCTGTAAATGCAGATCTGCGACAAGGGACAGAGGTCACAGGTATAGTGTCGGAATGTAAACACACACAAATTGGACAAACTCACTTGGACACAGCCCTGCACCGAATTGAACTTCCCGTAACAAAACAAGTTTGGCATGAATACATGTACCGTTACACCCCTCATCATTATATTTGAGAAAAGATTGGTTTGACAAATGTGACGTCTTAGGTACTAAAGTTCAACAGTGATGCTTTTGTGATTGAATATTACACTCTTTTTTTGAGCCTATTAAAAAAAAACACAACAACAAAAACTGCAGAAGTTCAATTGCACTGACTGAGAGCATTTTGAACTAGTTGTCTATTTTTTCATTTTTTATTTTTTTGGTACCATTAACCAGATTTGACCGGCAAAAGGCAAATTCTACCACACAATTCTGACCTACCCTCCAGCTTAAATTGAAAAAAAAAAGGAGGTGCTACACTTTGTTGGTGTGTTAATTGCTAACACATTACATAATTAGGTCACTGTGTTACATATTTACATGTTTAATTAGTCTCAGTTTCACCCACTCCCCCTTCAGAGCGCAACACAACACAATCACACAGGCATTCCACTGAACTACTGCACATCATATCAGGTTTGTGAAGTTGTAGTACATTGTTTCATATCCTGCTTTTGTATATTTATGAAAAAATTTCGAGCTCTGGACTAAATCGTGCTGCTAAACATAAGCAGGGGTTCGATTTGGGCTCAGGAGAGATCGCTAGATTACTCAAACATGCACGGATGACGTATAAAACCACTTTTCGATGAGATAACAACATTATAACATGGCAGAAGTCTCCGAAAAGTCAATTCCGCTTACACCCCCTCTTTAAACCCTGAGCGTTCTTGTTATGATGTCACATGAACCAAAGTAAAAGCCTCATTTCTCCGGCTTTTTACAGTGCGCAGGTGGTAATAAATCACACAGTAAGGAGCTATTGGAGGTAAATGGGAGAAGTTACAGAAACAGGAGGCAGACAATCTGAAGAATAATGATTGTAAAAGTTTTAAAACTAGTTTGAGGCAATGGGGTGTTTAAAACGCTCATTGTCCTTGAACAGCCTTTTGTGGAGAGCAGATTGCACTAAACCAACTTGAATAGAATAGTGAAATGTGGGTTGGAAAAAATGAAACCTTTTGTGGTTTGTAGAGGTTTTTTTTTAGTATTTTATTTAATCTAGTGCCCCTGGCCATACAAAGAATACTACAGCTCAAAACATGTACAATGGAGCCTCGTTTATTTGCAGCGTGCAGTATAAGGCCACGTGACTAGCTGTTGTGTGTATGATGTTTGCATAAATTGGCCTGGAAAAAAGACCACATATTGTAATGGCGAAGCGCTGTTTTCTACATTTTTTCTTAACATATGTAATAACACACTGTATATATGGATGGGAGGGCATCTTGCATAAATCTGGGCCAAAATAAAAGATCCAGAGTTGGCATAAAAGTCATTGCAATCAAGTCTATGGCAGCCTAAAAGTGGCATTTGTATACATATAAATTGTGGTTATCAGAACTAGGGATGGGCATGATTAGTCGACTAACTGATCATCAAATTGATCATTCCGAATTTTGTCGATTATGTTCATTTTTAATCGACAAACTGAATGTAGATTGCCATGCGTAGTGTAGTATAAGGAGACAAGGCTGCGTCTGTCACAGTCCCACGTTTCGGCTCTGGCACCTCCTTGGAGATCACTGTACCACTCAGCAAGTCCGTGCACATCAGTGTCCCGGGTATGATCGGGTTTTTAAGTATCCCGGTTTCGTCATGGTGCATGTAAACGCAGTGTCCCGGTTACTGCAACATAAAGTTGAGTGCACATGCGTCCAAAAGAGAAACACTTTTCAGTCTTTCCATTGCAACAGGAGCCAACATAAATAAACTGACCAACATAAAGTGAGTGAAATGACTTTTAAATAAAGAGCTGCACTAAACCTGCACATGTCTGATCTCTGAACACATGATGGACTGATATCATCTAGTACACAGGTGTCAAACATGCGGCCCGGGGGACAAATCCGGCCCTCCAAGACCTTTAATCTGGCCCTTGGCTAATTTTCTACAAAAATATTTTAATTCTATTTTTTATTAAAATATTGTTAATTTTCTGTGGTGTTTATCACAGCAGCGTCTCCAGCATCTCTGTACGTGGCCCCTCCCACCAGAGCAGCACAAATGAAGACTTGTCTCTTTCCAAACGCTCTTAAAGGACGATTGTTTTGACTGTTGACCGTGACACCCTCATCAGAAAAATGTCCAAAATGAGAAAAGTGGAGCCGAGTGCAGGATTTTCCAAGAAAAATTTACTTATTTCCTATTTATACAAGTTAATGTAAAACAAGTTCATGTTAAAACATTGTGTTGAAATTTTTTTTAAAGTTTCAGGTTGTTGATAAATATTATAAAATTTTGTAAAAGAAAAAAGTTCATCAATTAAAAAGATAATAGATTTGTGTTTCTCTGCACAAATATTTGAACTTATTGTTATTTTTGGGGTTTATATGACATGAGTTTTCTGATCCGGCCCCTTAGGGATCAAAGTAGGTTGGATACGGCCCCCAGACCAAAATGAGTTTGACACCCCTGATCTAGTACCTATCTCACAGGCAAAGTAAAATTCTGCTGCTGCTGAGAAAATAGTCCCTCAACATGCGACAGTTGATACGATGCAAGGTTAGTTTTATTTCAGGCATTATGCTATACCGCTTATTGTGGCTATACCGGCTTGTCAAAGCCTGATCCCGTCAGATTTCAGAAGCTCAGCAGGTCTGGGCCTGGTTAGTACTTGGATGGGAGACACTGGGAAAATCAGGTGCCAATGTGGGTGCAAGTCGCAAAAACTGCTGTTGTGTCTTTGGGCAAGAGACTTCACCCACATTGCCTAGTATGAAATTCGAGTGTGCGTGGGTGATGGTGGTGGTTGGAGGAGCCGATGGCGCAAAAAAAAGTAAAAAAGTAATACCATACTATGAAACATTCTGGATAAAGCACTAGATTCTCCATGGAAATGAACACATTTAAAACCTATACTTATTTATTGAGTAAGTATAAGTTTTTTAAATGTGCATTGTAACATTTCTGGAAGAGGATAAAGCACCTGTTTGTCTCCATGGAGATTAATAAAAGTAATGCCATACTATGAACCATTCTAGATAAAGCACTAGATTCTCCATGGAGACAAACACACATAAAACCTATACTTAATTATTTAGCAAGTATAAGTTTTAAATGTGCACTGTAACATTTCTGGACAAAATACGGCACTTGTTTGTCTCCGTGGAGATAATGTCATACTGTGAAACATTCTGGATAAAGCACTAGATTCTCCATGGAGACAAAGACATTTACCTACTTATTTAGTAAGTATAGGTTTTAAATGTGCAGTGTGACATTTCTGGAAGAGGATACAGCGCTTGTTTGTCTCCATGGAGATTGATAATGTTAATGCCATACTATGAAACATTCTGGATAAAGCATTCTGAATAAAGATCCTCCATGGAGACAAACACATTTAAAACCTATATTTACTTATTGAGTAAGTATAGGTTTTAAATGTGCACCTTAACATTTCTAGAAGAGGGTACAGCACTTGTTTGTCTCCATGGAGATAGATAATAGTAATGCCACACTATGAAACAAGCACTAGCTTCTCCACAGAGACAAACAGTTATCGTCCCCTCTTCCAGAAACGTTCCAGCGCACATTTAAAACCTATACTTACTAAATAACTATAGTCCTTGGAAATGTGATAAACAGAAAGACAGCTAAGTAATATATGAACAAGAATAATATTTAACACAGCCAGTATGTCATGTGCTATCTTTTTATAGTTTTTATAGCGTCTTCTCCTCGCCGCAAACTTTCCTAGAATACATTAGCATCCATTGGCCCCCTCTTTCTATCCCCTCACACTGATACAAGGTCCTTTATCTCCTCCTCCTGTCTCCTCTTGCACATTTTCATTTGGCCCAATGGGACTGAACCGCACTATTTTAATCCCGTAATGCCACTGCTGTAAAAACGTCAGAGTTTGTTAGTGTTTTCGGATATTAATAGCTTTGGTCGTGAGGTAGGAAAAAGAAAAAAAAAATCAAGATCGATATATGGTAATGGACCTGTGCCACCGACGCCGCTTTCGGCCGGTAGACGCACGTGACGTCGGCGTGGCGTGAGAATCAATGCGTTGGTAGAAATAAATTGGAATTACGATGTCAGTAAAGCTGTCACTACATCACGGTTACGAGGGGGAGAAGATGCTGACGCCAATGGAAAGAGAAAAGAGAGTGACTACATTTTGTTTCACTCCTCCAACCAAACTCTATGCTTTTTTTTATTTTTTATTACACGGTTTTATATTTCATTTGGGATTGGCTTTTTATAGGGCACACCTGCGGCACAACTTCACTTAAGTTATGGCTATTCTGGTCAGAGAGGATGAAAAACGTTAACATTTGCCGGTTTATAGATTTGTTTATTTTGACATAACACGCACACACACTTTTTAATTTGCATAAAGGGTGCTATTAAAAACAATAAAGTTGTTGTTGCTTCATATGCTAATTGAGAATTTCTGACGATGCACAACAATATAAGCCATAAAGTTGAAACGGATAAAATAGAATAAGCAGAGTTGGAACATGGGTGTCCAGGGAAGGTTTGATTACCGCGTCTAGCATGGCTCTCCAGTGTTATTGGGCAAAACACGTCACAGATCTTAACTTTATGCGAACGCGCGAAGGTGAAGTGGCCCAGGTGATCTCAGACACTCATTTTAACAACAACTTCAAGAAATTCTACCACTACGAACTCAATCGCAACGTGTTTCATTGTGGTGCAGACATAAAAATGAATGTTCCACAACAATGGAATACGACAAAGATATTTATTGACAATGGATCAGGGTATCTAAAAATCTTAAAAAGGTCTCAAATTTCATGTTCCTTGATTTAAAGCCTTAAAAAGTCTTAAATTATGTTGTCCAAATCTTTTCACAAAAGTCTTAAATTTCATTGACCTATTTTTTTTTTTTTTGGGATACTCAACTCTGCTGCAGTGCAATGTTAGACGGAGGAGGAAAAAAAAAAAAAAACAACATAAAATGTAATGTGAATGAACGTCTAATTTGGAGTATGCACAAACAATACTTTTTTCTGGCACTGGCGGCAGTGAGTAAACAATCAGTACAGTGAAGGAAGATGTTGGATGGATCATGGGGAAGTGTAGGTTTAATGCACAGTGGCTCTATAGATTCTAGATACAGTACGATAGTTGGTTGATCATTATTAGAATTGGATCTGGTGTTTTTCACCTGCATATTGGGTGTGATGTTGATCTTAATTTTCATTTAAGTGGTCTTAAAAAGGTCTTAAAAAGGTCTTTAAAAAGTCTTAAATTCGGGCTGGTCAAGTCAAACCTGGGGATATGCTGTGGATAGCCGTGATGGCTGGGAGGAGACTCAGGACGGGGTCTGTGTCTCAGGTGGTCAGCCCGGCCGATTTCAGGACCCCTCCTCCGTTGCAGATGAGGTCTTCAGGCTGAGGCAACGTTTCCCAAACTTTTTTTCGGAGGACCCATATTTTAAAAGTCACAAACCTTCGTGACCCAAGTCAATAGACATAAATCACAAAAATAAAGGTGGATTTGCCCTAGCCAGGCTGCTGCCCCCTAGTGCCTCCACTCGCAAAAACCCCAGAAGTGCGAGTCCGGGGACCAGCCAATCAGCAAAGAGCCATACATTCTGTGTTGGCAACGATTCCTGAGATCGAGGATTTAAAGCCAGAACAAAGAGAATGTTTGGTGAATTTTATCAAAGGGAATACATACGTCATGATCAAATAGCAGCGATTGGTTAAATAAAAAATTACCTGCCTACTGTCGAGGGAACGAATCCTAATGCTGAAAGGTCAGACGGTTAACACGAAGTGAAACCTGCTGATGAATCAGGCTACCACGCCACAACAATGGGATACGATAAAGACATTTATTGACAATGGCTGAGCGGAGACTTGGGGATGGGGTTTTGTCTCAGGTGATCAGCCCGGCCAATTCAGGACCCCTCCTCCTTTGCAGATGAGGTCTTCAGGCTGAGGGATGAACAAGAGACCCGGGTCGAGAGAACAGAGACAGATGGTGTTGTCAGAATAGGCCGTATAAATAGGGCTTGTGGGTAATTGAAGGCGTGGTTGAGCCGAGCCGTGGTTGGTTGGAGAGGAGCAGGGGGAGGTTGAGGCGTGGTCCTGCTCCTGAATCTGTCACTTATATTAACTCCCCTGGTCCAATGCATTGTTATTATTGTTGTTTGGAGGCTGTGGGTTCTTTTCTTCATTCCTACCTCTTGTGTTTCATACTGATGCTGTGTCCTTGGGCAATACTCTGGTTTTTATAAGGTTGTTAAATGGAAAGAATATGCCCAACATAACCTTTATATTGAAATAAACAAGATGACTTATATTGGTTAGGTTCGCTATAACAATGTGAAATATGTACGTGTGAGTTTTGTAACTAACTGCCACTAGGGTGAACTCCAGGGTTCCCATGGTCATGGAAAAATCATGGAAATTTATAATGTCATTTTCCAGGCCTGGAAACATCATGGAATTTTGTAAATCTAATGAAAGTTTTAGAAAAGTCATAGAATTTTAGTATCTCTTTTACTTTTTTCTGTTCAGTTTTTGTTCAGCTATTATGATTACTTCTGAACGTATGTGCCTTTTGTTTAATAGAGACGACAATAAATGCACTGACAGGATTTTGAATGTTAAAAAACTATAATACTAAACCATAAGGTGAATGGAAAGGAGTTAACATTTCATATTTAGCCCTAAAAGTCTGATCAATTCTACATATGTAGGGGCGTAAAGTCATGGAAAATTCACTTTAGGTCATGAAAAAGCCATAGAAAAGTTTGGAAATTTTTTCAGTGAAAAAGAGTGGGAACCCTGGGACTCAGACTGTATATCAGGGGTCTCCAGTGTTTTTCCTTTGGTGTGCTGCTTTTACAAAACAAAAATGCTAGAGAGCTGCTCATTTTAGTGGCCATAAGAAAGAGGGTGAGCCCCGGGGTACAGTTAGACGCCTATAAAACATAAACCATTGTCCATTTGTTAATACACAAAGTTGGGCCTACAAAATAACACATATACAATGGTAATAGGCATGTAATTAACCACATTTTTGTTATTCAGCACAATAGTATAATTGTGAAATCCCTTGACAAGCCACTTGGAAGGGGGCTGGGAGGTGACTGGTAGCTCCGGAGGTTGGAGACCCCCGTTCCCACTGTGTTCCAAAGAGGAAGTGGACATGGGCGCAATTTTTCTTTTCCACCCGAGTCCGGTTGCAGTTGACGTCTATTGAAAAACTGTCACGTCTGTCTCTGTAACTTCTGCTGTCAGACTCGTCACTCTGACCTTAAAATGTCAGTATTAACCTGCTCTACCTGATCCTGGTGATCCTGGTTTTTAGTCTGTAAATTAAGAAATGAACATTGAACAACCGACCAATCAGCTGCTTTCAATAAACTCTCTGGCTCTACATTTCATTTGGCATTTGGTTCATTTCATTTTGCAACTGAACGCTCTGGGTGACGTCACACTCCCTCAGTTCTTTTCTATAAGCAGTTTACGGACGCCAAAATCCATAGTCCCCTTTCGCACGACTTCATTTTGAACGCTGTTATGTTTACAAGTGCACTGTGTCTGCTTTCTGCCCTGCCCTCTGCCTCCTGTTTTATTATGGGATTTATATTGAGGCTTAAGACTTTTTTTAAGCAAACTCCAGTGGGGTTTAAAGCTCTGTGCTGTAATTTGGCCCTCCTGGCTTATATAGGATAATGGTAAGACTGACTTATCTGCCCCAGCGCTACAGCAATCAAGCCTGATGCCCTGCCTGTGTCTGTGGAGATGCCATAGACTAAAGCGGGGCTGGGATGGCTGGGCTCTGCTAGTTAATCTCCCCGTAATGCACTGCTCTGTGTAAAAGGGTTTGGAGCAAAAATATTCAGTTTGTGGAAGTGTCCTTAAGGGAAAACAGCTTGTGCTTCGGAATGATTGTGACGCTAAAAGGATCTAAGTTAAACTGATAATGCTCGGAAATGGGACCAAGTGGTTTCAAGGGAGTTTGAGCCACTGCTGTTGACTTGCACAGTTTGAGTATTGTCAGTGTGGAAGAAATACATGTTATTTTACAGAAAGAACATCATAGGAATATAATATAAAAGTTATTGCCCAACTGTGATCTAATACATTTGGTACATTGTCAAATATGTATGTGGTCATTTGCATATGCACAATGATACGGGTGAATTTGGGAACTAACTGTACTGATTTCTACCACCGTGTGCACCCCTTATAAACACTGATAGTAATACTAGTAGTAAGACTAGGAATTGCATGGTCTGGGTGACAGTGAATGCCGTTGTTGTGTCTTTGGGCAAGTTACTTAACCCCCCCCAGTGTCTGCGTATTCTAATGTATGAATGTACGTGCACTGATGGGCAAGTTACTTCAAAACTGTAATGTGTTATTTATGACATGTTACTGTCATTTCAGAGTAATTCGTTGCATTACAATATTTCTGTATTTAAAATTTAAGACATCACATGACTATTGCAGCACTTTCAAGTTTCTCTCAACAAAATCAGCTGTTGCTGATCGTCAAATATCAATCAGCAACTGAAGATGCCGAACTTCTGCGCCATATATGGACTGAACCAGGTCTAAACCAGGACTAAACCAGGACTAAACTAGAACTAAACCAGAGCTGAACCAGGACTGAACCACGACTAAACCAGGTCTAACCCAGAACTAATCTTGGACTAGGACTTGGAATCTAGCACCGCCCCCAAGAGAACCCCGAGCTCACGGAGCAGGGTGTCCGCAGAGCGTGATCAGGCGATGGCCGTGATTAGCCCCGTGCCGGCCCTTTCGCCCGTGGTCACCCGACGGTCTACATGGGCACACCTCCCGGCTCGTCCCGACATTCGGAATCGTAACGATGGCATTTCACCGCTGCTGATATCGTGGTGATTTTAGCAAATTTGTATGAAGAAAAACGAAAAACCCACCACTTCAAAAAAGGTTAAAGGTTAAAAAAGCATTGTAACATGTGTAACTGACATTTGTACTGAGTAAAATATAATTTTTTTTCCCCGTAATGCCACACATTACTGCATTACTGCAAAAAGCAAAGCATTACAGTAATTCCTTACATTTCCCAACACATCCCAACACTGTGTACATGTGATTTGGTAAGTGGTTCCTTGATGTGGAAAAGCAATATATAAAAATCAGACTGTTTCCCATGGGCTGTAAAACGAATGAATAAATAAAATAAAATAAACGTTTTAGTTTTTAAGTTTTTCATTGTGCTATATATTATTTCCATTGGGCTATATGTCATAGTTTCAAACTGCATAATGTTTTGTTCTCAGCAAAAGGTTAGGGAAGAAGATTTTAAGCCACTGGTGACTCAGAATAGAAACTACAACAATATATATTTATTTATATGTATTTAACAATATGTATATTTTTGGCCTTTTTTGAGCCAATTTTTTATGCAACTGTTTTTGGGTAATCGTGTGTCATGCTTCGTGTAGTATACATGGGGTAACGAGAACTGATTAATCCGAGTAACCTCACAACCAGCTCCCAATCTGCAATCGCAGGTGGCAAGAATATAAACAATTTGAAATCCTGTCGCTTCTCGTGAGGGTTTCACACTGAGCAGTGGATCGTATAGTGTGAGAACATGAATCATGAGCTGTGAACTTTTAATTCCTGGGATTTGGTCATAGAGTTTGAGCTGAGGCTGAGTGAAACAATCGAAAATATTGCACAGTGTACGCCCGGCAATACTGGTTTAAAAATAAAAAATAAAAAACTGAACCTGAGTTGCCAGAGCCTTAACCTGCAGATAGAGGGCACATCCAAGTTTCTCTCATTCTCAGTTTATGGACAGGCCCGATGTGAAAGCTCAGAACCTCCAGAATTCCCTCCCCGAGCTGCAGAGGCTGCATTAGCACTGATTCATGATTTGCTGCAGGGTTTAGGTAGTGAACATTCAGATCAGAGAGAGGTCTTTTAAGTTTAAACCAACTGGATTTGATCATTTAATCTGGCAACCCAAATCGAGCGCCCCATCATGCATTCAGATTGGATAATTGAAAACCAAAGCTCCACATAAAAACATCAGTAACTTGGTCATCATGAACAATGTTGGATTCCTGTTAGTTTGTCATTTAGACTGTGTAAAACCACGCTCTCTGCTTTTCACTTTGTAGCACTCTGTAAACTCACTATAAATTGTCTTCTCGGATAATTCCTCTGAGACTCTGGGACATTGGGAACACGAGCAGGGCATTGTGAGAGGAACTGCACGGACGAACAAGCAAGAGTTTGAAAACAAGTTTGTGTTATTTTAAGATTCTGACCTGAAGATAAAAGATGCAGGAGCATAAAGGTTATACCTGGTTTAATCAAAAGTCACTGGCTGTGACTATCCATACCCCCAGGTTAAATCTATATTGATGTAATTTTGTAGTTGTTTATGCAGCTACTTTTTCAGGTTCTTCCTCTTCGTTGTGTTTGCAGTGGAGTTTTACATTGGATTCCATCTTCAAAACTGACAGACGATCAATCAATAGCTCTTTGTTTTGTCCCTGAGGTGTAATTTAAGCACAGAGAGCAGTAAAGTACAATAATAAAAGAAAAACTCAAAGAAAAGTGTCCGTGCAGCTCATGTAGGGTCGTCCCTTTGATCAGTGTCAGGGCAGTTTGAGGGGAGTAACAACCCCCAAGACAAAAGTGTCCTTCCTCTGTGTCCTGCACCATCACGGCAGCCTCCAGGGGGCGCCAGGTGAGCTCTGGAAACACTACAGGAAAGCCTCTCCTAAGCCTCTCTCTCCCGTCTGTTGTTTTGGTCGATGATATGAGCCATTCCCTTGAAGTGTTTCCTCTGGTCTTCTGCCATGTTTGGTGTAGAGAGCCTGTTGAATTGTCATGAAAAAGTCTGTAGCATTTCAGAGTGAGCTGGATATTATTGCTATCTCCATGCAGAGTCGCCATGGATACAGAAACTGCTCAAATTACACAATCCATTAAATCCATTAGTCTTTAACCTTCCTTCTTTGAACGGCACAAGCTGCACTTCTTGGTCGGTCAAAATCCCCAAATTTTAAGGTAACAATTCAAGATAAAAAAAAAAAAAAGTTTAAACATGACCATGGCAACCTTGGTAACTAGACTAGGGAATGTAGGTGAAGTGTCTTGCCCAAGGACACAGTGGAAATATGCATAATAGCTCTTTTAAAGCTCAAATGAAAAATTGGTGATTGTCAAACCAAACGTGTCTCATGTGCAGCTGCATTGTGATTTTAATTGAACTTCTGTGGAGACATATTTGCAGTTTGTTGAATGTGTGGCCAAATTGACTGAAGAATAATGGAAATTGTGCAATGACTAGATTGTGTAATATGTTGGACTGTGCGACGAATAGAGTGTGCAATAATTGGAACTGTGCAATGAATGGGGTGTGCAATAATTGTGAACTGTGCAATAATGGTAACGGTGTAATGAATAGAGTGTGCAGTAATGGGAACTGTATAATAAATGCAATGTGCAATAATAGGAACTATGCAATGAATGAAGTGTGCAGTAATTGGGAACTGTGCAATAATGGGAACTGTGTAATGAGTGGAGTGTGCAATAATGGGAACTGTGTAATGAGTGGAGTGTGCAATAATCGGAGCTGTGTAATGAGTGGAGTGTGCAATAATGAGAACTACAGTGAATGCAGTGTGCAGTAATAGAAACTGTGCAATGAATGGAATGTGCAATAATGGGAACTGTGTAATGAGTAGAATGTGCAATAATCAGAACGGTGCAGTAATGGGAACTGTGTAATAAATGGAATGTGCAATAATGGGAACTGTGTAATGAGTAGAATGTGCAATAATCAGAACGGTGCAGTAATGGGAACTGTGTAATAAATGGAATGTGCAATAATGGGAACTGTGTAATGAGTAGAATGTGCAATAATCAGAACGGTGCAGTAATGGGAACTGTGCAATAAATGGAGTGTGCAATAATGGGAACTGGGTAATGAATGTAATGTGCAACAATCCAGTGTGTTTACATTCATGTTGTGTCATGTTTGTTTATTAACATGCTCTGTCCCAATCTAATAAATAAATACATAAAAGATAACAAGTAGAAGTGTGATGTATCCCTGAAGAAAATATAATAGTGTAACAAAATTATGTCACAAACACGATCACCTGAAAGTCCAATTATCCTCCCAAAAGCACAGAGAAAGTACCCATGAAAATATTGACTCTAAAAACAGCATTATTCTGTTGTATCATGTACTAAGCGATAAGTCTAGGTGCTGTTTGAACCACTGAGCTTTTGGTTTATGGGCAATCGCAAAAACTTACTGCTTTATATTCATACATATTCACTCCCTACCTCTTCAAAAATGCTAAAGAATTCCACCATATTCAACTGCTCTTTCTATTTCTGCCCACTTTGCTTCCGTTTAGTCCTGATCCTCCATGCTGTGTTTTGTCCCCTCCTTTACTTCCAGTCCACAGTCGCACACAGGGTTCACGAGCCCCATGTAGCGAGCTGGTCCTCCACATTTATCACTGCCTAATTGTAGTAATATATTCAGAGTGCAGCGTAAACACGATTTCCATTTAGTGCCCTGACAGGACCTGGCTCTCCTGGACTAATGCTGTGGACAATTATATGGCTCTCAATTAGCTCCATGCATCTGCAGACAGAGGGGCTGCTGTTTAACCCGTGGGGAATCGGTCTCACATCTAACGCAACTCCAGGGAACATACATGGTTCTCTTGTTAATGCATTTAAACGTAAAGATTTTAAATGCACTTTTAACTGCGTTTTTACAGTTTTTAATGATATTCTTACTCAATGTTTTTAGAGTGAATTATGGAAGTTTGAGTGATGTTGTGTTGCCCCACATTTGAGGCTTCAGCGCGCAGATAATTACGGTTTGCCCCCATCTCATATCCCCGCCCACAGCCCTGTATTTACACGTGAACACAGGGTTTTAATATTTTAATGTACCGCCTTATCCAGTCACCAAGTTCCGGAAATAAGGCGATGTTCAGACTGCAGCCTGAAGTGACTCAAATCAGATTTTTTTCGCCCCTATACAACCTGTATCTGATCTTTTAACATTTTTTCAAATGCGACCCAGGTCACTTGGATATGTGTTCCAAAAACCGATACAGATCCGATCTTGTGACATGCGACTTCAGTCTGAACGGCCAGGTCACATTCATCCCACCTACACGCTCACAAATGTACACAAACATTCTTCTCGTCATATGAAAACTGAGTGAGTGAAGCAGCAAAGCACATATCAATCCCACCACTCTTGGCTACAGCTCTACACCCACACGTTCCTTCCTACGGACACTGCTCCCACAAAACGCCATGACCATAAACCTTGTCCTTCTCCTTCTCAGTCTCTTTGATAAACAAATAAGCTCCATTACGACAGCAGCTTCAAAATCTCCAGGTGCTCAATGCCGGCGTCCATGTTCAGGCTCTTTCCGTTAACACTGAGCACGCTCACTTCGTGTGACGTCATCTTGTCCTCGAATGCACATGTGGGACACTTTTGGGGCATTTAAAGTTCACACTGAAGATCACATACAAGTCGTATTTATTTGGAATTGTGAACAAGCTTGCAAAAAAATTGGATTTCACAAAAAATTCGAATTGAGCATCTAAGCCTTGCAGTCTGAACGTAAATGTCTCCATGGAGATGATATAAGCCATAGTATAGCTTTATGCCAGTGTATCTTATCTTACATGTACTCAACAACACGTTTTGGCTTTTTTAAACATGCATTGTTATGGTGAGCGGGGTTACTTCTCCAAAGAGCTGACCTGTGACCTGTTCTCGTGTTACCTACTTGTCTCCATGCACATATAGAATAATTTAATGCCACACTTTGATAATTGATGACTTTGATTTGAAAAGAATGTAATTTTTTTTTAATCTGTGATAAGAGCAGGGTTTATATTAGATTTATCTTTTTCCTGTTCCTTTTGTTCATGCAGTAAAGACAAGGCAAATAATGGTAGAAATATGTATTTATTGTCAGATTTATTTTAAAAAATGTGTTGTTGTTGTTGTTCTCTTAAAATTTTTGCCAACAAAATAATATCATGAGCAATAAATAAATAAATAATAATAATAATGATTGACAGAACATAGGGTTAGGTCCTATATCGCAAGAAATAATAACTTTAGAACAATTTAGGCAAAGAAAACTCACAAATATAAATGCGAGGTTGCTGTTGTAAATGAGAATTGGTTCAGGATCGACTTACCTCGGTGAATAAAGTTCAAATAAATAAAAAATAAATACATGAATTGAATAGAAGAATTCAAAACAATGCTATTTATTTTTTATTTTTTTAATTTGTGAAGAATTTACCACCTTTCACTACAACTTGAAATACTTCTTCTCTACTTCTCTCTCTCTTTTTTTTCTTTTTTTTTTTTTTTTTCTTTTAATGTAGTGTTTCTCATGAAAAACTCTGTATCTGAACTAAAGTCAACAACTATTATGATTTTATCCCTCGGGCCACACAGCCAACCAGCATGTTTTATATTCACAGACTTAAGAGATTAATATTATTTGTATTTATAGCCTAAGGTCGCCCTTGTAAAGTCGTGGTAATATGTATTCAAAACGATCTCTTTCATAACCATTATTTTCTACTGTTGCTGTAGGACTTGGATCGTCGTTTTAAAACAGATTCAAATCGACAAGCAGCTTTGTTTACTTACTTCTTGCTCCACAAATCAAGTCTCATATCTCATTTGCGTTTCTATATTGCCCTCGTAAAGAGAAGAAACATGCGATGTGTTCAGGTGCGCGGCGTTAGAGTGGGAATACTCAGAATCCTATATGAAATGCGGCTTTGTTGTTAGCAGCTGTGAAGTCCCTTGATCAATCTGGAGTGTTTCATCAGACTTTAAAGTGGTCTTTTTTTTTTTTTTTTTTTTTTTTTCTGAGGCGCGTTGCAATTAAGTTCTCCACAGAAGCCAGTGTCACACGCTGGAAGTGTGGCTCCAAACGTGAGACAAAACATCATCACAATTATTTCACAAGAAAAACACTAACCCAAGGTGCATTTGTGACAGAGTGAGAGACATAAAAAAGCACGTGGGCTCATCACTGTTATTTTTAGCCTGTATTTAGTGTGGAATGTTAAAAGCAAGCACATTCTTCATTTTATTTTATTTTATTTATGTTTTCACTGCAGCTTTGTGCCTAAGAGCGTGTACAGCTGCATTGTCACCTCGCTTCCCAAGCAAAAAGCCATCTGTGTGTAACTTCCTAGATAGATTAGTTTAATGCCACACTGTGGAATATTGCAGTTTCCATGGAGACGAGCAGGTGGCGTGCCCTTCATCGGGCCGAGTTATGAGTCAGGTCTGTGGAGATGCAAGCCAGCCCTCTCACAGTAACGTCGCGTGTTTTACAAGGTTTGTCAGAGCAACAACCAAAAAGAAATAAATGCTTTCGCTTTAGTGTATTTGTGGGCTGGAAAGTTACATGGTGGGACTTTAAGTGATCTTTTTTCTGAATAAGTTGATTTTAGTTACTTGGATGTAGTAATCAGGACCAGCCATGGACTTGAGATCGACCTCGAAACTGTTTTTTTGAGGTCTTGGCTTCTTCTCGGACTTAACCAAGTTTGGACTTGGTCTTGTCTCGGTCTTGAAGGAGTTTGTACTCAATCTTGTCTCGATTTTGGAGGCGCTTGGACTCGGTCTTGAAGGTGCTTGGACTAAGTCTAGTCTCGGTCTCGAAGGCGCTTGGAAGTCTTGGTCTTGAGGTGCTTGGAAGTCTGAAGGCGCTTGGAGTCTCGTCTCTTGAAGTCTTGAGTCTTGACTCTCTGAAGTCTCGGTCTCGAAGGCGCTTGGACTCAGTCTTGTCTTGCTCTTGAAGGTGCTTGGACTCGGTCTTGTCTCGGTCTCGAAAGCGTTTGAACTCGGTCTTGTCTCGGTCTTGAAGGCGCTTGGACTCGGTCTTGAAGGTGCCTGGACTCGGTCTTATCTCGGTCTTGAAGGAGTTTGGACTCAATCTTGTCTTGACTTTGAAGGTGCTCGGACTTGGTCTTGTCTCAGTCTTGAAGGTGCTTGGGCTCAGTCTTGTCTCAGTCTTACAGCTGCTTGGACTCGGTCTCGAGGTCTGATACTCGACGCGTGACGCGTGATAACATAGCTTTCTAAAAAAAAAAAAAAAAAAGATATATATGCGCTAAAATAACTAAAAATACAAATAAATGTTGAAAGTTACAAAGATGGTCTCGGCCTCGGGCTTGTCTCGGTCTCGACCCTCAGAGATCTTGGTCTTGTCCAGGACCCTGTGGTCTTGGACAGGTCTTGACTTCTGTTAGTGTGGTCTTGACTACAACACTATTGGACACTTAATTTCATATTTTATCACAACTTCCGCCGTTTTTTGACTACTCAACGATTCCAAAAGTCCAGTGCAATTATCTTATTTATAATACGTAGAGGCGGGGTCTAGAGGTATAAGGAACATTCTGATTGGTCTAAAATACTTCAAACACCACCCCCTACGTGTTTGTAATCAGCAACCCCTGACTGTACTCAGTGCAGTCTTTTGTAATGTCACCAGCTACTTGAAATGCCCACTGGAGGCAGCACAAACTTCGATTTAGGTGTTTTTTGACTAGAAAGCTGCAAATTTAGCTATAATTTGTACTAAAGTTCTACAAAAAAATGACTAGAAACAGTAGACGACGCTATTAAAACACCACATAGTAACTAAAAAGTGGATTTATGATTTGTTCTGCTTTAACTGCTCACTATTACACTGTTATTATCTCCCACAACTTACTTTGGCATTGTAAACCTTTTTTTCTATAGGCAGCAATATAGCCTCAGAGCTCTGTGCCGGCGGATTCTAAAATAGCACAGATTCCTCGCGTCGACTGTGATCTGATTTGTGGGCGGTGTGTCTCTGTAGTGCTATAAGTCTTCATTTATAATGGGATGTTGTGACACTTTTTCACTTCATCCAAAAGTTGTAGCACTTTTAAATCCCGCACTTGAGCAGAACCTGTCTCTAATTAACCACAAAACCCATTCACACTCACAATGGAGCAAATAACGATCACCACAAATCAAATACTGAAAATTAAAGGCCCCGTATCTGATTTTCCCCACGTATCTGAGCGAAACATGCATCTAATTAACGCAATATAGTCTAGTTTTATATTGATCACGAACTAGTAATGCAACTAGATCATTTGAATAAGTTTCACAAACTTTCGAAAATGTTGGATTGACAGAAATGAAGCTTTCCTGAATAGCTTTAGAATGATCTTGAGCTGTTTCTGAACAAGTATAAGTGCACATAGACTAGTATGGAACCTACCTAGACCACTGAGGGATTACACAGATATAAGACCACATGGGAACAGGAAAGAAAGTACCGTACTTTTTGGACTATAAGTCGCACTTTTTGTTATGGTTTGGGTGTTTCCTGCGACTTATACTCCGGTGCGACTTATATATCATTTTGCTTTTTACACTGACAGCCACAAGAAGCTCTAGTCTTGTGTGTCAGTATCTGCTCCTCCTATTACTCCTGTACTCCTGAACTCATGTCTCCTGCAGAAAAAGCCGCTGTCCTGCTGCAAGTAGCGAAATATGCAGCCAAAAACGGTAATCGAGCAGCAGAAAGAAAGTTTGGAGTGAGCGAGAAACTTGTGAGGGACTGGCGAAAAACGGGGATGGAGAACACAGCTTCACGGGAACTGGGAGGATGCACCATGCAACTTTCCTGGAAGCCACTGGATGGATGGACGAAGCCTGGACTTCAGTGACACCGAAACCATCCTGTCGGGATTCAGAAAGTCCGGAATAATCTAACTGGAACTTTATGCTGAGTCTGAAGGCAGCTACAGCGCTCTGTTTACCTCTGGAGGTCGCAGAGTTGCTCAGAAGTGACACCGAGGATGAAGAATTGAATGGATTTAGTGATTTGGAGTGAGATGGAGAGTTTGTTAAACTTGTTCTGTTCTGTTGTTTATGTTATAGTTTATCTGAAGAACTGTTCATATGTGACGTTAACAGTCTGTTGTTCTCTCTTCTATTGTTATTACTAGAATTTGACTTTCAAGATGAAATGTCGGTTCCTGGTCTCTGATTTTATAAAATACATTTCGCTCAAAAACGTATAGTCCAGTGCAACTTACATGTGTTTTTTTCTTTTGCATTTTTTGGCTGGTGCAACTTATAGTCCGGAAAATACGATACTATGATTTAATGTTGGAAATCACATTCTAGAGCAGGGGTGTCAAACTCATTTTGGTCCGGGGGCCATATCCAACCTACTTTGATCCCAAAGGGGCCGGATCAGAAAATCTCATGGAATATAAACCCCAAAAATAACAATAAGTTCAAATATTTGTGCAGAGAAACACAAATCTATTACAGAAATTTTTTTAAAGACCTTTGAAACAAAACATTTTTAAACTAAAAATCTTCTTAAATGAACTCTTTCTTTTACAAAATATTATATTATTATGAAGAACCTGAAACTTTAAGAAAAATGCAATTTCAACACAATGTTTTAACATGAACTTGTATGCAAATAGGAATAAGTAAATTTTTCTTGGAAAATCCTGCACTCGGCTCAACTTTTCTCATTTTTGACATTTTTCTGATGAGGGTGTCACGGTCAACAGTCAAAACGATCGTCCTTTAAGAGCGTTTGGAAAGAGACAAGTCTTCATTTGTGCTGCTCTGGTGGGAGGGGCCACGTACAGAGACGCTGGAGACGCTGCTGTGATAAACACCACAGAAAATTAACAATATTTTAATTAAAATATTTAAGTAGAAAATCAGCCGAGGGCCAGATTAAAGGTCTTGGAGGGCCGCATCTGGCCTTATGTTTGACACCTGTGTTCTAGAGTTTGTTTTATTGTCATTTTCTTTCTTCTGTTTCTTAGTAAATCATATCAAATTGTGAAAACTAGTGATAATAAAACTGCACTCTGGTCTCTGAAAGTTGTTTAACCCTTTTATAAACTCATCACGGTGAATATTTAAGATGTTCAGAATGCATAAGAAAAGTGAGGAACAACTTTGAACCACTGCACAGTTTAGTTTTTTCCACATTTTTAAGACGGTAAAAAGTAGATACAGCATCGTTAAAGGTGCACTTTGTAACATTTCTGGTGGAGGATTTGTCAAAAAACTGAGGATCTGTCAACAAAAACCTTGATCAAGAAATTAAATAAACCTTTCTATCTTCATGGAGACCAAACCAGACCAAGTTACAGGTCAGATCTGTGGAGAGACGACCCCGCTCACAGTCAGAATACATGTTTTTCTAAGTAAGTTTGAGCTATAAAACCTCCTGTAATTGAATAAATGCAAATGTAGAACTGTTTAATGTCATACTGTGGAACATTCCAGGCAGAGCAATGACATCTCCACAGAAACAAGCAGGTGACGGAGCCCGAGCCAAAAAGTTACAAACGTTATTACACTGTTAAGATCTGACTTATTTCACCCAAGGCTTCTAATCAGCGTGGGCCCGTTGTGGATTTAAATTCTGTCCACCAAATAGACGTTTTAATCTATTTGTGTTTGATTAGAAGTTGGACAATAGCTTTAAGGAAGACAAATAATATGAAATACAGTATGTGGGGAAAAGCCTGCTCCAGTGTCATTAAAACCGAGAACAATTATAATCAGAAACGGATGAGCACACATTGGCTACTGGGGAGGTGGTGTCACAATAATCAAAAGAACTGCGTGCATTTTAATTAAAGAAAGTTCCAGTTCTGATGAGGAATGTTATGGTCTTTGATTCTTGGTTTGAACTGTGTAACTAATTCAAGCCAAGGCTATGTTTAGACCTGGGTTAGATCTGGTTTGGACCTGGTTTAGACCTGGTTTAGTGCAGCTTTTGTGGGGTGTTCTTAGTGTGCAGAAGTCAGTTTGATCTGGTCTAGTTTAGTCCAGGGTTAGAACTGGTTTAGACTGGGTTTGACCTGGTGTTAGTCCTGGTGTTTAGTCCTGGCTTAGTCCTGGTTTAGTTCCTGTTAAGTGCAGCTTTTGTGTGCAGTGGTCGGGATCTGTCAGAGGTGGTTTAAACCTGGTTTAGTCCTGGATTAGACCGGGTTTAGTCCGGAGTTAGACCTGGTTTAGTCCAGTGTTACACCTGGTTTAGTCCTGGGTTTGACCTGGGTTAGACCTGGTTTAGTTCTGGGTTAGACCTGGAGCCCAGTGGTCACTATCTGAGTTCTTTTCAACCTGGTTCAGTCATGGTTTATTTCTGGTTTAGTCCTGGGTTAGTCTGGGGTTAGTTCAGGGTTTGACCTGGTTTAGTCCTGGGTTTGACCTAGTTTTGCCCTGGATTTGATCTGGTTTAGTCTTGGGTTACACCTGAAGTCCAGTGGTCACTATCAGAGTTGTTTTTAACGTGGTTTAGTCCTGGGTTTTATTTTATTTTATTTTTTTGTCCTAGGTTTGACCTTGTTTTGCCCGGGGTTTGACCTAGTTTAGTCCTGGGTTAAACCTGGTTTAGTCCTGGGTTAGACCTGGAGTCTAGTGGTCACTATCAGAGTTGTTTTCAACCTGGTTCAGTCCTGGGTTAGACTTGGTTTAGCTGTAGGTTAGAGCAAGTTTAGTCCGGGTTTAGACCTGGTTTAGCTGTAGGTTAGAGCAAGTTAATCCCGGTTTTCTCAGACACTATGTGTGCTGCTCCTGAGACAAAACAAGATCAGAACTAGACCAGTACTAGACTAAAACTAGACCAGGACTAGAGCCAAATGACATTAACACTGAATTCTTGATTTGCATAACAGACAGAGACAACCACCAACCCAATGTGTTACAAATGATGTAATAATGCAAATGTATTCGCGTCAGATCATACTGCAATGTCAAGTCTAGCATTAGTTTATTTTACTATTACTTTTTACTATTTACTATTACTATTTAGACTGGGTTTAATCTAGGGTTAAACTGGGTTTAGTCCCTAGTTAGACCTGATTTAGTCCAGAGTTAGACCTGGTTTAGTTCAGAGTTAGACCTGGTTTAGTACAGTGTTACACCTGGTTTAGTCCAGTGTTACACCTGGTTTAGTCCTGAGTTAGACCTGGTTTAGCCCTGTGTAAGTCTTGGTTTAGTCTTGAGTTAGATCTGGTTCAGTCCTGAGTTAGATCTAGGTTAGTGCAGTATTAGACCTGGTTTAGTTCTTGATTTAGACCTGGTTTAGTCCTGAGTTAATCCTGGGTTGCAGTCGTCAGTAATCAGCGATGCTTTCAGCCTGGTTTAGTCTTGGTTTAGACCAGGTTTAGTACAACATTTAGGGTCAATAGGTGAAAAAAATGTCATCTTAAAAAAAAAAAAAAGAACATAAGAACTAATAAAAAAGTGATTATACTTCTGTTAGAGGGGTTAGTACATGGAACAATCTGAGTGATGATATGTTTTGAAAGATACAGAGCTCTGGAATGAATGAATTATGCATTAAATGTGGTTTGTTTTCATTTATATTCTATCTCTATTATGTATACAGTAAGTCATAAGTGAAATTGTAAATGCAAACTTGCTGTTCATTTGCTGCTTTTCTTTCTTTCTTGGAATTCTGTCATTGTTGTCAAGTACTTTTTACTTCAGCCTAAACCCTTTCGGTCATGATTCACGGGGTTGTAGTCTATGTTTTGTTTAGTTTTGTTTTGTAGAGCTGCAAAATGACTGAATAAACTACTGCTGCTACTAAAATTTTCAGTCTGCATTGGCTCAATTAAAGTGATATATTGTCACCGAAATTCTTTTTGCTCGTTCTGAGAGAAATAGGCCAAAATACATAAAAATATAATCCATTACAGAGGAACATTATAGACACAAATTATCAACAATTTAATTACTTATGCTCCCATCCAGACACTTGCATTACAAATATGTCATTAGTTTTTAATTAGCAAATAATTTTCAAAATATAAACGCACCCATGTGAGGAGGTGACTTGTAATTTCAAGTTGAGCTCTAATCTTTTAAGGTCTTTTGTTACGTGGAATCGACTCTTGTGTGAGTTGAATGAAACAAAACACAACTCGAGGTGTTTTTTTTTATCAGAAAATAACATTGAACAAGCCGGTGTGAGATAGTATTTTGACCCCCGCAGTATATTGACCCTGGGATCAACATACCGCTGTAGTAAAGTGACCCCCCCATAGGATTTTGACTCCCCTTAATTTTTTCTTCAGTAGTTACTTATCGTTATTTCTCATGTAATTAACTTTTATTATATACTGCTACATATTCACTTTCTTTTAAGATATTTTAAGGAATGTTTTGATGTATGACGACTTGGTATTTTGTGTAAATGTAACGTATTGTTAAAATCGCATATACATAGTAATCTTGTCACTTTTTATATTGTATTTTACATTGTTATGGTTTTTAGTTTGCTATGTTCAGATAATCCTTAATCATAATGTCAATTTAGGCCACAGGTGTCAAACATACGGCCCGGGGGCCAGATCCGGCCCTCCAAGACCTTTAATGTGGCCCTTGGGTGATTTTCTACTAAAATATTTTAATTACATTTTCTATTAAAATCTTGGTAATTTTCTGTGGTGTTTATCACAGCAGCGTCTCCAGCGTCTCTGTACGTGGCCCCTCCCACCAGAGCAGCACAAATGAAGACTTGTCTCTTTCCAAACGCTTAAAGGACGATCGTTTTGACTGTTGACCGTGACACCCTCATCAGAAAAATGTCCAACATGAGAAAAGTGGAGCCGAGTGCAGGATTTTCCAAGAAAAATTGACTTATTCTTGTTTGCATACAAGTTATTGTTAAAACTTTGTGTTGAAATTGAATTTTTCTTCAAGTTTCAGGTTGTTCATAATATTATAATATTATAATAAGAAAGAGTTCATCAATTAAAAAAGATTTCTGTTATAGATTTGCGTTTCTCTGCACAAATATTTGAACTTATTGCTATTTTTGGGGTTTATATGACATGAGTTTTCTGATCCGGCCCCTTTAGGATCAAAGTCGGTTGGAAACGGCCCCCGGACCAAAATGAGTTTGACACCCCTGATTTAGGCAATGGTTTGTACGGATAATGAACTTGAATTTAGTCATGTTGTGTTATAATAAACATTTTGGGGGGTCAGATTATTATAGTCATAGGATTTTGACCTCCTTTTTTATATAATTGATCAATTATATTATATTCAACTAACATTACTTCTTACTTTACATCATCATAACTATAATAAACACATTGGGGGGTCAGATTACTATCCACTATTTAACTATTGTCTATTTTAACAAGATTCCAAATCATTATTCATCACTTTGATTACCTAACTAATGAATAAGTACTAAGAACTAAGTTTTTTTTTTTTTTACATTCAGCAATTATAATCCACAAAAAATGCATCTGAGTTATTCGAAAAACACTTTTAAATATGTCAATATGTTTTAATTTGCAGATATAGTATAAATATTCAAAGTTTTCCATAGAAGTCAAGTTATTTATTAATAAAATATAGATTTTCATAGGGGGGTCAATATTCTATGAGGGGGTCAACATACCATAAATAGGATTCTGACCCCGGGATTAAAATACTATATGGTATGTTGATCAAAATCCTATACCACACCGGAAATAAAACCACCAGCTTTGCTCATGACCTTTTGTAACCCCCAGAACCACTTAACATTTCCGAATCGTCCCAGTCCATCCGCACCAAAACACCGCAATGTTTTGTAAATGTAGAAAACTATATTAGACATCTCTGAGTCTAAAACTTGACAGCATTTTCAGGAGCCAAACATTCCCTTATTGTTATTCCGACATCACTCCTCTCCTGCATTTGTTATTTTCCCAGACTTGCAAATAAACACTCCAAATGCATGTTAAGTGGTGCTTTAAATCATTGCAGGGAAGTAACTGGATTTGACAGACGATGTAATATATTTGTAAGTGAGGTATGTGCAGAGGAGCTAAGAGCAGCCAGGAGGAACAAGGAGGAGATAGGAGGAGCCAGGAGGAGCCAGAAGGAGCCAAGAAAAGGTAGGACGTGCCAGGAGGAGCTAGGAGGAGCCAGGAGAAGCCAGAAGGAGCCAAGAAAAGCTAGGACGTGCCAGGAGGAGCTAGGAGGAGCCAGGAGAAGCCAGAAGGAGCCAAGAAAAGCTAGGAGGAGCCAGGAGGAGCCAGGAGGAACCAAGAAAAGCTAGGTGGAGCCAGGAGGAACCAGGAGGAACCAGGAGGAGCCAAGAGAAGATACAAGGAACTAGGAGGAAAGGCCAGAGGGAAGCCAGGAGGAGCTAGGAGGAGCCAGGAGAAGATACAAGGAGCTATATGGAGCCAGGAGAAGCCAGGAGGAGCCAGGAGGAGCTAGGAGAAGCCAGGAGGAATCAGGAGGAGCTAGGAGGAGCTAGAAAAAGACAGGAGGAGCTAGGAGGAGCCAGGAGGAACTAGGAGCAGCCAGGAGGAGCCAGGAGGAACCAGGAGAAGCCAGCAGGAGCCAAGAGGAGCCGGGAGAAGATGGAGGAGCAAGGAGAAGCCAGGAGGTGCTAGGTGGAGCCAGAAGGAACCAGGAGGACCCAGGAGGAGCTAGGTGGAGCAAGGAGAAGCCAGGAGGAGCTAGTAGGAGCCAGGAGGAGTTAGGAGAAGCCAGAAGGAATTACGTGGAAACAGGAAAAGCCAGGAGGAGCTAGAAGGAACCAGGAGCAGCCAGGAGGAGCTAGGTGGAGCCATAAGGAACCAGGAGAAACCAGGATGAGGTAGGAGGAGCCAGGAGAAACCAGGAGAAAACAGGAGGAGCTGGAAGAAGCAGGAGAAGCCAGGAGGAGCCGGGAAAACCAGGAGGAGCTAGGAGGAGCCAGAAGGAGCTAGGCGAAGCTGAGCAGAAACAAGCAGATGCTGAGGTGCGGTTTGGTTTCACCTTTGAGAGCAAACAGGGTCACATTAACTCGAGCCGAGCGCCTGTCACTTTCACAGCTCGTCTGCTCGTGTCAGAAGTGATGTGGAGAGCAGGTATTAAAAGAATATGAGCAGAAGTCTCAGTGTGTTGGGGTGATGAGGTGATACGCAAAATGAACAAGGCAAGTTTAGGAGAACAGGGATTGATCTGATCAGATTTTATAGTAAGAGTGCGTGACATGACAAAAAATGTATCACATAGATCATATCTGTTTTATAATGGCTGGTTTACACTGAGTTGTATTGTAACACTGTTTTTTTTTTGTTTTGCTATTAAAATATGTAAATGTTTTTTTAAAAGCATTATCTACTTAGGCACATTTTGGCAACTTTAGTGCAAACTCGTCACAGGACAAAAATCGTATAACATCATGAGGACTCCACCCATCCAGCATATGGACTTTTTACCGCTCTCCCATTAGACAAAACACAGCGCCACCTACAGGCCAGAACTACTAGACTCCAGAACAGATTTTATCCTGATGCCGTTAGGTCATGTGGCCCTGACACTCATGACCTTTACAAAGAAGCACTGACTTGGAAAGCACTTTAGGAAATGGGCGTGAGTGGGGGCTGTTTTTAAAGACATGCAATATTTTAAACTATTTATTCGTATTATTATTTGCGCTGCTGATGACCTGGACCTGAGTGCCCTGTTTCATTTCTGTGTATTTTTTTTAATACTGAAAAGATAAATAAATTCTGATTCATTTGCAGCTTTCTGCTCAAAAACACACGAATCTCAGTTTGTGTTGCGTCCAGTGACCTGTGCAGCTTCAAGTGCTATGTGACATCACGCAAGACTCTCCTGATCACAGCCAGGTGTTTCTGATACAAACAGCTGACTCTTATTTGTCCAAGTTCCTCTTCCCGCTTGTATGAATGCAGTGTGTTTGTTGGAGTGTGTGAGTGTCAGTGGTGATCCGATGGGCCAATGGTGCAGATTGGCAGGCTCATTTCCGTCAGTCTCCTTCAGGGCAGCCGTGGCTACAACAGTCTCTTACTAACACCAAGTCTTGAGTGACGTGACTTTACGCATCTGGAAATGTGTTATTTAAGACTAAAACCTTATTGTTTCAGTGTAAAAGTTGTTTCTGTAGTTATAATATTCAAGTATGACATTAAATATTTCTACAGGGAAAATGTTCTGAAATATGGTTTTAACTTTCGATTTCTAGAGAATCAAGAAGACTGCTTTGTCTGGAATGTTTCACAGTAAATGGTCACATTTTTAGTACAGCGCTTTTCCACCTCCAATCTACTCAAAGCGCTTACAACAAGAAAAAAGTAAAGAAGTTGCCGATACAATACATATCTCGATACAAAGGCCACGATACGATACATATCTCGATACAAAGGCCACGATACGATACATACCTCGATACATAGGCCACGATACGATACATACCTCGATACATAGGCCACGATACGATACATACCTCGATACATAGGCCACGATACGATACATACCTCGATACATAGGCCACGATACGATACATACCTCGATACATAGGCCACGATACGATACATACCTCGATACATAGGCCACGATACGATACATACCTCGATACATAGGCCACGATACGATACATACCTCGATACATAGGCCCACGATACGATACATAACTCGATACATAGGCCACGATACGATACATACCTCGATACATAGGCCACGATACGATACATACCTCGATACATAGGCCACGATACGATACATACCTCGATACATAGGCCACGATACGATACATACCTCGATACAGTGAGCTTTTAATTCGATACAGTATATTTCAAATCTTTTCAATATGGTTCAATAAAAAAATTAAGGCTAAATCGTGGCTGTGATACTAAAAGTCTTTGTTAAACCACTTCTTGTGCAAAGTTCATAAGAAACACAAGCTTTTCACAAGTTAAAATGCCAAATGTGTCACATAAACAAGTTTCCTTCCTCTGAACAAGCAACAATACACCAGCCCACGATATCGATACTGTATAATCACATTAAACAATACCATATATCACACATTCACACACCAGTGTACGCAAACAGTGGGGGTGAGGTGGGTTAAGTGTCTTGCCCGAGGATACAACAACAGCATTCGTCTGTGGGAGCCACTGACAGTACGACATTAATAGGGCTGGGTATCATTAAGAAGATGCCGATACGATACATACCTCGATACACAGGCCATGATACGATACATATCTCGATACAGTGCACTTTCGATTCGATATGATATATTTCAAATCGATTCGATATGGTTCAATAAAAAATAAAAGCTAAATCATGGCTGTGATACTAAAAGTCTTTGTTAAACCACTTCTGGTCCAAAGTTCATATGAAACACAAACATTTTAATCCTCAAAACAGTAAAAATGTCAAATGTGTCGCATAAATGGGTTTCCTTTCACTAAACAAACAACAAAACTGTAGCTCTGTAACAAAATAATTTCGTAAAACACACCTAAAAATACTCTTGGTGATATATCAATACAGCAGCCCACGATATCGATACTGTATCATCACAGTATATCGATGTTCTGATATTTTTGCACACCCCTAGACATTAAACTTATGTATCTCCACGGATACAAGCAGGAGGCCAAGTTACAAGTCAGGTCTGCGGCAAGTGTGTTGTTTTTAAGCGATAAATAAGTTTAATACTATGCTTTGGAATATTCCAGACAAAGCACTAACATCTCCATCGTGTCAAGTATCATCAGAGAGTTTTCACAGCGCACTTTTAAGCAGATCACATCACGTCGTCTTCTTTTTTTATCCATTTCGCTGTTTCAAATCTGTTGCCAATTTTACCCCGGCAGTTTGAATTTCCACAGAACAATTTCATCGTTCAATTAAAAAGATAATTGTAATGATTTGAGACCAAAACATCACTGTGACTCTGCGCTGTCAGTGTAAAATTGTGAAAACCAATCACTTTCCTCGCTGATGAAAACAAATACTGGCATGGGTTTTGGAGTTAACATCTTAAAAGCAATCTCCGGAGAAGCCTCGCGGTCCGCTCCTCTTTCAGCCTGACAGAAAAGCGGCGTTTGAACCAACTAGTGAAAGCATCTTGATTGTGTTTCTGTGTCTAAAAGCAACATGAATGGCCATTATCTCAATTGGAAAACAAAGGCGCAGAGGGAGCGCATTGATTAGCGGTCTGTGTTGGCGCGTAGCTTCACTTCAGCGCGCGCTTTCATGCAGGGAGTCCGCTGACGGCCGCCGCGTTACGATACCGCAGATTAGCAATTAAGGCTAGTCCGGCTAACGTGGCTAATGTGGGCGACGCCACGAGCTCGGAGGGAGATGACGCTCGGGTCGGTTTATCTGAGAGAAGGATCTGGCATTAAAGACGAGAGGGACTCATGACTGCGTGTAAAAGAGGGTTATAACGTGATTAGACTGTGTTAATGCGTGTACACAAAACACCAGGACTAAACAATACGTGTCATTCGATCATTTGTTTTTCAAAATAAAACCAAAAATAAGAAAAAAATAAAATCTTCATTGTTTGTCTCCAAAACCAAAATGAAAAAAGGGATAATGATTCATTTTTTTTCAGTTTTTGATGTTCGTGTTTAAATGAATAATGGAAAAAAAACAAAAAAAAAAAACGGATAACAGGCATTTCTCGTTTTCGTGACTTAAACTTAAACTCATATGGATTGAACCAGGACTGAACCAGGTCCTGACCAGACCGGGACTGAGACCGGGACTGAGCCCAGGACCAGGATTGAGACCGGGACTGAGACCAGGGCCAGACCGGAACTGTGACCAGGACTGACATCGGGAAAAGGACCAGGACCAGGACCAGGCCGTGACTGAGACCGGGACTGAGACTGGGACCAGACTGGGACTGAGACCGGGATCAGACCAGGACCAGGCCGTGATTGAGACCGGGACTGAGACTGGGACCAGACCGGGACTGACACCGGGACCAGACCGGGACTGACACCAGGACTGAGACTCGGACCAGACCGGGACTGAGACCGGGACCAGACACGACTGAGACTGGGATCAGACCAGGACTGAGACTGGGACCAGACCAGGACTGAAAACGGTTTAGTCCTGGGTTAGTCCTGGGTTAGGGTTGCAGGTTAAGTCACGGAAACCGGAAACAGCTATTATCTGTTTTTTTTCCATTATTCATTTAAACACAAAATCTAAAACTTTGGAGACAAATAAGCAAGAAAACATTTGTTTTTTTTCGTTTTCTTATTTTTGGAAAAGGATTAACCCTTCCAGACCTAAGGCAGACTTTAGTACATTTGTCCTCGCCTGGATTTTTTTCTTAATTTTGCTTTTAAAACTCCCCCTTCTACCCCCTAATGAAGTGTCATACATCCTTTTTTCAGTACAACCTGGTATTTCACAATCTGCTTCTGTAGTTGTGTGATATGGCTTAACTTCCAAACTGCAAAATATCAAGTTTGTAAGTAAACAAAAAATATCCTTATTTAATGGCCCCATGACATTCCTGGTGTCAGTCATGGAAACAGCTGGTGTCAGGTCCAGGACACAGAGCCACATCACGTCCTGCATTTCCATGGTGTTTATCACATTTGGATTTGTACATTTTGACTGAAATAAATCTTTCAAACAAAAATAGCAAGGGATGTGCAAATACGCAGTCCAAGATGTGTAACTTCCCGTTTATTTGAGAAATATCTGCACTTAGAGCGACTTTTGCAATTGTTACAAACACAGACGCTCAGAGCATCGACCATTTTGACTCACTACACTCTTTGGCAAAGTTTGGGCCGATCAAAATGGACGGAGCGCATGAGTTTAGCGGAAATTGGACACTCGGTTTCCCTACATCATCATGCAGCGTGTGTGATGTAGAATAATAATAAAAATATGCAAAGTTTCTATCTTTTATGGCTGGAAAGTTATGCTCGGTTGTATAAAACAGATTCCCATGTTTCGTATACGACATCGTTGGTCTGGAAGGTTTAAACCAGAACTAAACGAGGACTGGTTAAATCACATCATTATACACCTGCAGTTTGTTTTAAAAAGACAGAAAGAAAAGCACTACAAGAGGACTACAAGAGGCAGTGCTCATACACGAGGCATGTGTCTCCTCAGCTGCTGACGCTCATCGCTCCATGTTAAACCTCCACACAGTTCCAGTGCAAGCAGACTCCCCAGACTCACCCCCGTCGTCCAACAATGTCACTGGCTGCCCACAAAACAAAGAGTCAACTTCAAAATTCTCACCACATTCAAAGCTTCTGACCTTCACACTGCCACTCGCTTTCAACTCTCTGTCCCCTCTCGTCGCTCTTCCCTCTTTCTCCAGCTATTTATCCTCTTTCCTCCCCTCTGCTCTTCATTCTCCATTTTCCTTTTCAAATCACGACTTAAAACTTATCTGTTCAGACATGGCATTGTATTGTGTTTTTATCCTCCTGTTTTTTTACGTCTTTAAGTTGTTCGGTACAATGTCCTTGTGCTTAGCGTTTTGGAAGGCGCTTATAAATAAAATGTATTATCATTTTTAGCTGTGAGTCCACTGCAGTTATGATGTCTCCATGAGCACAGCTAATTCTCCTCAAAATCGTGCTTCTGACTCACGTGCCACCCCTGCACTGTCTGTAGGAAAATGCATATACTATATTTGTAATGGAAAAATTATAACACTAGGATTTGTGTGAGCAGAATCCCTCAGTCGTCCAGGCAACTAGGTCAGGAATCAGAATACAGTAGATGGTTTGCAAGAACCCTGGAAGTTGTAAACAGCGCACCGGCCAATCAGTGAAGAGCTGTGAAGCCATGACGTCAAACTCAAGTATCTGTCTGAGTCCCTTTTGTGGTACAGCACAACAGTAAACAAAGCGGTCGAGATGGATGTCGACGAAGACAGACATTCTGTGCGGGGAACGATTCCCGAGATCGAGTATTTAAAGCCAGAACAAAGAGAAAGTTTGGTGAATTTATCAAGAGGAAAGGCGTTATTGTCCTTCTTCCTACAGGATTTTGGAAAAGCTTAATATACCAGTTATCCCCGTTAGACCAAATAGTGGTGATTGGTTAAATAAAAAAAAGTACCCGGCTACTGTGGAGCAAACGAATCCTAATGCTGCGAGGTCAGACGGTTTCCACGAACTGAAACCGTCTGATGAATCAGGCTAGTACAGGATGACCAAATGTCCGTTTTTTCCCCGTACATGTCCGTTTTTTTGCGTCCTGTCCTAGGCATCCGGGATTACTTTTCATAAAGTCATGCAAATGTCTGTGTTTTCATGATCTTTCACTGAGCCATTAAATTGAGCATCTCTCTGTGCACTCAGAAGGAGCAACATGCCGAAGCGCAAATGTGCATTTAACGATGACTTATACAAGAAATTCCCCGTTTTCCGTCCCGGTCGAGACAAGTGGGAGGCCATGTGCACAGTTTGCGAGGTGAGTGTAGCTCAATGTCAAGGGCCACCCCCCCACCCCTGGTAAGGTGTCCGGGTTTTCACAAACAGAAATATGGTCACCCTAGGCTAGTAGACTCTATGGCAAAAGAGAAATGCACTTTGTCAACTGGACAAACGTTTACTTAGGTCAAAAACGTTTCATTCAAGCTGCTTCTTCAGTTCTTCTTCCAACAGAACAGAAAGCTTCTGACCTAAATAAACGTTTGTCCAGTTGACAAATTGAATTCCTCTTTTGCCATGAGATTTGTGTAATGACTGTAGTGACCAGAGGCGACAGCAGCTTAGTTGGTCGAGCTTGTTTGTCCAGTGACCCGAGGTTTGGCGTTCGAATCCCACTTTCGACATAAACATCATTGGTTGAGCGGTCAGATCCACTGATCCGCAGGTTGGCAGTGCGATTCCAGCTCCCACAGATGACCTCGCCCCCAGTGTGCGTGTACACTGATGCATGAACGTGTGTGTGTGAATGGGTGAGTTGTCCCTTGATGTAAAACGTCTTGAAGATGGAAAAGTGCTGTATAAAAATGTGACCATGTACCTCAGTCGTCCATCAGGTTTTTATTAGCGCCGTAATCAAAGTTTGCACACTTCACACTTATATCCGCTCATATTTATATCTGGAGTGTGTCGTGATCGCTGTGCCGAGCTGTTGACCGTGTTTGTGTTCGATGGTTCACATTTATGGCAGAATAACAGTCATTTGGTGATTGTGGTGCACTCAGAGCGGCTGAGAGCTGTGACTCAAACACACAGATCCAGTTCCCTATTGTCAGCCTCACCATCAAAACCAAAACACCGCTCTGCATTTAACCTGACTCCAAACGCTCCGGCTCGCAGAGAAACGGCTGAAAAGCACTTTGGAAATTAGAGTATGAGCAACCGGCACTTATGCAATCTAAAAACATAGATATTACAGGAGGACTATGTAACTTTTCTGGGGAAGGATACAACCTGGATCCATTTTGTTGCTTTGCCTGAAATATTAAACTTTATTAAACTTAGCCATTATCGGTCCATTTTACCTTAAATTTATTCAATCACAGGTGTTTTTGTTGTTGAAAATATCATGCATCTTACTTACTGTGTTGCTTTGAGTAGTGTTGCCTCTTCACAGATCTGACCTGTAAACTGGCTCGGTGGCAGCATTTACCAGAATTTAACAAACCAGTGGCTAGGGCTGAACGATTTTAAGAAAAAATTTAATTGCGATTTTTCTGGTAGATATTGAGATTTCGATTTTATCCACAATTTTTTTTTATTTATTTTTTCAAATCAAGTTTCAGTGCAATTTAATATTTAATATCTATTGTGATATTAGCCAAGCATGATGGATGAATTAAATTAATTGTAACACTTTATTTTGTAATTGTGTTTTATACGTGTTTTGTGGATGAATGAAATGCGGAACCTGCCTCTCAAGTCTGCAAAGCAAATGTACCTACAGGTACGAATAAAGCAACCTAACTTAACCCTAACCATGAACATTTGCAAACATCACAGAAACTTACATCACACCAGAGACCTGCACTGATGATTTGAAGCTGGATCGTAAAGCCCAATTTACGCAGACATAAGGGCTGTGATTGGTCGTCTCTACCACCGCTCTACAGACATTTCCTGTTCTTAGCTTTCCTTTCTTTCAGTACACATTGAGTAATAATGTGTTTATTGCAGCTTTGAGCACATTTGTTTACGTTTTACAGAAACAAAACTTAATACCACATGGATAATTTGCATAAACTATGTAGCGCTGAAAAAAACTGCTTGCTCCGTGTGTTGCTGATGTGGTTCAGATTCCGTCGGACTAAAGGACTCGACTCAGTGGAATATGAGTGTTCTTTCTGTGACAGGGGATGTGCTGATGATGATGAGTCTGTTCTGTGCTTCTATCGCGTTGGAGATGGTTCGTGTTAAACTTTACACGAACGCCAGGTTTAAATCCTAGTTACTTACTTTCTAACTAATTACTTCATGCTGCATGGACCTGACGCAGACCCATAAATCCATAAATTGGGCTTTAGGAACACTGCCAAAAAAACGCGGCTTTGACACTCCCAAACTCATCTTGTCTGAGATTGCAATTTTCGATCCAAAACGATAAATCGTTCAGCCTTACTCAAGGCACTTTTAAGTTAATTAAATAAGCAGAGCTCTCTTTGTCTGCGTATTTAATGACACAATAAAGCTTAAAATTAAAGTAGCAACTTTTGTGTTTAGGCATCAGTTAACTGCTTGTTTCCACGGAGATGTTATTGCTTTTGCCCGTAAGGGTATCAATGAGGAGACAAGCAGATGACATGACTTTGCAGGTCAAGTTACAAGTTAGCTTTGTGGAAAAGCAAGCCATTAACTCTTCAAAGTATTTTTAACCAATAAAAACACCAAACAATGAAACAAATGGTAAAAGGTCACATTTTTCTATATCGCTTTTCCACCTTCAAGGCACTCAAAGCACCACTCACCCATTCACACACCAGTGTACGCAGACACTGAGGGCAAGGTGGGTTAAATGTCTTGCCCAAGGGCACAACAACAGCATTCATCTGCAGGAGCTGGAATCACACCAGCCAACCTGTGGGTCAGTGGATCTGACCGCTCATTCTTTGATGCTTTTTTTTTTTTTTATGTCGAGAACTGGATTTGAACCACCAACCTTCAGATCAGTGGGCAAATGCTCTACCAACTGAGCTACTGCCACCCACCACAAATGGCACTCAGATAAGTTTAATGCCATACTGTGGAACATTTCAGACAAATCGATAACATATCCATCAAATAGGTGATGTAGGTGACCCTCCTAAAGATTACACAGTGCACATTTAAAAATAAAATAAAATAAAAATCAGTATATGCTCATATACCACCGAGACGTCCATGTGGTTCTTCTGTGTTGTAGACTGTACATTGTTTTTGTATTATTTAACATGGAGGCGACTTTGACAGCTGCATCTCCATAAAGTGCATATGTACACAATAAATAAAATAAAAATCTATGGACACATTTCCCAGTGAGACGAGGCTCATGTGAAACAGAAACACTCTCGGAGCTTAGACGGAGCTCTGGGAAAACAATAACAAGAAAACAATGCACAGCTGTGTCCAGTGGGACTTCACACATTAGGATGGTGCAGTGGAAGAAAAGACAATAAAGATACAGGAGGCTACTGTATGTAAAAGACCCACACTGGTCATATTTATTTAGTTCAAGGGAAGAGCAGGAGGACACTGACTGGACTGTTTGGCTCGTGTTAATGGATGAGAAGTATGCATGTTTATGAACTAGAAGATTGCTTTTTTTGTGTATGTTTTTTTTTTTTTTTTTTCCTGTAACATTGCAATTTTATCAGATTCAAAAATGTGTTCAGATCTCACACAAGTGGAGCTACTGAAAGTGAATTTCAATTGAAGCAAACTAAATATACTATAATTTCTATGCATTTATTATAAAAACAAGCCAGTCTCATGACCCTAATTTATAATTGTCAAATAATTTGTAAATCTAACTTAATCTTGTATTTATTCTTTTCTCCAGGGAAAAACTGATTTTCTGTGCTATACTTTGAAGATTCAAGGAAATGCAATGACATCACCACTGAAACAAGCATAAAAAAGGAAAAATTTAATAAATAAATAAATAATAAAATAAAACAAAACAAAATAAAATTCTATAAATAAATAAATAAAAATACTTTGCCTTGCCTAGTAGGTTATTTGTTTATTTACTTAATTGTTTTTTTTAAATATACCATGCATTTTAAGTACAAAGTAACTCAATGTGCCCTTACAAAAAAAAAATAATAATAAAAATAAAATAATAATAATAATAATAATAATAATAATAATAAATAATAAACAAGGTGAAAGAAAACATATACATTTCAATTAAAATTTAAATAATTTTGATGTCATTTAATAAATTACTTTTTTATTTTAAGTATTTATTTATTTATGTTATTTATGTATTTATTTATTTATTTTTTATTTTTTGTATTTATTTATTTATTTATTTATTTACTTTATTTATTTGAGAGCGCACATAGACATTGAAGCTGAATGGCTGTAAATCCCTCAAGCCCCCAGCGTCTGTTCCCCGTCATTGTTTCAGCCGCCTGCCTCTGTATAAATAAAACTCTGCGCGCTGCTCGTTTTCATAAAGCTATAAATAAAGTGATTGTCGCTGAGTGTCTGTACCAGAGCTGTACATTGTTCCTGTCATCTGATCTCATTGGACACTGTGCCTCATGTCATTCAGAGAAACGTCCTTGTGCTCGGCTGCTGCACCATGTGACCCGGCGCTGAAAAGAGACTGTCAAAGGCTTTATCTGAAGTCTCCGTCTGATACAGTTTTCAATTTAAAACATCGACACACTTTGGCAGAAAGTGCAAGTAATATTGTGACCTCTTTCATTGAATCTTTGAATAAAGGCGAAGAGGAGCGGGCAGGTTTAGGGAGGTGGAAGCTGAGATTTTATGAGCGCTGTGGACAGGAAAAGATTAGAAAATACCAATTTAAGTAAACTAATGTAGGAATGCTCTAAAACATGATTAAACTAGAGCTAAATCTTCACCCTTCAACCCTTCAGAGCGCTATCACAACACAATCTGTGTGCATTTCGCTAATGAAACACCTGCACATTAGAGCTCGGCGCTTCTGTACCCGCGGGACTCGACGCAAAACAATGCAGGAGTGAGCGGGTGTGATGATAAACTGAATATGAGTCTAAAGTAAACTATACAAATGATTAATGTTTGTCTATCGTACATTATTTGTGCTGGATATTTTGTTTGGTATTAATAAAAACATTTTAAACAGCCTAAACGTACGGATGTGGTCTAATGTTGTGCATATTTTAGACAATTTCTTTGCACTTGTCCATGTTTGATAGAGTTTAAGAAAGCAAACGTCCCCATTTTGCGGGATTTGCGGGTGCGGGCTAGCCTGATTCATCAGCCGGTTTCACCTCGTGGAAATCGTCTGACTTTATTTCAATAGATTCAGTGTGACAAGTGAAATTATCTACCAATAGAATAAGTCAGTTTTTCTTAATTCAAGCAACATTCGATTTTGTATCTTATTTTAAGAGCGAAAAGGCGCTGTTTTTTTTTTTCATATTTTAAGTGTAGCAAGATGTAATTTCATATTTTAAGTACAAAAAGTGTTATTAGAGTGGCAGATAATTTTACTTGTCAAGTGAAATTTATCTAGCCTGATTCATCAGATGGTTTCACTTTGTGGAAACCGTCTGACCTCACAGCATTAGGATTCCTTCGCTCGATGGTAGGTGGGTACTTTTTTTATTTAACCAATCTCTGCTATTTGAATGTGACGTATGTAATGTAATGTGCCAAATCCCGTAGGAAGAAGGGCAATAACGTCTTTCCCCTTGATAAAATTCACCAAACATTCTCCTCGTTCCGGCTTTAAATCCTCAATCTCGGGAATCGTTGCCAACACAGAATGTATGGCTCTTTGCTGATTGGCTGGTGCCCAGACTTGCACTTCTGGGGTTCTTACAAACCATCTGTTGTATTCTGATTCCTGATCTAGTTGCTGGAGAGAAATGAGATTGAGCTGAGGCACTAGGTGCGGGACTGGAAATTCTGTCCCGCGCAGACCTCTACTTCACATCACATCAGGTTTGTGAAGCTGTAGTGTATTGTGTAGTATTACGTTTTTTATATATTTACGAAACATTAATGTGCATGAGCTTGTGGGCTGAGCTTTGTACTGCTAACTGTAAAGAGGGTTTGAAGAGGGCCTGGGGGATTACTCAAACAATCATGAATAACATCTACAACTTCTCCGGGCGTGTTTGTGACGAGGGAACAACATTAAACATGGCAGAAAACTCCAAAAAAGTTGATTTTGCATAATACCCCCAAAGGTGTTTTTGAGCAATAAAAGCAATCATATAATAATAATAGGAATAATGCATGTTGTTAGATTATCATCACAGAATAAAGACTCAAGTGCTGTTGAACATTCCAGGCACAACACGACCCTCACTGGAAAACTCGGCCGTTATGGTCCGATCAGGTATCGGATAAATAATATACGTACATAACACACAGCGCACACAGGACACAACAGTTTTTTTCTGAGGATTTGCTCAGGGATGTTCAGTTAGCGCGACTGTCTGTCCCAGTGCCTGTTGTACTAGCGGCGCACTCACGCTGGGACTTTTGGGCCGTGCTGTGCTCGGGCGCTGTTACCTGTGGTTCTGTGGCCCGTGTTCACACCTGCGCGGCTGATGGCGTCATCGCACGGCGCTGTTTGCTTGCATGTTGCGCAATGGAGCTGGCACTTTTGGCGGAGAGAGTGGGAACAGGGGCGTGGAGCGTTTATTGAGCGGTGGGACCGATGTTGTGGTGCTCGCTCCACGGTGGGTTTGTGGATGAGGTGGCAGTGCGGGGGAGTGGGGGCGGCCGGGGGAGAGAGGCTATGGGGCTTCTGTCATCTTGTTTTTATTTGGTAAGATTTTATATTATTTAGAGTTCATAGACGAGCCTAAATGTTTCAAATGTAACGCACATGCAAACATATAAAATCAAATGTACAAACTGTAGATTGTGCAGAGTCGAGTCTCAGGTCTGATCTGATTCTGGTCTGGTTCCTGTTATGTCCAGTTCATTAAGTTTACTAAGATACACATTCCAAGATTAGACTGTGGTAAAATTCAAGATTTTTAACAATAATGGTTCATGCTTAGAAAAGTGAATAAAATGAAAGTTTTGGACATTTGATTTTTCACAAGTTCAACCCAAATACTTCGCATGAAATCAACACAATCTGATCCCCTCACACATCCTGGATCTTATTCTTTGCTCTTAGTTCATGTCATAATTTTTTATAGAAGTATCGGATCGGGACTCGGTCTCAGCAGATACTCAACTTCAAATGACTCGGACTCCGGGGCAAAAAAATGTAATCAGGACATCCCTATTAACAACATTATAACATGACTTGACGCTCACATAAAGTTAATTTTGTGTATTATAGGATTTTGATAACGAGGATCACACTGGTTTATTTTTTCTCCTGCAAAATGATCTTGTCAGTGGCTTTTTTCTCTTCCCGTGTCTCCGTGTTTAGCAGTCGTAGCGCGCCCGGCAGAGTATCGCGCCCGTGTCCTGTATTTCACCCTTACAATGAAAAGGTCGGCCATTTAAATAAAAGTCAATAAAACACTTTAACTAGAAAATGCCAGCGTCGTTCCACCTACATCTTGTTTATCCTTTCGCTTTGTCCCCGACCATCTCCGCGCGTTATTGATGGCCCCTGCTCTCGTGCGCGGGCCAGATTTACGAGCAACGCAGGCCCGGCAATTTAATCTTTCAATGAGAAGTGGTAATAAAGCCGTAAACTACCTGCCCAACCAGACCTGAGGAGTCGTCACGGGCAGCGGACCCCGGAACACCAATCACAACCTCGGGATTTACCAGGCGCAGACAGGAGCGGGTTCAGCGTCTTTAAATATTTGAACGAGGAAGGGTCAGACTGCAAACGGACCGGGAGCTTCGGGAGCTTATTGAGGACCTGTCTGTCATGATACTTACACAAATCTGTCTCTCCCTTGAGTAAAAGTGTGTTGTAAGGACATTTATTACATCAAAGGGCCCATATTTCACTGGTTTCTGATGTTGTAATGTTGTTTCCTCATGAAAAATCTTACCTGGAGTTGTGTTTTGTTTCATTCACACATGTTTAACACACAAATCCTGCAGATTTAAGCTGAGTTTTTTTCTGAAACACTCCATACAGCTTCACTAAGAATCATTTGGATCATTTCAGCCCTGGAATTGCCAATCTCTACTGAACTGAAAGTAAAATGTAGCTGTTAACATGAAAACTACTGCTTCATGATGTCACAAGGTGGAACAGACCATTTTGAGCTTTGGAGATGCAGACAGACTCATAATAAAGGGTTACTCAAACATGTGTGAATGAAACAAAACACAACTCCAAGTTCACTGCAAAAAACTAAATCTAGTCAACTTAAGATGACTTGAATTAAGAAAGTTTTATCACAGTTTATGTAAATTTTAGCCAGGGTGTTACCAACTAGTGCCTCCTCTAAATTTCATTTATCTCCAGCGACTAGGTCATGAATCGGAATACACTAGATCAGGGGTGTCAAACTCATTTTGGTCCGGGGGCCATATCCAACCTACTTTGATCCCAAAGGGGCCGGATCAGAAAACTCATGTCATATAAACCCCAAAAATAACAATAAGTTCAAATATTTGTGCAGAGAAACACAAATCTATTACACAAATCTTATTTAATTGATGAACTCTTTCTTATTATAATATTATAATATTATGAACAACCTGAAACTTTAAGAAAAATTCAATTTCAACACAATGTTTTAACATGAACTTGTATGCAAACAGGAATAAGTCAATTTTTCTTGGAAAATCCTGCAGTCTGTATCCACCTTTCTCATTTTTGACATTTTGTTGATGAGGGTGTCACGGTCAACAGTCAAAACGATCGTCCTTTAAGTGCGTCTGGGAAGAGACAAGTCTTCATTTGTGCTGCTCTGGTGGGAGGGGCCACGTACAGAGACGCTGGAGACGCTGCTATGCCAAGCACCACAGAAAATTACCAATATTTTAATAGAAAATATAATTAAAATATTTTAGTAGAAAATCACCCAAGGGCCATATTAAAGGTCTTGGAGGGCCAGATATGGCCCCCGGGCCTTATGTTTGACACCTGTGCACTAGATGGTTTGTAAGAATCCTGGAAGCTGTAGACCGCGCACCGGCCAATCAGTGAAGAGCCGTGAAGCCATGACGTCAAACTCAAGCGTCTGTCTGGGTCCATTTTGTGGTACAGCACAACAGTAAACAAAGCATCGAGATGGATGTAGACGAAGACAGACATTCTGTGTTGGCGACGATTCCCGAGATCGAGAATTTAAAGCCAGAACAAAGAGAATGTTTGGTGAATTGTATCAAGGGGAAAGACGTTATTGCCCTTCTTCCTACGGGATTTGATGCATTACATACTTCACGACCAAATAGCAAAGACTGGTTAAATTTTTTAAAAAGTAACCGCCTACCGTTGAACGAACGAATACTAATGCTGCGAGGTCAGACGGTTTCCACAAAGTGAAACTGTTTGATGAATTAGACTAAGTAAATTTCACTTGGCAAGTAAAATTATCTGCCAGTGAAATAAGACTTTTTGCACTTAAAATAAGAAACAAAATTGAATGCTGCTTGAATTGAGAAAAACACAGGTCATTTTACTTGTCAAGTTGAATCCATTCAAAGTTAAATGTTCTTTATTTAACTAATTTAACTTACTTAGATATTGTTTTTTTGTTTTGTTTTTTCCAATGTATATTTCAGATGTGGAAACAACATTATAACACAAGAGTTAATTTTGTGTAATATAGGACCTTTAAAGTTGCACTGTGTACTCCATGGAGATTTTATTGACACTTTTAGCTGATATCATCACCATTTCCTGGGGGTGTGGAGCCAGGTGGAGGCACTGCTCTGTCTGAGGCTTTGCTTGGCTTTAATCAGATTATTGTAACACAGTCTGACTTAGTTTGAAGTACAACAGGTGAGCTGATTTGTGCTGTGAAACAAGTCGCTCACACATGAAATCACAGTCACAAATTAGCTCGCATTAGCAAACAGTTTTCAGTTAGTCACTCACACATATTTTTGTTGAAAATCACACACTTAAAAAAAGGGTCACGAACCAGGCTCCTGGAAATGTGCTTGGAAATTTCTATTTTTTTCTTCAGTTGTCACACGATCTTAAAACGTTTTTGTGTGTGTGCATTGTGTCTATCTATCTTATGTTTTAGAATACACTTTTCATATCATCTACTACTACGATCTGCGAGAGTTCAGTATTATTAGAAGACACTATTTTACTTATTATCAGCTTTAAAGAGCCTGTACTTTTATTTGTTCCCATGTATTTAAGCAAAATATGTTTACAGATACAGTACAGATATTTTGTATAAGCAGCTCTTGAGGTCAAAAATAAGTCTGCTGTGTACTGTGGCAAACCGACTTGTGAAAGAATGATCCCGTCAGATCTCAGAAGCTCATCAGGGCTGGACCTGGTTAGGACTTGGATGGGAGACCGCTGGGAATTCCAGGTACCACAGGGGGGCGCTGTCGTTGTGTCCTGTGGTGGACATTTTAGTATCGGGTGTTGTTCTTTCCGTTGTCCGATTAAGAAGTGTTAAAAGCCACGCTATTCTTTGTCTTATCCTTTTTCTCTCACAGGAAGGCTCTAGGTACCTTTGGGTTTGTCGTTTACATGTCTGATGGTTTTGTCACATGTTAAGTGTTGATCATCTTCACTCAGATGCTCATGTAAAGGTGTAACATTTCAATGCTAAGAAAGTCAAATTGCCCGTGCAAACTGTTCTTGGGAAGGGCTTGGACCTAAGAAAGTATGTACCATATTTTTCATGGTTTGGGTGTTTTCTGAGACTTATACTCCAGTGCAACTTGTATATTAAAATTTTCAGACTGACAGTAGTGAGAGGCTCTAGGCTTGTGTGTCAGTATCTATTACTCCTGTACCACTGTCACTTTGCACTCTACTGCGCATGCCTCCTGTAGAAAAAGCTGTAAACGGTAATCGAGCAGCAGAAAGAAAGTTTGGAGTGAGCGAGAAACTTGTGAAGGACTGGCGGAAAACGGGATGGAGAACACAGCTTCACTGTAACCGGGCGAGTGCACCATGCAACTTTCCTGGAAGTCTCTGGATGAATCGACAAATCCTGGACTTCGGTGACACCAAAACCATCCTGTCGGGATTCAGAAAGGTCAGAATAATTCTAACTGGAACTGATGCTGAGTCTGACGACAGTGACGCAGAAGAGTAAGCGGCGCTCCCTTTATATCATGGATCTATGGTTTATTTCTGGAGGTTGCGCAGAAGTGACACCGAGGATAAAGAATTCAATGGATGTAGTGATTTGGAGTGAGATCGTGAGTTTGGTAAACTTGTTCTGTTGTTTATGCTATAATTATCCGAATAACTGTTAACTGTTTCCCCAAAAAGTGTGATTTATAGTTCGGTGCGATTTATATATGTTTTTTAATTCTTCAATGCGCTTTTTTTGGCAGGTGCGACTTATAGTCCGGAATAGGGCTGGGCGATATGGATCAAAAAATATATCTCGATATATTTTGCTATATCTCGATATACGATATATATCTCGATATATGTTCAAGAAAAAATAACCCCCTAAAACTGAAAACTGCAAAAACAAATCTGCCAAATTCCACAAGGTCTTTTTTTTTATTTTATTGAAGTGTAAGAGGTCGGCAGTTCATATACGAACATTTAAGATTACAAAAAATTATATTTTAACTGTAAAATAAAAGAAATAATACATATTTCCTTCTTTTCATTCATAATTAAAACAACTCAACACAAGCTCATCTTTGCATTAACTCTGTTCTCCAGACCATAACAATAACCATGAGCTCCTTTAGCAGAAGAAGCTCAGGATGTTCCTTATTTTAATAGATCCATGTTCATATCCAGCAGTGAGGAGCTCTGAGGTTTAATCCCACAATCCACTGCAGATCAAACTGATCGTTTCCAAACACTTATTGTACAAGTGACACTGCAACAGATTAATTAAAATATTCTGCATAAATAAACTTTACATTGCTAAACTTTACAATATATAAAGCATAACGACTACAGAGTCACATCAGCCCTGTTTGCGATAATTAATGTGTTTAATGCAGTTTTGCGCACGTGTGTTTACATTTTACAGAAACGAAACTTAAGCGCATGGCTCATTTGCATAAACAGCACTTCTCACGCAGCTCAGCTCGTTTAGCTTCTTTCGGGCTAAAGGACGCGACTCGGTGGAATATGAGGATGTGCTGCTGATGGTTTTGTCTGTAAATGGTGGAAAAGGTTCGTGGTGCTTGAAGCTTTTCACTGGCACCAACTTTCGGCGTTCAGGGCGACAGTGAGGAGTGAAGGAGACACGAGCGAACAAAATCAGGGAGGCGGAGGCGACGAGAGAGAAGGTAAACAAGCGAAGCGGCCAAATCAAAATTGAATATAAGCATTATATCGATATATACGATATGTCAGAATTCATATCGAGTTTAAAAAACTATCTCGATATATTTAAAATATCGATATATCGCCCACCCCTAGACTTATAGTTCTAAAAACGTAAATGTAATAAACCAGCCTAGACAGTCTTCTTATATGTTTTGGTATTATTTTACAGATAATTTCCACAACAGTCCTTAGGCAAGACACTTCACCCACATTGCGTCGTATGAAAGTGGTGCGTGCGTGAGTGTCGGTGATGGTCAGAGGGGCCGATGGTGCAGATTGGCAGCCTTGCTTCTGTTAGTCTGTCCCAGGGCACCTGTGGCTACAATAGTAACTCACCTTCACCGAGTCTGGAGTGAATGAATAATGTCTGCGAAAAGCGCTATATAAATAAAAACTTACTTACTCACCTACAGTCTGCATTCAGTTAAACCATTTTACTGTCCGATAAACAGGAAGAGCACGTTAGAATGCTAGTTGCTGTTAAGCTTGATCGTCACAGCCAATTCCTCAATGGTCTCTGAGAATTGTGAAAAGGACTTATCATAAACTTATTGTGGTGAATAATTAGGATAAGGGAGGAATAACTTTGGACCACCTCAAACTATTTTTAAAGGTGCACTGTGTAACTTTTTGGTCGGGAGTCCGTCGCTTATCATTGCTCTGCCCGAAATAAACTTCACAAACCTGACATTTATTCAGTTACAGATGTTTTTACAGCTCAAAAATACCAAGAAAACAAACGTTCTGACTGTGAGCCGGGGTCGCCTCTCCACAGATCTGACCTGTAACTTCGTCTGGCTCGGTCTGAAGATAGAAAGTTTTAATACCACGCTGAGAAACATTCCAGACAAAGCAATAACGTCTCCCTGAAGACAAGCTTATGCACCTGTTGTTTTTTTTTGTTTTTTTATTGTTGCATCGCCTGCTTTTAAACACAAGCTCGGCCAAAATCCCGTCCGAAAAAGAACAAATAGCGTCTTGTAACTCAGCCCCAGCGTCTACTTTTTTTTACTCTAGCTCCTAATGTAACTGTGGCACCTTCTATGGGAGCATTCCTGTTTAATTGATGGACTCGCTGGACCGTGGAGCACTACAGCAGTCATTATTTCACTGAATAATTACTTCTCACCAGCCAAACTTTGGGCACATACATTTCGAGCGACTGGCTTTTTGGGTCGTGAAATACATTAGCATAATTTTGTTGTTTGGGGTGAGATTTATAACTGCGGCCCTCCTTCGGTGTGTTTTCTAACTTGCACTTTTAATTATGGCTGCTCTTACACACCGACTCAGGAACTTAATAGAAAACCTAACAATTCAAGACCTTCAAACTTTAACTAATTAACAAAAGGTATTACTCTGCCCGTTCAGATCATTCATGGGCAAGTGGATTTGAATTAGCTCATTGCAAATATTAAGGAAGCTTTTATTATAACTTTGTCGAGAGGAAAAGGTTATTTGGAACAATGGAATTTTTACTTACGCTTTTGCCAAGTAGAAAGAACGAAGGTCCCGGGTTCTATTCCCAAACAGTGCGAGAAGTGTGTAGTGAAGTTTTTTGTTCTCCCTGTGTTGATTAAACAAGCTCATAGACAGTTACATCAGTGTTATATCATGTTATTTACTACTATACTACAACTATTACCTATTACTACTACTCCTACTACTACTATGACTACTAGTTCTACTACTATTACTACTACTACAACTATTACTACTAAATTGTCAACGGTAAATGATCACATGGCAAATTGTCACACTTTTCTATCATCATGGCATGACAACTGCTACTACTAGCACTACTACAACTACTATACCACCACTATCGCTACTATTACTACTACTACCACTACTACTAGTACTACTGCTAGTACTACTATTACTACTACAACTACTAAATTAATGGAAAATGATCACATGGTAAACTGTCACACTTTTCTGTCTTCGAGGCGTGACAACTTTTACTATTACTACTACTAGTACTACTGCTACTAGTACTACTACTACTACTAAATTGTCAATAGTAAACGATCACGTTTCAAATTGTCGCACTTTTCTGTCGTCAAGACATGACAAATACTACTACACTACTACTACTACTACTACTACTACTACTACTACATTACTACTACTACTACTATAGTACTACTACTACTACTACTAAATTGTCAGTGGTAAATGATCACATGGTAAATTGTTGCACTTTTCTATCATCAAGACATGACAAGTACTACTACTACTACTATAGCACTACTACTATTACTACTACTACTACTACTACTACTACTACTACTACTACTACTACTACTACTACTACTACTACTTAATTGTCATTGGTAAATGATCAGATGGTAAATTGTCACTTTTTTATCATCAAGGCATGACAACTACTACTACTACTATTACTATTACTACTACTAATACTACTACTACTACTACTACTACTAAATTGTCAAAGGTAAATGATCACATGGCAAAGTGCTACACTTTTCTATTTCTATCTTCAAGGCATGAAAAGTACTACTCTTATACTAGTACTACAACTACTACTCCTACTACTACTATTGACTACAACGACTACTACTACTAGTACTACTACTGCTACTACTGCTACTAAATTGTCAATAGTAAATGATCACATGGTAGATTGTTGCACTTTTCTATAGTCAAGGCATGACAAGTACTGCTACTAAACTACTACTACGACTACTATTACCATTACTACTGCTACTACTACACTAGTACAACAATAGCAACAACAACTACTACTACTATAATACTACTACTACTACTACAAATAATACTACTAGACAATCACACTAGTGTACAAGTGTTTTCAGTATCAACCAGAGCGTGACAATCGCATTAATTTACTTAAAACGAAAATAAAACAAGACAAAACTATTTCTGATGTGTTATGTAGCTGTTAATTATCTCCCAATTAACTGCAGAACAACTTTGTACAGATAAAAGTTCAGACAGCGTGAGACTTTCTAGACCAAGAACTGTTAAATCGTCGTTTTTCAATTATGCCCAACCAAAAAAAATCAACTAAACCAATATTTGGAAATCCGATCGAGCAGTTTCTTTCAAGATCGGCGACAATATCCAACGATATCACGTCAAGGCGTTCCTGTTGGTAAAAGTGAAAGTTAAAAAGTGCCCGGTTACACTCTCGCTTCTCTCCGATCTCGTCCGTAAACCGTCTCGCCACGCGCCATCCCTTAAACGTCTTCTTTTTCGAAACCCTAATCCCTCCCTTAATGTTGCCTCTGTCGGGTAATTCCCCGTCAGGTTAATTTAAAAGAATAGGCTCTCTGCTCTCTTTCTCTCTGCTGATGCTTGGAACATATTAAGAGGTGGGGGTCATTTACAAACGCAATCTATGCCGGCTGATGAATGTTGCGTGAAATCAGGAAATAGAACAGCTAGCAAAAAAACCTAATAGCGCTATCCATCTATGTAATTCAGTCAATATATTCTGTCCTCTTAGGTAATGGACTTTTCCCCTGTGTTGCCTGAACCATACTTCTCCCGTGATTGGCTAATGCTATGATCAGTATCACTTACGAGCCGGGGACCCCTCCACTCGGGTACCGGTGTGGCGTTGCGGATCTCGGGTAGAAAATTGCATTCTTATAAGTTGTATCAATATCACTGCGAGGTTTAATCAGGTGTGATATGAGAAAGGGGAGTGTGCCTTTAAGTGTCGTCATGGCGATCGATAACGAAGACGACGGCGCTAATGGGACACGTCAGCTACCGTTTTTATGTTGTCATCGTATAGAAAGTGCTGGTGTGTTTCTATTGCAGCGAGTTTAACGATTTTGCAAAATGTTATCAATTTTTGGATATAAGTTAAAGCGTGTTCTGATAATTCTCAATTTTTACTTAAGTTAGTGTGTTTGTATTGCAATGTATTTAACGATTTTGCAATATTTGATCAGTTTTTGGATATAAATTAAAGCGCATTTTGATAATTCTCAATTTTTACTTTATTTAGTGTGTTTCTTTTGTAATGTATTTAACGATTTTGCAATATTTGATGAGTTTTTTGATATATATATTAAAGTGTGTTCTGATCATTTTCAATTTTTACTTAATTTTTTTGTGCTTCTATTGCAATGTATTTAATGATTTTGGGAAATATTATTAGTTTTTGGATATAAGTTAAAGTGCATTTTGATAATTCTCAATTTTTACTTAATTTTTTGTGCTTCTATTGCAATGTATTTAATGACTTTGCAATATTTGATCAGTTTTTTGGATATAAGTTAAAGCGCGTTCTGATGATTCTCAATTTTTTTACTTAATTTAGTCTGATAATACTAAATATAAATGATCGTTTCACGCCAATCAAGAAGTCACTTGCGAAGAAAATTTGAAAAACATTTAAAAAAGAGAGTTCTGTTTTAGAGAGTTCCATATTGACGACATTAACGTCTCTTTTTAAATTTGTATTTGTCAAATAATAACTTCTGTGTACATTAGAGGAGTTATGGCTGCTAAATAACAGTAATGGTATTTGATTGTGATTTTATTTTATGTATTTATTTTGGACAAGTAAAGATTTACATACAATGGAACATATAACATACGTGAGATCATAATAGAAATGAAAATAACCACAACAAAAAAGATTTGCCCAAAAAGGAGTGGGAAGAAGAAAACTTATTTATTCCCACCCCCACTCTTCTAATATATCTGATGATACCCTAGCCTGATTCATCAGACAGTTTCACTTTGTGGAAACCATGCATGCGCTTGAGTTTGACGTCATGGCTTCACAGCTCTTCTCTGATTGGTCGGTGTGCGCTCTACAACTTCCGGGGTTCTTGCAAACCGTCTAGTGTATTCTGATTCCTGACCTAGTCGCTGGAGAGAAATGACATTGAGCGGAGGCACTGGCTAATGATTTCCAACCAGGACGTTAAACTTTATTTATTTATTTACTTATAAGGGAACCCTCCTTGAGATGTAACATCTGGTCCTAAATACATGAACAAAAATAGCAGAAAAGAAAAAAACAAATCAAAACAAAACAGAAGAAAAACACAACACACAGACAACATTCTCACTATACAATACAGGATCCTAAGATATATATATTTACATCTCTCTGGTATTATCATCACCACACCTGTATTGTAAATTACTGAAGAAAAAAAAGCAACTCTATGCACAGCAGAAAGTACACAGAACAAAAATGTATTTTTATCGAGAACAGGAGCAGGATGTTTGTAAGTGTCTGAAGACTGACGCCTTAAACTGTTGGATCGGTGTGATTGATCGGATTGAGGAGGGCAAGTTGTTCCGTTCATTTGGGGCTTTGAAGTTATTTTTTGAAACCTGATGTTGACACCTAAAAAATATGCCAAAATGGGGAAGAAAAAAAAAAAAAAAAATAAAATTAATAAAAAAAATATAAATAATAATAAATAAAACAATAAATCAATAACAATAATAATAATAATAATATAATACATAAACAAATACATAATTAAAATAATTAAAAATATAATTAAAAATAATAAATAATAGAAAAATCTTAAATACAAGTATCTTAAATGTGTTTTATTTAAATGAGTAAATAAAACCTGTCATAAGCATTTTAATGTGAAATGATTGTGATGATTAACCAGTGGCATAAAATAAATTCTTGGAATCAGGGGACTAGTTGAGGGGGACAAAGGGGTCTGTACTTCCTATTCATTTATATTAGAGCGGGGCCCATTTGAGGCTTCTTGCCCTGGGCCTCCAAATTTCTGTCGACGGCACTGCTTGGAAATTGCTTTTAAAACACCCGACACAAGGCAAGGCAAGGCAAGGCAAGTTTATTTGTATAGCACAATTCGTACACAAAGTAATTCAAAGTGCTTTACAGAATAAGAAATACATTAAAATCATAATAAAAACAAATCAAAACATAAATAATCATGAAGATTAAAATTGAAAAAAGAGAGACATAAATTGGAGAGAAGAGTGCGGAATGAAAACCTTTCAGTTATATGCACAGTTAAACAGAAATGTTTTGAGTCTGGATTTAAACAGCGTCACAGAAGAGTCTGTCTCACATGTTCAGGAAGACTGTTCCAGGTTTTAGCTGCATGAACCTGAAACGCTGACTCCCCTTGTTTAGTTCGTGACTCTGGGCACCAGCAGGAGGCCGGTCCCTGAGGTCCTCAGAGTGCGAGATGGTTCATATGACACTAACATGTCACAGATGTACTTTGGTGCTCGGCCATGGAGAGACTTGTACACAAGCAGAGCTGCTTTAAAGTCTATTCTCTGAGGCACAGGAAGCCAGTGCAGAGACCTGAGCACAGGACTTATGTGCTCGTACTTCCTAGTTCGAGTAAGGACCCGAGCTGCAGCGTTCTGGATGTTCTGGATGTTCTGCAGCTGTCTCACAGCTCGTTTGGAGAGACCAGTGAGCAGACCATTACAGTAGTCTAACCTACTGGAGACAAATGCATGGATAAGTTTCTCCAAGTCTGATTTAGACAGTAAACCTTTGATTTTTGCTATGTTTTTTAGATGGTAAAAGGCTGCAGATGTTATTGATTTTATGTGACTGTTAAAGTTCAAGTCTGAGTCCATTATTACCCCTAGATTTCTTGCCTGATTTGAAGGTTTTAGAGCGAGAGACTGGAGGTGACTGCTGACACTGTCCCTTTTTGTTTCTGTGGACCAAACACTATGACTTCAGTCTTGTCAGAGTTTAGCTGGAGAAAGTTGTTTTGCATCCACACACTGATCTGTTGGATGCAGTGACCAAGTGACTCCACTGGTCCATAGTCTCCTGCTGCCAGAGAGACGTAGATCTGAGTGTCATCTGCATAATTGTGGTAGGACACGTTATTGCTGCTTATTAACTGGCCTAATGGCAGCATGTAGAGATTGAACAACAGGGGGCCCAGGATTGAGCCCTGAGGCACCCCACAGGTCAGGGCCATGTGATCTGAGACACAGTTTCCAATTTCAACAAAATACTTCCTGTCTTCTAGATAGGACTTGAACCAGGTTAGTACAGTACCAGAAATGCCCACCCAGTCCTCTAGTCTCTGTAAGAGGATCCCATGATCGACAGTGTCAAAAGCAGCACTCAGATCTAACAGGATCAAGACTGAGACTTTGCCTGCATCAGTGTTCAGGCGGATGTCATTTGTCACCTTGATAAGAGCAGTCTCAGTGCTGTGGTGGGCTCTAAAAACCTGACTGGAAAACATCAAAGGAGTTGGTCATTTGGAGAAAGTTCGTAAGCTGTTGGTAAACAGCTTTTTTCAAGGACTTTGCCCAAAAAACGGCAGATTTGAGATGGGTCTGAAATTGTTCAGTACTGTGGCATCAAGACTGCCCTCTTCTTTAGGAGAGGCTTAATGACCGCAGTTTTCAACGCATTTGGGAATGTTCCAGATTGAAGTGACATGTTAAACTATGTGAGTGAGTGGTGAAAGTAAAACTGTTGAGGACGGACTTTAGAAATCTAGTGGTAACATGTCCAGGCAGCAAGTAGATGAACTCAGACTGGTAACGATCTCTAAAACAGTTTTGTCAGTTACAGGTGCAAAGTGATTCAGCTCTAAGTGTCTCTGTGGCTGCATGCTTGTTATTTGTGTTGTGGAATTGATGGCATTTTTGATGCCCTGAACTTTGTCATTAAAGAAAACTGCAAACTCATTACATTTAGATGTGGAAATTAGTTCTAGTGGCAGTGGAGCTGGAGGTTTGTTAATCTGTTCACTGTTGCAAACAGGACACGAGAGTTGTTTACTGCAATTACCAATAATGTCCGAAAAATACTTCTCTCTTTGTTTTACTCAAAGTGTAGTTGTACATATGCATTGTTCCTCTGTAAATCTCATAATGAACCTGGAGGTTGACTTGCGCCATTTTCCGCTCAGCAGCCTTCCGGCACTCCCCTTTTCTGTGCCCTGACTGAGTCATCATTCCTCCACGGAGCTTTTTGCCTATCGTTAACCATTTTAAACCTTTATCGGGGCGATGGCATCCAGAACATTCAAAACACTCAAAGTCACAGAGTTCAACACATCATCAACATTAGAAATATGAGGCAATTTCAAAATGTATCATTTCCATGAACAGTGCACCTGTGTTATCATTATGTGTCTCCTTCGAACAAACTGTAGGAGCAGCCGGTGTTTTGGGAATAACAGACAGGTCAAAGAAGACACAGAAATGATCAGACAGAGCAACATCAACCACATTGACATTTGAAATATTACACCCTTTGTAATGAGCAGGTCCAGAGTGTGCCCTCTGTTGTGAGTGGGCTCACTGACATGCTGAGTCAGAACCAAAAGTTTCAAGGACAACACTAAGCTCTTTGGCATTTTTTGTCACACACATTATCCACATGTACATTAAAATCACCTGTAATGACTAAACCATCAAAGTCTGTGCAAACAACTGAAAGCATCTCAGTAAAATCATCAATAAAAACTTTGACAGTGCTGAGGAGGTTTGTATATGACTATGTAGAGTATGGACGGTGATTGTTTTAGCTCCATTTTGAAGGAAACATACTCAAATGATGAAAACACCCCCAAATGACAACCTGTGTGTAACCAAATGATCTCTAAAAAATGCACACACTCCCTCCACCCTTTTTATTTGCTCGTGTTTCAGATTCAAATTTGAAGTTGGGAGGGGTTGATTCCACTAGCACTGCATGACCTGTGTTTTTGTCAAGCCATGTTTCAGTTAAAAACATAAAGTCAAGATTAAAAGAAGAAATAAAATCATGAATTAGAAATGATTTGTTACATAAAGATCTGACATTGAGCACAGCAAGTTTCTGATTAGTTTCAGTAGGACTGGATGTTATCTTCTTACAGGGAACGTGAACTAAATTTCTCTGATTAGACAGTCTAACTGTCCTTCTTTTAATCTGTCTACGTGTTGTAACTGGAGCTATAGCTCCATCGCAGGGCCCCAGCCTGATATTATCTTTATCATGACTGTATGTCCTGGGACAGCAGAGGCCCTGTGCGTCCTAGCTCTTGGTGATAAGCTCTGGGGAAAGGCGGGGAGGGCGAGCAGGGGAGAGTTTGGGTAAGTGACCAGGTGAGGGACCAGGTGAGGGCCGAGGAGGTGGGCCGAGGAGGTGGAATACGGGAGGTTTGGGTGAGGGCCTGGTAAGGACCGAGGAGGTGGAGTAGGGGGAGGTTTGGGTGAAAAATTAGAGGGGAGAGCTGAGAGAGTCTCTGGTGGTGAAACAGGCACAGTTTTGTATGGGGGAGAGTTCAACATAACCCTTGACCGTGCTATGTTAGGTGTGAGAGGAAACCATCTTGATTCCCGATCTGATGAGGCTTTCTAGATGGTTGGGCAGTGCCATGGGTGAAGGTGGGGAGGAGAAGGAGAGTGAAGAGTCGTTGATGGAGTAGATGTAGCAAGGGGGGACTCCAGGCTGGTCTGTGGGCAGCGGAGGTGATGGGTGTGCTGGTGGCGCTGGGGGAGGTGGTGGTGGTGTTGCTGACTCATTCTCTGGGGGAGGTGGTGCTGCTGACTTGTTCTCTGGGGGAGGGGAAGGTGGTGATGCTGACTTGTACTTGTTCTCTGGGGGAGGGGGAGGTGGTTCTGACTTGTTCTCTGGGGAGGGGGAGGTGATGATGCTGCTGAGTTGTTGTCTGGGGGAGGGGGAAGTGGTTGTGGTTGTGGCAGTGGTGGTGCTGTCAATGGTGCTGACTTGTTGGCTGGTTCTCTGTTAGGTGCAGCAGGGATGCTTCTCCCATTTCTCTTTTCTCTCACTGGATGCACAGGACCCTGTCCAGGCCGGTGCCTCAGAGCGTGGAGGAGGTTTTCCGTCAACACTCTCACTCCACCTCTGCTTAGGTGTGGGCCATTTCCCTCGAACAGGTCCTTCCGTTTCCAAAAAAGATCAAAGTTCTCAATGTAGTGCAATCCTCTGGCCGTGCACACATTCAGCAGCCACGTGTTCAGCTGAAACAGTCGGGTAAATTTGTTCCTGTTCCTTAGGTCTATGTTGGGAAGAGGTCCACTGATAAATGTCTTACCCTCCACTTTATTAAGCTCCTCGAATAATTTTGTGAAATCCCTTTTCAAGACTTCACTCTGTTTCCATTCTGATGTCCACTGCACCCACATGCACAATCAGCTGTTTGACCCCTTGGTGTGTTGACAAAACTTTTGGCAGGAGTTTTGTTATCTCAGAAACAGTGTAGGTCGGGTAGCAGCATGTTAGGATTCTTCTGTGACTCACACCACTGATAGCCCCGTCTCCTAGCAGCAACGTATCTCTGACCTTGACGTTTGGCACAGATTCCCGGTATGCCTGCACTCTTTTGGCAACTTTATTGTTCTTGTTTTGTGATGACAGTACATTATCCCTTTGTACATTAACATCAGTCTGTGACAGTGGTGAAAATCTGTTTGTTAGCTTTATTGTGGGTGATATAACGATATTAGCATTGTCTTTTATCACTCGCTGCGCTGGCTTTAGCATTTTGGTCTGTACCAAGTTTTGGAAAAGACACAGTATCACTCAGGTTTAAGTTGAAAGAATTTCCACCCTCTTCTCTAGAAGTAACTGTAGGTTGCTCACCACTGGAAGTCACTGGTAGCGTCTGATGAAGTCCTTTTTCAGTTTCTAAAGCAAAATATCCGTGCTTGTAGCTCATAAATTTTCTTGTTGATAGTTCCGACAGCGCTCACAGATAGAATTCCCTTGGTTTCTTCTCCCCGACATGTTGCTGGCTCATCAAAATGATTTGTTAAAAAATGTAAAAATGTTTAAAAGTATTAATTTACTTAAAAGGAAATCAAAAATAGCCGTTGTTGGAGGAGGTAAACTGATTAAAAAGCAAAAACAGCAGGAGCAAGCAAGCACAACTGTATCTCTTTCTCAAGGCATCAGTTTCAAACGCTACTTTTTAAATTCATTATTATTGAAAATTGCGATTTAATTTCTATGGCTGAAGTCCTTTCGTTGATGGAGTTTTGATTAAGTTAAATTTGTATCCGTTGAATATCGTTGGTATTTCTCTGTAAAAAAGGCACATTCAAATTAGTTTAATCTGTTTCTCTACTACTTTTTCTGCATAAATACTAATTTTTGAGAGCTTTTACCATGCCTCCTTTTTAGTCAACTAACCAATGAGCAGGACATGTCTTTAGAATTTCTTGAGTCGACTGCAGCCCGATGTAATTTACTTGATTTCTGTATCCATGTACTTAGTGATTGCTAAAAGACGCTCTATTAAACCATGTGAGGCCTTTTAAATATACTTTGGCAAACTACAGACTGTTCTTTTGCCAACCGTATTTTCAGCCAGAGTTTATATCCTCTCAAATTTACAGTCATATAAATTGTTTGTAGATTGATCGTTTCGGTTTTATGCCAAGAGCAAAATGTTTCTTACTTGGCGCATGAACTTAAGGCTAAAATATGTAATTAGACCGGATGACCCAGACCTGTCGTATTTTCATATAAGACAGAGGAGGGGAGGAGCCAGGACTGGGGGAGGGGTCAAGTGAAAGGAGGGGTTTGGTTAGGGGAGGGGTCAGGTGAAGGGAGGAGTCAGGTGAGGGGAGGGGTCAGGGGAGGGGTAAGGGAACAAGAAAGGGGAGGGGTCAGGTGAAGGGAGGGGTCAAGTGAAGGGAGGGGTAAGGTAAAGGGACAAGAAAGGGGAGGGGTCAAGTGAAGGGAGGGGTCAAGTGAAGGGAGGAGTCAAGTGAAGGGAGGGGTAAGATAAGGGAACAAGTAAGGGGAGAGGTCAAGTGAAGGGAGGGGTCAGGTGAGGGGAGGAGTCAAGTGAAGGGAGGAGTCAAGAGACGGCAGGGGTCAGGTGAAGGAAGGAGTCAGGTGAAGGAAGGGGTCCAGTAAAGGGAGGGGTCAGGTGAAGGGAGGAGTCAGGTGAGGGGAGGAGTTAGGTGAGGGGAGTGGCCAGAGGAGAGTTTTGGGGAAGGGACATGTGAAAAAATAAATAAATAAATAAAATCAATAAACTTGTAGATAAATTTACAATAAAATTGTAATTAATATTTTAATTATGAGAAAAATTGTCTTTTGTCCACATTTTCATTTACATTTTTTATTTTCATTTTTTAAATTTTTTTATTTTTATTTTTTTTTGCAAGCGAACAGTGATTTATCCAATGAAGTGATTTTACCCGGACTAAGCCGAAATTAAACCAAGACTAAAAAGGGACTAAACCAAAGGTAAACAGGACTAAGCCAGGACTAAAACAGGACTAAAACATTGTTAAGTACAACTGAATCAGGATTAAACAGGCTTATGTTATACATTATTATTATTTTTTATTCATATTTTAATGATACAAAAAATGTATATACACTTATGTCTATATTTTTTGCAATTCAACATTATCCATTGATCGATTTTCTTCCACTTATCCGGGCCTGGGTCGCGGGGGCAGCAGTCTAAGCAGGGACTCCAAGACTTACTTCACCCCAGACACTTCCTCCAGCCCAGAGACATAGTCCCTCCAGCGTGCCCGGGCGTGGTCTGGTTGTGTACTTAAAGCTACACACTGTAAAGTATCAGTCTCTGCAGGGCTGTATTTATCGTCAGTGAGTCTCTTTCGTTGGTAACTACTAACAGCGGCAGCTTTGGACTAATTACCAGTCAGTGAGTCTTTAATCACTTTGCACAAGTGAAAACAGAACACGTCAGCTCTCTAATTACAGCCTGATGGATATAAATGTGCTTTTATTAAGACTTTAACTTTACTGTACAAAGGGAAGGCAAGACAGTATCATTTGTACCGGGGAATTCAAAGCGCTTAACAAAACAAGAATGGTGTCTTAAATCACAATAAAGACCAAAATCAAATTAAACAATAGTTTTTCCAATGCAATTTGCACAACTAAACACAGCTATTTTGAGCCTTTTGTCATTTAAACTTCAATGTAAGATACTTTCTCTAACATTATATTAAAGCCACAGTATGAAAGGTTTTAGCTTTTTTTTTTTTTTTTTTTTTTTTTTTTTTTTTTTTAACTCTGAGGAGACTTGTATCTCCACAAACTTGACTCTTATTTGGCCTCTCCTTACTTGTCATCAAAACCATAAATGCTCTTAACGTTCCTTGTAATATTGCTTATTTATTGCTTATTTACTTTTAATCACTGGGCTTCGAGGAACACATTTCATTCTGTCGTGTTTTTCGAACATGCTTGAATGACAAATAAACAACCTTGAACCTTGAACATTGAAATGTTCCTTTTACTATAATATAGTATAAAACGTCTCCATGGAGAATTTTCCGCAGTGTGTTTTGTAACTAAGTTTGTATTTCTATAGAATCAGGTTATGTTCCACCTCCACAAAGTTACACTGTGTGTAATAAGACAAATTATGAAAGCCATTTGTTCGTGTTGGCAGATTTGATATGATGCAATAATTATAACTAAAACTGCACATAGGCTTAGGGAATGTGCAATCAAAACTGCACATAGGCTTAGGGAATGTGCAATCATTAATAGAACAGAAGAATGCAGGACTTGCCTGTTAAGGATAATTTAAGCGTCCTGTTGGTGCATCACTCGTGGTCATACTTGGTCTCATATTTTCTTTGTTTTATGGTGTTTGTTTATGTGCTGCTTTGTGTTGTGTCGTCCTGTTTTTTGATAAAACATGTTACCCCCTGTCCCAAGACAAATTTCTCCCATGGGAGACAATAAAGGATTATCTTATCTTATCTTATGCAGAGGATCTTTGTCTATGTAGTTTTCATTTCACTGTGCCCCAATAAATCATTATTTCACCATTAGAATGCAAATTTTCTTGTCAGAAAATTTCACTTCTCTCCAGAAAAAGAGAAAATTTTCATTTCTCTCCAGCAACTAGGTCAGGTATCGCAATACACAAGACGGTTTGCAAGAACCCCAGAAGTTGTAGACCGTGCACTGGCCAATTGGAGAAGAGCTGTGAAGGATCATGGTCTATGTAGTTCTGTCTGTTTTTATACTGTTACTGCACCATAACAATGAATTTAAGCAAATAAACTTGTGATTCGATATATTGTGACAGCCCACGATGTTATTGTGAGACTTTTGACGATACAATATCACGATGTTTTGGTTATCGTTACACCCGTTTTATATACTGTACCTTTAATTAACTAATTTGTCCTTGTTGACTGATTTAGAGCAAAGGATCATGGTCTATGTAGTTTTCCTTTCATCTTGCCCCAGCATGTCTCTAAGACCCGGGATCTGGTGAAAAGGTTATGCAAATAGTACATGTCATTTTGCGATTTCATTGTGTCTAAAGCGTGATTTCGAAGCGATTGACAACATTACGCGCTTCTAACTCACTCCCAAACCCTCCTTATATTCCCTCAATAGTCAAATCTCATTATTTTCCCACTAATTCCTCGCGCGCTCCAGTATCTCCGTACAGAAGGCATCCTAATCCCGGCGTCGCTGCAGACCCCAGTGCAAATCCTGCATCTCAATTTCGTCACAGAGCCCCGTATATCAGTCAAAATCTCTCCATTTGGTCCCTTATATTTCGCCGCCTGTCCCCTCTCCATCTTTCTATCTGGAGCGCGCACATTTTCGGGGCGTATCTATCAGGGCCTGTCCAGCGAACGCGGCTCCCTCAGCTCCTATTACCTCACTGAGCCCTGACACGAGGCAGATAGTGTGAGGCGGGCTGTCAACGCCAAACGAATGAGTCGCCGCGCCAATATCGATCAGCTATAATAAGCTACCAAGGCTTTTGACATACGCTTTTCTTTCCATCAGCGGGTCGGGCTGCGGAGATAGAAGGCGAGCGCTGAAATTCCCAGAGTAGGATTGGAAAAAAAAAAAAAAAAAAAAAAGGAAAATGAGATGTAGCAGGGTCAGTAGATTACTTAAACCAGGACTAAATCAGGACTGAAACAAGGACTGAATCAGGACTAAACCAGAAGTACACCAAGACAAAACCGTGACTAAACCAGGACTAAACCAGGATTAAACCAGGACTAAACCAGGATTAAACCAGGACTAAAGCAGGACTAAACCAGGACTAAACCAAGACTAAACCAGGTCTAAACCAGGACTAAACCAGGGCTAAACAAAGACTAAACCAGGTCTAAACCAGGACTAAACCAGAAGTACACCAAGACAAAACCGTGACTAAACCAGGACTAAACCAGGATTAAACCAGGACTAAACCAGGATTAAACCAGGACTAAAGCAGGACTAAACCAGGACTAAACCAAGGACTAAACCAGGACTAAACCAGAAGTACATGAAGACAAAACCAGGACGAAACAGGACTAAACCTGGACTAAACCAAGACTAAACCAGGTCTAAACCAGGACTAAACCAGGGCTAAACCAAGACTAAACCAGGACTAAACCAGGACTAAACCAGGGCTAGACCAAGACTAAACCAGGACTAAACCAGAAGTACATGAAGACAAAACCAGGACGAAACAGGACTAAACCAGGACTAAACCAGGGCTAAACCAGGACTAAACTAGGACTAAAACAGAAGTAAACTAAGACTAAACCAGAAGCACAGAATCACAGCTGGACCAGGGGTGGACCAGGACTAAACAAGTACTAAACTCGAACTAAACAAGTACTAGACCAGGACCAAACAAGGACTAGATCAAGACTAAAGAAGAATTAAACTAGGACTAAAACAGGATTAAAACAAGACCAAACTGGGACTATACCAGGACTTGGCCAGGACTAAACAAGGTCTAGACCAAGACTAAAGAAGAACTAAACTAGGACTAAAACAAGACTAAAACAGGACAAAAACAAGACTAAAACAGGATGAAAACAGAACGAAAACAGGACGAAAACACAATTAACTAGAACTAAATATTGACTAAACCAGTACACAAAATAGGACTAAACCAGGATTAAACAAAGATTTAACCAGGATTAAAACCAGGACTAAACTGAGACTAAACCAGTCTTGGACAAGGACCAAATAAGGACTAAATCAAGACTAAAGAAGAAGTAAATTAGTACTAAAACAGGATTAACTACAACTAAACCTTGACTAAACCAGGACTCAAAACAGGATTAAACCAGGATTAAACAAAGACTTAACCAGGATTAAAACCAGGACTAAACCAAGACTAAACTAGTCTTGCACAAGGACCAAATAAGGACTAAATCAAGACTAAAAAAGAATTAAACTAGGACTAAAACAGGATTAACTACAACTAAACCTTGACTAAACTAGGACTCAAAATAGGACTAAACCAGGATTAAACAAAGACTTAACCAGGACTAAAACCAGGACTAAACCAAGACTAAACTAGTCTTGCACAAGGACCAAATAAGGACTAAATCAAGACTAAAAAAGAATTAAACTAGGACTAAAACAGGATTAACTACAACTAAACCTTGACTAAACCAGGACTCAAAATAGGACTAAACCAGGATTAAAACCAGTCTTGGACAAGGACTAACCCACGGACTAGACCAGGACTAAGGTGCACAACCTCGTGACTCGTGTTCTTGAGTTCAAAAGCCTATAATTTACAGACAGGAACTGAAAACGTTGAACAGTAAAAGCAGAGTTGGTGTTGAGCTGTTGAGGACCTTTCAAATTATACTATATTTTGTTTAAATTGGAAATCGCTATGGCAACGGCCCAGGTTCCTCATCATATGGAAACGCATGGTTAAACTACATTCATTGGAGGACTTACACAACACCATGCAAATGAAATACACGTGAGTTATAGACGGCGAAAATCACACGTATAAAAGCAGAAAAAGTCGAAGCGGAGCCTACAGGACTCAAACGTGACAACACACTGCCACTCCGCTGCCACAGGACACTGGCTCTGCTGGCACTGCTGGCACTGCTGAAGGATATACTTAGAATTGATAATAAAATAAGGAATAAAAATAAGGCTGACAGTGGACCGGGGCTGCATGCAGAGAGAGGAGTCGACGAGTGCACTGGGAGTTCATAGAAAGTGAGCAGGGGACAGTAGCTCAAGCGGAGTTTGCGTGTTACCCAAATGTCAAAACCTGGTTCAGGAATTGTCATTTAAAGTAACGGTGAGGCTGGTTTGACTAAGGTGCAAGGCAGAAGAGCATCAGCTTTCATTTACTCGGAAAGGAAATGTAGTCCAGTGTTAAGTTTAGAAATTCCAAATCTTTCGGTACAATATTTATTCTGATGTTTTGTGTAAGCTAAACTAAAAGGGACTAAAACAGGATCCGAATCAGGACTGAACCAGGACTCGGCCAGGACTAAACAAGGTCTAGACCAGGACCAAACCAGGATTGGAGCAGGGTTGGACCAGGACTAAACCAGAAGCAAACCAAACCAAAACTGTGACTAAACCATGACTAAACCAGGATTAATACAGGATCCAAATCAGGACTGAACCAGGACTATACCAGGACTCGGCTAGGACTAAACAAGGTCTGGACCAGGACCAAGCCAGGACTGAACCAGGACTAAACCAGAAGCAAACCAAACCACAACTGTGACTAAACCAGGACTATACCAGGACTCGGCCAAGAATAAACCAGGACTAAACCAGGAGTAATGCAGGATCCGAATCAGGGCTGAACCAGGACTAAATCAGAAGTAAACCAAGACTAAATAAGAAGTAAACTAAACCAAAACGGTGACTAAACCAGGACTAAACCAGGACTGTACCAGGACTCGGCCAGGACCAAAGGCGTAGATCAGGACTAAACTCGTCCTACTATTTTTTGGGGGTCGCCTTGTCCCGACCTGCATGTAGGTCAATTGAATGTTGAAAAAAAAATAAAAAGTCCAAATAGGTGATTTATGGATCCTTTTTATTGCTGCTTCAATTTCATTGTTGAAAACTTGAGTAATACTAATTGTTCAGAGACACGTTCACTCAGTCAACAATAAAATTTCCTCATTAATGTTCAATAATGGTCAAATCTACCTTTATGTTGTGATTTACGAATAATGTTTATTGACTTGGTCCCCAGAAAAAAAAAAGTTTGAGAAAACCTGGCGTAGAAAGTACAGCTTCCTGCTCTTAAATATTGCGAAGTCAAAGTAAAAATGTATCAACATCCCAATCTAAAGTAAAGAAAAGATACCTTTTTTTTTTTTTTTTTTACTTAAGTCCAGGTCTGTACAACTTTTACTTTGGTATGTTCCACCACTGTCTTGTTCAAATTAAACATAACTTTTACACTGACAATAATTGTAATACTAATTTATCCTTAATTACCAACAACACTGGACATGATGGCCCAGTTGTTTATTATAATTTTGTGTTTTGGTTCTCGAGACAATTATCCACTCAGAGAGAAGAGCGAGAAGAGCGTCTCATTTGAGTTGCCAGATTCAGCGCTGAAATCCAGGACTCTCTCCCGGCACCTGCAGCCATTCATTAATCAGTGGTAGTGCAGTACTGCTGTATACTCTGTCCACGTACTAAGAATGAGAAATACTACTGCGTACGTGTCCTCTATATATAGGTTAAAGGTGCATTGTGTAACTTTTCCGGTGGAGGGTCCGTGAAATACTTTTAGACTTAGATTTAGCCAAACTTTATTGATTCACAAGGGAAATAATTTTATTATTTGCCAAATTTGGCTCCCTGGCCTGAGTTTGACATGTCTGGTTTAAAATAAAGGCATTTCTAATAAAATAATTTGTAATTTTTTCCCTCAAGCGTTCTTGTGTAAACAGGCCCTAAGAATGCAGGGTGGAAGCTACATTCATGCAGATCTAAAGAATAACTTGGTATTTAATTTTATTAATTTCCATTTATGTGTATTTATGTGATTTATTGTTTATTTTATGTACATTTATTTATTTTTATTATTTATTGTATTTATGATGAATCTATGATTATTTATGATTTATTTATTATGAATTTATTATTTATTTTATGTGCATTTATTTATTTTGTGATATTATTTATCTTATTTATGATGTATTTATTATTTATTTATTTTATGTGCATTTATTTATTTATTATTATTTATTATTATTTATTATTATTATTTATTTATTATTTATTTTATGTGCATTTATGTGATTTATTTTATTTATTTATTTTATTTTTATTATTATTTATTATTTATTTATTATTTATTTTATGTGCATTTATGTGATTTATGTTCTTTCTTTGTGTGTCAATAAAGTGTTTCTAAGTCTAATGCAGAAGGTTGTGGGTTAGATTCTGTCTTGCGTTGATCTGTGTAGGTTCTAAATGCCCTCTCTGTGTTACTGGGTGAGTAGCCGTATCGCTTTTTCACCCCCAACTTCAAACTGGAATATGCTAAAAGAACGAATAACAAAGCACTTCCTGTGACTAACTGTCCAAAGTAGTGGAATAATTTCAGGTTCTGGAGCAGTGGGTCAGGCAGAGTGCAGCGTGTGGTGAAGGGTTTTTAGAGTAACTTCCCATACAAAAAGAGCAAGAAGGGAACACTTAGCATCAAAGTTATTGCATTAAAGTCAGGACAAAGGAGCGCGTACATCCTTACAAGTGTGAAGGTTTTGGGGTTCAGTTCCCGGGCAAGACGAAAGACAGACACGTTCAAGGTAGAGTCTGTGTGGATTTGTGAGTGCGTCTCAGTTCACAACAAACTGCATCCTCAAAATGTCAAGTTTCAGTCCCAAAACCTTGTCTTGCGTCTGTTTAAAGAGCCCATATAACACTATTTTCTGATCTATGTTTTAATGTTTCCTCATCACAAACGTAACTTGAGTTGTGTTTTGTTTCATTCACGCATGTTGAACACAAAAAACTATGCATATTTTTGAGTTCTCAAACCCGAAAACACTCTGTTCCTCTCTCTTGACGTCATTGGTCATTTTAATTATTTCATCCATTCAAGTGCCAATCTCTACTGAACCAGTGTGTTATTTATAAACCTTCAAACTCAGAAAATTTCATGATTTAGTCGACCTTTATTCTCTGAAAATCACGTTCAAAGTAAACACTAATCTCCTGTCAAAATCTTTACAGAACATGTTCAAAATCCGAAAGAGCCAATATGAGCTCAGAGGCACGGCCGTGTTTATCGAAAAGAAAATCAGAACAAACTTTATGAAATTTTGTAAATCTGGAACAACTGTACAGAAAACCTAAAATTGTGCACCAGTCTCTTTCACTTTATAAAGAAGTTTACATGTTTAACTCTGGACAGATACATGAAATTTGATACTTAGTTTGTGCTGTAGGACTTTGTTGTTCTGTTTCTGATTAGTTTGTTTCCTCTTGCTGGATTTATGAAGATGAACTCGTGTCAAGGTGACGCTCTGATAAAAGAATAAAGGGTAAAGGCAGAATAAGCTCAAGCTTCAACCTGCACCTTTTCGGTCTGTGTATGTTAAATATGACTGTCTGTGAATTAATGTCAAAATATACCTGTGACCGAAATAAATAAATAAGTAAATAAATTAAAATAAAGGTAAATAAAACAGTTGTTAACTTGAAAACTGCCACTTCATGACATCACAAGCTGGAACAGAACATTTTGAGCTTTTAATGAAGACAGACTAATAATAAAAGTTTCCTCAAAGTTGTGTGAATGAAACAAAACACAACTTCAGATAAGTTTTTGACTAGGAGGTGTACAAAAATATTGAAATATCGATATATCATATAGTTTAATATGATGATACAGTATCGATATCATGGGCTGCAGTGTCGATATATCACCAAGAGTGCTTTTTGGTGTATTTTACCAAATTATTTTGTTACCGCGCAACAGTTTTGTTGCTTGTTTAGAGGAAGGAAACTCGTTTATGTGACACATTTGACATTTTCACTGTTTTGGTGATTAAATTGTTTGTGTTTCATATGAACTTTGCACAAGAAGTGGTTTAACAAAGACTTTTTAGTATCACAGCCATGATTTAGCCTTTATTTTTATTGAACCGTATTAAATCGATTTGAAATATATCGTATTGAACTGAAAGTGCACTGTGTAGAGGTATGTATCGTATTGAGAACTTCTTAATGATACCCAGGCCTAATTGTGAATGTATTTCTGTTCAAGGGGTTAGTATATGGAACAACCTGAGTGATGATTTAAAAAAAAAGTTTAACAGAAGAGTAGAAGCTTTTAAAAAAGGATATAAAGCATTATGTTTTGAAAGATATAGAGCTCTGGAATAAATGAATTATCTCTTACATTTGCAGTAAGTTGTAAGTGAATTGAAAATGCAAACGTGCTGTTCACACTAGGGATGGGCATTCGATGAAATTTTCTTAATCGATCGTCGAGAGAATTAACGATCGATTAATCATTAACGTTTTTATATTAAAATGATCATCATTATTATTACTATCTGCACTACTAATCTGCATAAATCAATTCAACTTTACGACAAATAAACCGTAACGACTCTAGAGCCACATCAGCCCGTTTGACATTATAATGTGTTTAATTCAGTTTTGCGCAACTCTCACAGAAACGAAACTTAAAACCACATCGCCAATTTGCATAAACTAAGCGAAGATAAAAAAATACAGCTCTTGTGCCGCTGATGCAGTCAACTTCTGTCGGATTAAAAGACATGACTCAGGTGAATACAGGTTAGTGTGACCACATTTGCGTTTGTCAAAACCAGGACACCGTACGGGGGGAGGGAGGTGGGTCCTCGTCATCGACATTGCGCAAAGCTTTTCCCCACTGGACACCGAAACATATGTGCTGCTTTGTACACTGTGCACATGGAACTCACACTTGTCCCGACCGGAACGGAAAGTGTGGAATTTCTTGTACAAGTCATCGTTAAATACGCATATACACTTCGGTACGTTACAGCCGGACTGACTGTTTGTGTTTGCTCGCTCCTTCTGAGTGCAGAGAGACACATGTACGGACCCCCGTTTGGTCACAGCAACCTGCATTCGGTTTGTCGATTAAAATTTACATAATGAAATTCTTAATGATCGATTAATCAACTAATCATGCCCATCCCTAGTTCACATGCTGCTTTACTTTCTTGGAACTCTTTTTAATAAGGTTAAGCGTTACAGATAGTGGTGTAACAGTACATGTATTTGTGCCAAGATCGTTTTGGTACGGGATGTTCGGTTCAGAGTGAGTTTGTGCAAATTGTGTGTCTTTACATATCGCCTCTACATATGCAGCTGCACAGAAGGCTCGGCTCTTTAATATTCATGAGGGAACTTGTCTGCGATTGGGGTGACAGTGTTTCCTGCAGCGCTTTATAGTTTACCCCCCGCCTTGACTACGTCCCTCTGAACCACATGAATCCTCACAAAACTATGGTCATCGCGCCGCGGTCCTCAGTAATCTCCACAGACAGTATGGACCATTTGGTTTTCTGGCCAAAAATATGAAGATTGAGTAAAACTTCATGCTGGATCAGTCCTGGTTCGGTCTGTATGTGGCACAAAAGACCGACATAGCAGTTTAAGTCACGGAAAAGGGAAACGCCCATTATCTGCTTTTTCCATTATTCATTTAAACACAAAATCGAAAACTGAAAAAAACCAAATTGTTATCTGTTTTTACAAGGAATACATTTTTTAAAGTAATATTTCATACATTTGGATTTATTGGATGTTGTATTAATGTGGATGTTTTACTGCCATTGTGCCATTACATTTGTGGCAATGCATTGACATCGCCGTGGAGACAAGTAGATGGGCTACTCTTCTCGGTCTAAAATCATCAACATGATTCTAGTGAAGTTATATGGAGTTTAAAAACACAATCGGCCACATGACATCACAAGGTGGAACAGAGTTTGAGAGAAGAACTCAGCTTAAATATGCAGGATTTGTGTGTTAAACATGTGTGAATGAAACAAAACACAACTCCAGGCAGAGTCCTATACGGCGGGTTTTAACGTTAACTGGAATTTTACGGGCGGGTATGCGGACGGGTACTGATTACTACACACGAGCGGGTCAGGACTAAATCAGGGCTAAACCAGGACTACACCAGGACTAATCTTGGACTTAAGAGAGAGAGAGAGAAAGTATGATCGGGCGAAGACTGCACTTAAATCCGTGCACGTAGATCTGCTCTGGTCCTTCCGTCTGCGGTCACCCGACAGTCTACGCGGGCGCACCTCCGAGCCCCTCCTGACAGTGAGTTCTGGTTCAGTTCTGGTTTAGTCCGCTTGGTTCTGTCCCGGCATCAGTCCTGGTTTAGTCCTGGTTCCGTGGTCCGTGGCGTGTGCAGCGCAAAAGTCCGGCATCTCGAGCAACGTTTCTTCTGCTCAGTAAATAAAGCCTGTGAAGTGATGACAGTCGAGTCGCATCTGTGAATTCCTGTTGTTAATGAAGAAAGCGAAACCGTTTCATTTCATTTCGTGATTGTATTTCTTGACGTCGTAACTTTTCAGTTTGTGTTCTGATGGATGCTTCAGTTAGAATGTTTTTACTTTGTGTGTGACTTATCGCGAGTGCGGATTTAACTTTGATAAAATCACGGGTTTACGGGCAGGTGTGGGTTTCCAAAAACGGACTCATGTGGGACTTTGACTCCGACTTTATGTTTATTCCACACTAGTAGATTGTAAAAAACATCGTAACACGGGCGCTTTAAGACCACAAAAAGTTGCTCTGTAAAACCAGCAGGTATCTTTCACCTCTGTCCCTCTCCTCCTGCTGCGATCCAGGACTCCCCCTTAATATGTATGAAGTGTTTACGGACTTTATGGAAATTCGCGCGTCCCGGCTTTCCTTTGGTGTCACACGTTGTTGCGGAGCGGCCGCGGCATGCTCTATCAAACGCTATTCTTCATGAAAGCCTCTCCTCTGCGCCGTGGAGGTGACACGCTAGTAATCCGCCCATAAAGACTCCAGCTATAATCAATTTAGCCCCAAAAGTAAACAAGCATTCAGGCTCGTGACCTTCCCAGATGCTCTTTACGCCGTTTATGGTTTAAAAGTGTCGGGAAATAAAAATTAAATCTGCCGTTTTGCAAGACAAGAGTTACACTAGATCGGTATTTGCATTTAAATTGGAGAAGAACGGAAAGAAGAAGCTACTACGCGAGCTACGTTTTCGTCCGCACACGCCGGCCGCCGCGGACATTTAGCGGTTCCCCATATGCATTCTCGAGACACACGGCGCGTAATCCTGCTAGAGAAATCCAATTACAGCATTTTCTACAGGCTTGGTTACATTCTCCACTAGAATCACTCAAATTAATCAATATGCATTTGCAATGAGGGAACAAGCGCCTCTGGAAATACCACGAGAATAAAGAATAAGGAAGAGTTAGCGGTAGCCTTTAGCAAAATCGCAGCAGTAAAACATCTTAATGAAGGATACTCGAGTCATTAGGGTTTGAGGTAAATACGAGGAGAGACAATAGCGGGGAAAAGCTTGGGGGAAAATGGGGAGCTTTGTCGAAATGCTGCCTCCAGTTTGTCTGTCCAAGGTGGTTTTGTTTTCTGTCGCTGTTACGTTTTAAATAGTTTGGGAGTTTGGATAAGTTGCGGGTTATAAACGAAGTCCAGTCCCTTAAATCCATGTGTCGTTCGTTCATTCGTTTTTCAAAATAAAACCAAAAATAAGAAAATGGAAAAACCAACTATTTTCTTCATTATTTGTCTCCAGAACTAAAATAAAAAATGGGTAACAATTTGTTTTTTCAGTTTTTGATTTTGTTTTAATGAATAATGAAAAAAAAAGGGGGGGGGGGGGGGGGTGTAGTTTCACGATGCCAGACTTTTGCGCCGCATACGGATGAACGGACTGAACCAGGACTAAACCAGGACTAAACCCAGGACTGAACCAGGACTAAACCTGGAGTTAACCAGAGTCTGAACCAAGACTGAACCAGGACTGAACCAGGACTAAAACAGGACTGAACCAGGACTATACCAGGACTAAACCAGGGTCTGAACCAGGATTAAACAGGACCGAACCAGGACTAAAACAGGACTGATCCCAGGAGAACTAAACCAGGTCTAAACCAGGACTAAAACAGGACTGATCCCAGGAGAACTAAACCAGGTCTAAACCAGGATAAACCAGGACTATACCAGAACTGAACCAGAACTAAACCAGTTTTAAACCTGGTCTAAACCAGAACTAAAACAGGACTGATCCCAGGAGGCCTAAACCAGGTCTAAACCAGGAACAAATCAGGTCTAAACTAGGTCTAAACCAGGTCTAATCTTGGATTAATCTCAGACTTGAGAGAGTGAGAACTCTGAGCCCACGAAGCATTGTGTCCTGGTTTAGTCCGGTTTTAGTCCCAGTTCAGTCCTTGGGATCAGTCTTGTTTTAGTCCTGGTTCCCGTGGGCACGTTTCCGTATTTCGATTGCCTCTTTAATCCAGCGGCGATGTTTGTTGTCCTCTGTCCCGGTGATGTTTGCTCAGGACAGCAAGAGGAAGAACCTAATAACACAGTGAGAGTCGGCCGTGGAGGTCAGGCATTTATAAAGTTTGTGCTCGGGTAAGATTCAGACTAGTGACTATCCCGTTTTTAGACTCACGCTTAAAGGAACAGTCCGGAATTTTGGACATAAGACCTCATTTCCTAGTGAGCCAGAGTGTTGGAGACGGACGGCCAGGACAGGACATGAAAAACTGACATGTCTGGGGAAAAACTGACATTTGGTCACCCTATACACTAAGCAATTAAAGGTTGTATAGAGGATTTTCCAAGGAACGAGAAATCCAGCGACTGTTTGTCCTTTTTCAAATGTTGCGCATGCGTGAAACCACCCCCCCTCCCCTATAGCTCCTACGTAGAAACGCCTCCTCCCGCCTCCTCTTTACGCCAGAAACAGGTTTGTTTACAGCCGGTGCTGCACATGACTTGTAAACAACTAACTACAGTGTTGGTTAGGCAAGACGGAGAAGTGAGGAGCGGGGGGAGCGGGTGTGCGGACATTTCGTTCGCGGACGAGAAGTGAGGAGCAGGGAGAAGAGCGGAGCAGGGAGAGAGGAGAGAGGAGAGGAGAGGAGAGGAGAGGGGAGCGGTGCGCGGAGATTCCGTGCCCGGAGAAGTGAGGAGCAGGGAGAAGAGCGGAACGGGCGGCGGGGACAGGAGTAGGAAAGGGGTGCAGAGAAGAGTGCGCGGAGATTCAGTGCGAATGAACTAGCTACAACACGCAGCAGCAAGCGGACTCTTTCTTTGCCTTGAAAATGACGTTTTCAGACATAGGATATCGCTTTCGTGTCCTGAAAAACGTTTGTCTAGCTCTTGGAAATAAAGTACGTTTTCATAATAAGCAGAAGTGACCTGTCCAGGAGTAATTTGGCGACCAGTGCGTCAGTCTTTAGACCCTGTGTCTGCTTCAGTTGCGCCGTCACTGGAATGAATCTTCAAGAATCACCTTAGTTTGGCTTCGCTGCTTTTCCCCTTGTCTTCTTCTTTCAGCGACCTCAAAAACTGACTTTCTTTTGCGGCTAACTGCTCCTGGATTCTTGTCGCCATTGCAACAAACTTTGTGCGAACTGCGAGGAAGATATAGGTCAAAAAAGCCGCTAAGAACTGTTGCGTTGGTGGAGTAAACAGCGTCTGTGCGTCTTGCGTCTGTGGACTGCGTGACAGGCGTACGTAAACCACGTACCGGCGGCGCGCAGGCAAGTCAGTTACGCTAGAAACGTAGGGAGATTGATTGACAGCCTGTCAGCTCACAGATAACGAGGCAGTGTCGTTATCTATTGGCAAATGTTTAGCCCCACCACGTCCAGAGTTGATGAATTTTTATTCTCTTTTTTTTGGTCATCATAATTACAAGGCTACTGCACCTCTATAATCTATCATTGACAACTTGAAACAAAAAAAAAATCCTCCATACAACCTTTAAGCAATTATACTTTTCTGTAAGTTTTTATGTAATACTTTGAAAAGCAAAGTTGTAATTTACGCATTTCTTGTTCTAAACTTGTTACCGTCTCTATAATTAGATGTTCTATATGCTTATGCTTATAACTTTGCATAATTATTTGCATTTTTACTCATAAAACGCCTTCATACTCTCTGTCTTTACCTCACAAGATAAACTACATTTCTGTATTCATTACTTGCTCAAAAAATAGGTTACATTAAACATTTGTCTCACCGACTCGCAACTAACCAGGCCTACTTACGGAGCGTCGTGGAAGACCTCATTGCATCTTGAGAAATCGCGAGCTTGGAAGACGAAGAATGCAAACGCGATTAGTCAAACAGATGGTACGAGTCTAGATGGAGAGGGTTTTTCCTTTTTTTGTTTTTTTTGTGTCCACTTTTTTCTGCTCTACCTGCATCTTTTTATAGCCTTTGTGTGTCTCGCTCTCTCCTAATTATGCTGATCGTAAAGAAGTGGAGCGGCAGTTTCGGCCGTCGCTCACGCTCCCGCACTAAATACACAGAGCAACTTATGCATAATGTACGGAATATTCTAAATGTACACGCGCGGACACCTTAGCCATTTTGGGAAATTACGTGTGACTTAATGGCGAATTGTAATGTTTGCTCTCGTCCCAGATGTGTTGTGTTGCATATGGCCCGGATCACTGCAAGGAACAGAGGACTGCACTTCTGGTACCGAACGTGTGGAGAGTTTAAAGGTCGTACGTTACGCTAAATTGACTCTTGTGAGCTTTAAGTCGTGCTGTAATGTATAAAGTGGGAGCTGGAGTTGTGTTTTGTTTCATTCACGCGTGTTTGAGTGACGTTTTATTATCGCAGTAGTCGCTCTAATCCGTGTAGCATTCGTTCACTCGGTTTTCAAAATAAAACCAAAAATAAGAAAACGAAGAAAACAAGTATTGTGTGTTTAAATGAATAATGGAAAAAAAAAAAAAAAGATAAAGGCCGTTTCCCGTTTATGTGACTTAAACTGCGATGCCGGACTTTTGCACGGCATATGGTCTAAACCAGGACTGAACCAGGACCCGGAGGTGCGCCCGCTTAAACTGTCAGGTGATCAGGATTGAGAGCAGGACCAGACCAGGACCGAGACCGAGACCAGCACTGAGACCGGGACCTGGTTTAGTCCTGGTTCCGTTCTGGTTTCGACCTTGTTTAGACCTGGTTTAGCCCTGGTTCAGTCCAGGTGTAGTCCGGTTTTAGTCCTGGTTCAGTTCTGTTTTAGTCCTGTTTTAGTCCTGGGATCAGTCCTGGTTCAGTCTCGGTCTGGTCCTCTCTCAGACCTTGTCTCAATCCCGGTCTCAGTCCCGGTCTCAGTCCTGGTCTCAGTCCTGTTCTCAGTCCTGCTCTGGTCCCGGTCAGGTCCTGGTCTCAGTTCTGATCACCTGACAGTCTACACGAGCGTGCCTCTGGGCCCATCCTGACACTCAGTCCTGGTTCAGTCCTGGTTTACTCCTGGGTCAGTCCAGGGTCAGTCCTGGTTCAGTCCTGTTTACTCCTGTGTCAGTCCTGGTTCAGTCCTGTTTACTCCTGTGTCAGTCCTGGTTCAGTCCTGTTTACTCCTGTGTCAGTCCTGGGTCAGTCCTGGGTCAGTCCTGGTTTACTCCTGTGTCAGTCCTGGGTCAGTCCTGGGTCAGTCCTGTGTCAGTCCTGGTTCAGTCCTGTTTACTCCTGTGTCAGTCCTGGGTCAGTCCTGTGTCAGTCCTGGTTCAGTCCTGGGTCAGTCCTGTGTCAGTCCTGGGTCAGTCCTGGGTCAGTCCTGGTTTACTCCTGTCTCAGTCCTCTGTCAGTCCTGGGTCAGTCCTGGGTCAGTCCTGGTTCAGTCCTGTTCAGTCCTGTGTCAGTCCTGGGTCAGTCCTGGGTCAGTCCTGGTTCAGTCCTGGTTTACTCCTGTGTCAGTCCTGGGTCAGTCCTGCGTCAGTCCTGGTTCAGTCCTGGTTTACTCCTGTGTCAGTCCTGGGTCAGTCCTGGGTCAGTCCTGGTTCAGTCCTGTTTACTCCTGTGTCAGTCCTGGGTCAGTCCTGGGTCAGTCCTGGTTTTCTCCTGTGTCAGTCCTGGGTCAGTCCTGGTCCTGTGTCTCCTGGGTCAGTCCTGGGTCAGTCCTGGGTCAGTCCTTGGTCAGTCCTGGTTCAGTCCTGTTTACTCCTGTGTCAGTCCTGTGTCAGTCCTGGGTCAGTCCTGGGTCAGTCCTGGGTCAGTCCTGGGTCAGTCCTGGGTCAGTCCTGGGTCAGTTGGCTGAAACTACCCAAATTATTATAGTAAAGGTGACAATTTACTTTTTGGATTCATTTATTTATTTATTTTGTACAAAAATAACATAACCATCCAACCACAAAAGACAGGAACTTTTTTTTTTCCTTTGAAACATAAGACATTCGGCTTTCCAAGCACATGCATCTGCTCCATTTTGATCTGCCCAAACTTTACCAAAGAGTGTAGTGAATCCAAAAAGGTCGATGCTCTGAGAGTCTGTGTTCGGCTCCACAATTTATCATCTCTGTATCGAAGCAAAAGTGAATTCAGGATGTGACACATTTTGGAACAAATGAAAAGTATTGCATCTACAAAGTAAAATGTGAAATGTTTAGGGATCATAGTTGTATTATAAAGAATTGTATACACATTTGATAAATGTGAATTTCATAAATATTAAGAATGTTAAGTTTGATGAATAAATTGGCAGACGAATGAGTTGCAATTTGAAAATAATGTTTGGATTGAGTAACTGAGAAAGTGCTTGCTCAGACTTTATTACAATATGACAGACAGGAATAAATTAAACTATAATTATAATGTAAGTAAAGATTTTGAGTCTGGAAATTTGCAAGCTTTTCTTATAATACCAAAAGATTTATTCATTTTTCTGGTCTTATATTCAAAGATAAAGCTGGAGTGTTTTGTTTCGTTCACACTTGTTTCATTAATCCTTTAATCTAAAATAATCTTTTTTTTTTTTTTAATCAGTAAATCCCGTATTTTCTTTGCATTTATTTAGTTAATATCTGAGGTACAGCTGTGTGAAACTTTTCAATGCAAGAGTCCAGTGAGTTCTTTCAGCACCACGGACAGCGCCCAATGAAAAAAATGCTGCTGTGTTTGCTGTGCACTGAGACAAGACAAAATTGGGAAAAATCAGGTACAGATCATGAGTAATTTTGACAGATCCTAGAACCTCGGTGGAATTCATTTTCGGCCTGCGTTAGTGTGAGGAAATGTTCAAAGATTGACTTTCTTTATTGATAAAAAGCTCTAATTTGTAAGAGATGGCTGGCTCAGAACAGAAACACTCAGAAAAGTGAGAAAAAAAAAAAAAAAAAGTTCAAATTGAAGTACAAATTTGAAGTAGGATTGTCAAAATGATCAAAAGTCAGATACTAATCGATACTGAAACTTGCATCGAAACTAGATACTCACTTGAGCTTTTATTTCACTGTTATTTCTTCTTGTAGTCTGCACTGAAATGGAGCAAAGGATCATGGTCTATGTAGTTCCTTCTGTTTTTTTTGGGGTTTTTTTTTAGCTTTTGCTGCACCATAATTCTTCATTTAAACAAAGAGACTTGTAATTCGATATATTGTGATGATCCACGATATTATTGCAAGAACTTTGACGATACAATATCACGATATTTCTGTTATTGTTACATCTATGACTACAGACAAATATTTCTTCATTATAGTTGTCAAATTTTGGGAGCCCTGCCTGTTTATTATACTTTTGTCTGGACAAAACAGAAACTTTGAAGTCGTTTTTCTCAGTTTCACACTGTGGGACCATTAAGGAATTACAAAGATATAAGGACACGTGGACATATTTTAAAAAGTACAATGATTTAATGTTGAAAATCAGATTCTATTATCTAAATATAGTGTTTTTTATTAGAAACTGAAAGCGAGTTTGAAATTGTAATATCGTGACAACACTGTTTTGTCTCTGCCACTGTGCACGTTTCATTTTTAGTCCAATTTGAGTCTATTTTTAACATTATCTTACGACGGGAAGCAGTCTGCTGTTTGTTTGTCCCGTTTAAAAACATTTCAATTATTGCTTTTAATGAGTAACTTATCTATTTACAGCTTGTCTTGATTACGCCCAAATTACTTTCAAATTCGGAGCTTTAGTAATTACTTTTGCTCGCGAAAACAAACTTTGCGATGAGTCACTTCCACTTTGTTGGAGCGTCTCCACCTGCTGCCGCCGTTTCTGAGGTTGACATGTTCATTATCGGCGTTTGAATGAAACGGCAGAAAGGCGCCGGCGTCCGTGTAAGCCCTCGGTCGTCAGGGTAAGGTCCATAGCAACCAGAAGAGTGAAATCGCACGAAGGTTATTGTGGTGGATTTGTGATTTCTTTAAAAAAAAAAAAATGCTGGAAAAAAAGCCAGAACTCCACTGCAAATGACATTCAGTACTTGTGTCTTTGGACTAAACCTTTGTCAAATACAGGTTAGACGCATAAAATAACATAAATATAGGGTTCATGCAGTGTTGGGGAGTAACAGATTACATGTACTGGAGTTACATACGTAATCAGAGTACAAATTATGAGTAACTGTATTCAGTTACAGTTACTGTTTCAGTGAGTGGTAATTGGATTACAGTTACTTTGTTGAAATAAATGGATTACACGGCGGTATTTTCTTGTTTTCACATTTTGGGCTATATCCCCCTTTTTTTTGTTTTTTTTTTCCTTTGTAATTTCACTCATTACTGAACACTAAACCAGGACTAAACCAGGACTAAACCAGGATTAAAACAGGACTAAACCAGGACTAAACCAGGACTAAACCAGGACTAAACCAGGACTAAACCAGGATTAAAACAGGACTAAACCAGGTCTAAACCAGGACTAAACCAGGACTAAACCAGGACTAAACCAGGATTAAAACAGGACTAAACCAGGATTAAAACAGGACTAAACCAGGATTAAAACAGGATTAAACCTGGATTAAACCAGGACTAAACCTGGATTAAAACAGGTCTAAAACAGGATTTAACAGGACTAAACCAGGACTAAACCTGGACTAAACCAGGACTAAACCAGGACTAAACCAGGATTAAAACAGGACTAAACCAGGATTAAAACAGGATTAAACCTGGATTAAACCAGGACTAAACCTGGATTAAAACAGGTCTAAAACAGGATTTAACAGGACTAAACCAGGACTAAACCAGGATTAAAACAGGTCTAAAACAGGATTAAACCAGGATTAAACCAGGACTAAATCAGGATTAAACCAGGACTAAACCAGGATTAAACCAGGACTAAACCAGGATTAAACCAGGACTAAACCAGGATTAAACCAGGATTAAAACAGGTCTAAAACAGGATTATACAGGACTAAACCAGGACTAAACCAGGTCTAAACCAGGACTAAACCAGGTCTAAACCAGGATTAAACCAGGATTAAAACAGGTCTAAAACAGGATTTAACAGGACTAGACCAGGTCTAAACCAGGATTAAACCAGGATTAAAACAGGACTAAATCAGGATTAAACCAGGACTAAACCAGGATTAAACCAGGACTAAACCAGGATTAAACCAGGACTAAACCAGGATTAAACCAGGATTAAAACAGGTCTAAAACAGGATTTAACAGGACTAAACCAGGACTAAACCAGGATTAAACCAGGACTAAACCAGGATTAAACCAGGACTAAACCAGGATTAAACCAGGATTAAAACAGGTCTAAAACAGGATTAAACAGGACTAAACCAGGTCTAAACCAGGACTAAACCAGGTCTAAACCAGGACTAAACCAGGTCTAAACCAGGATTAAACCAGGATTAAAACAGGTCTAAAACAGGATTTAACAGGACTAGACCAGGTCTAAACCAGGATTAAACCAGGATTAAAACAGGTCTAAAACAGGATTAAACAGGACTAAACCAGGTCTAAACCAGGACTAAACCAGGTCTAAACCAGGACTAAACCAGGTCTAAACCAGGATTAAACCAGGATTAAAACAGGTCTAAAACAGGATTTAACAGGACTAAACCAGGATTAAACCAGGTCTAAACCAGGACTAAACCAGGATTAAAACAGGTCTAAAACAGGATTTAACAGGACTAAACCAGGTCTAAACCAGGATTAAACCAGGTCTAAAACTGGATTTAAAAGGACTAAATCATGCTGCGGCAAATCAAGTAATCCAAAGTACTCAGATTACATTACTCGCTTTAAGTAATTTAATGGATTCAGTTACAAACTACATTTTGGGATATGTAATCTGTAATCTGTGAGGGAATACATATTAAAAGTCACCTTCCCAACACTGGGCTCATGAGCAAGACACTTTACTCAATCTGCTTGAAAAGGACTGAGTAGAAGTTCATTTCAATCTTGTATTTATTTAATAACAGGACAACTTTATCTCTTTTTTTAATTGCAATGATTAAAAATAAGTTTTACTTCTTCCCACTTCATTTCGAGCAACAGTCTTCATTTGCAGTTTGAGTAAATTTTAGACTCAAATAGTACAAAGTTCATTAATCTCTGAAGTTTAGCTCGAAATAAAAAAGCAATAAATGTAAAAATGTGATATTAAGTATTTCATAAAAAAGGTAGGAGGTAAAAATGCATTATAATTAACGATGTACTGTACAACTTTTCTGGTGAAGGTGTATGGCTCCTGCTATTGCTTTGCCTGAAATCTAACAAAATACGACATTAAACTCGTCTATTTCCATGAAAGACAAGCAGGTGATGAGTCCAGGTGAAGTTATAAGTCAGATCTGTGGAAAGGCAGCCCTGCTCAAACACAGAATCCATGAGTGCGTTTTTTTGAGTATTCCGGTTTCTTCGTGGTGCATGTAAACGCAGTATCCCAGTTACTGCTACAGAAAGTTGAGTGTGATGAATAATGGAAGAAAAATAAATAAACAAAACAAAAAAAAAACTGAGCCATTTCTCATTTCCGTGACTTAAACTGATGCTGGACTTTTGTGCCACATACGAACTGAACCAGGACTAAAACAGGACTAAAACAGGTCTAAACCAGGATTGAACCAGGTCTAAACCAGAAAGGAACCAAGACTAAACCTGAACTGAACCTGGACTAAAACAGGACTGAACCAGGTCTTAAAACAGGACTGAACCAGGTCTAAACCAGAAAGGAACCAGGACTAAAACAGGTCTAAACCTGGACTGAACCTGGACTAAAACAGGACTAAACCAGGGCTGAACCAGGACTGAACCAGGTCTAAACCAGGACTAAACCAGGACTAAACCAGGACTAAACCAGGGATGAACCAGGTCTAAGCCAGGACTAAACCAGGGCTGAGCCAGGACTGAACCAGGACTAAACCAGGTCTAAACCAGGACTAAAACAGGTCTAAAAACAGGACTGAACCAGGTCTAAACCAGAAAGGAACCAGGACTAAACCTGGACTGAACCTGGACTAAACCAGGTCTAAACCAGGACTGAACCAGGACAGAACCAGGTCTAAACCAGGACTAAACCAGGACTAAACCAGGACTGAACCAGGACTGAACCAGGTCTAAAAACAGGACTGAACCAGGTCTAAACCAGAAAGGAACCAGGACTAAACCTGGACTGAACCTGGACTAAAACAGGACTGAACCAGGACAGAACCAGGTCTAAACCAGGACTAAACCAGGACTAAAACAGGTCTAAACCAGGATTGAACCAGGTCTAAACCAGAAAGGAACCAAGACTAAACCAGGACTGAACCAGGACTGAACCTGGACTAAACCAGGTCTAAACCAGGACTGAACCAGGTCTAAAAACAGGACTGAACCAGGTCTAAACCAGAAAGGAACCAGGACTAAACCTGGACTGAACCTGGACTAAAACAGGACTAAACCAGGGCTGAACCAGGACTGAACCAGGTCTAAACCAGGACTAAACCAGGACTAAACCAGGGATGAACCAGGTCTAAGCCAGGACTAAACCAGGGCTGAACCAGGACTGAACCAGGACTAAACCAGGTCTAAACCAGGACTAAAACAGGACTAAACCAGGTCTAAACCAGGACTGAACCAGGACAGAACCAGGTCTAAACCAGGACTAAACCAGGTCTAAACCAGGACTAAACCAGGTCTAAACCAGGACTGAACCAGGACAGAACCAGGTCTAAAAACAGGACTGAACCAGGTCTAAACCAGAAAGGAACCAGGACTAAACCTGGACTGAACCTGGACTAAAACAGGACTGAACCAGGACAGAACCAGGTCTAAACCAAGACTAAACCAGGACTGAAACAGGACTAAACCAGTCCCTTTCATTTTGAAAAAACAAATGTACAAATGCATTCCCCAGTTGCCCCATTTTTTGTGTGTTTGCAATGTAAACACTTTTTATTTTTATTTTATTTTTTATTAAAAGCAACACAGATGGGTTTAGAGAAATACAAGAAGTGAATTCCAAACAAACATCTCGACGGAAAAAAGAAGGTAGTGCCCCAGTATTTAACATATTTGTCAAAAAGTACTCAAAAACAAAGCTTAATTTATTAATTTATTTCATTTTTTTTTTTCTTAACTTACTTTATTCCACCTCCAGAATGTTCCATAATGTTGCTTTCAGGTCAGAGAAGTTTTAATCTTGCCTCAGACACATTCAGACTTTCTACGACTTTACACGATGCTTCAACTTGGAATTACAAAAGCTTTTACGGTTTTCTTCTTTTGTTTGTCCCTCCTTTCTTCCCGTAAACATCTTGATTGGATGAGAGACGGTCCGGGCTCTGACAGATGCCGCGGAGTTCAGTTTTGTCTCCCACAATAACGGTCCATTTGTCCTCATGAGCTGATTAGTCTGAACCATTATCGTAATTACACCAGGACAAAGCCAAAACAAGACGAGCAGGTGACGAGTCCGCGCCAGGTTCTAGGTCAGATCTGTGGAGAGGCGACCTTGCTTACAGCTCAGAGGGTTTTCTTTTTAATTAAATGCAGAACAGATGAGTTTAGAGTCACACAGGAAGAGGACAAAAACATCTCCATGGAAACAAGCACGTGATTGTCCCAGTATGGAACTTTATAGGTCAAAATAATATATATATAAATACCACTACTAAAACTGCAACTACTACTACTACTACAACTACTACTACTATATTACTACTACTACGACTACTACTACTGCTAATATTACTACTACTACTACTACTACTACTACTACTACTACTACTACTACTACTACTACTACTACTACTACTACTACTACTACTACTACTACTACTACTACTACTACTACTACTACTACTACTACTACTACTACTACTACTACTACTACTACTACTACTACTACTACTACTGCACTACTACTACTACTACTACTACTACTACTACTACTACTACTACTACTACTACTACTACTACTACTACTACTACTACTACTACTACTACTACTACTACTACTACTACTACTACTACTACTACTACTACTACTACTACTACTACTACTACTACTACTACTACTACTACTACTACTACTACTACTACTACTACTACTACTACTACTACTACTACTACTACTACTACTACTACTACTACTACTACTACTACTACTACTACTACTACTACTACTACTGCCACTACTACTACTACTACTACTACTACTACTACTACTACTACTACTACTACTACTACTACTACTACTACTACTGCTACTACTACTACTACTACTACTACTACTACTACTACTACTACTACTACTACTACTACTACTACTACTACTACTACTACTACTACTACTACTACTACTACTACTACTACTACTACTACTACTACTACTACTACTACTACTACTACTACTACTACTACTACTACTACTACTACTACTACTACTACTACTACTACTACTACTACTACTGCACTACTACTACTACTACTACTACTACTACTACTACTACTACTACTACTACTACTACTACCACTACTACCACTACTACTACCACTACTACAACTAGCACTTCTATTACTACTACTACTACTACTACTATTATGACTAAATAAATACATAATATGAATAATAATAAAAAGCATTTTTTTTAGGTTTTCTTTTTTAGTTTTTTTTCCTCCCATCCATCCATTTTCTTTCGCTTATCCAGGGCCGGGTCGCAGGGGCAGCAGTTTGCGCAGGGACTCCCAGACTTCCCTCACCCCAGACACTTCCTCCCGCTCCTCCAGAGGCACCCCAAGACGTTCCCGTGCCAGCCCAGAGACATAGTCCCCTCCGGCATGTCCTGGGTCTTCCCCGGAGCCTCCCACACGCCCGAGCCACCTCAGCTGCTCCTCTCGACGTGGAGGAGCAGCGACTCTACTCCGAGCTCCTCCCGTGTGACCGAGCTCCTCACTTTATCTCTAAGGTAGCGCCCAGCCACCCCGCGGAGGAACCTCATATCCGCAATCTCGTCCTTTCGGTCATTACCCAAAGCTCATGACCATGTTTCCCATTCGTTTTTACCTTTCCAAAATATTGTTATAACTTTGTATTTCCGCGGAATCACGTTGGTTGTATCCCACCTCCACTGTGCTCCGGCAGCTTTACGGTCAGAGTACTTTTAATCTCGCCGCGGACCATTCAGAATACACAATGCCAAAAGCTTTTTATAGTTTTCTTCTTTTGTTTGCCCCTCCTTTCTTTCCGTAAACATTCTTGATTCGATGAGAGATAGTCTGGGCTCTGACAGATGCCGGAGCTTTGTCTTCCACAATAACAGTCCATTTGTCCCCGTGAAGTGATTAGTCTCCACCATAAACATAATTATAGCCAATATTACCCTGCCTTTTCTCTAATGCTTCCTCTTAAATCTCCCACACAGCACCTTTAATTGAACCTCTGTCCCCACTATATTAACGAATGCCTGCTTATAATTGATCACTATTGTTAAACTAATGGACTTTTTAATTAATATCACTCAGACTGGGTGAGGAGACATTGTTAAACGCATTTTCTTCCCCCCCCCACCACCCGCGCTTTTCCAAACGTGCAGTGTGCGGAATTGATTCGCAGGTACCTCTCCCGGGTCTGCCTATATTGAATAAACAACAGAATGTGAAAAATGGGCGCTTTTTGCTTATCACTCATAAAAGCGCTAAGTGAAAAGACTTGTTTAACGTTGATTTAAATGCTAATGTATGCCCGAGTACACGCGGATAATACGTATGCCCCTTCAATACAGGGTTAATGCAGTTTTAGTGGAGCCAGTAGCTATTGATTATGTTTGGGACTTTAATTACTGGTGTGTATGTGTGTGACAGCCATACAAAACAGGCTTCTAACAGTTCATATTAGGCCGTTCAATTAAGTTCAACAGCGGGGCCATTATTCAAACTATAGGCTTTATTTGTGAAGTGGGCAGAAATGCGCTCTGGGTAATGCCGCATTTATCACCGCAGGCCAACGGGGAGTGCGGCTGGCAGCGCAGGTCGTAGCGAGCTTAAAAGGGCGCCGCGTAACTTTTCGTTTGGCGGCCCGTCACGTGTTTGTTTCTGCGGATGTGTCATTGCTGTGCCGGGAATGTTCCACAGTGTGACATTAAGCAGCTCTGGTACATATTTGTTCAGTTGCAGGTGGTTTTAAAGCTCAAAAATGCCTAGAAAAACAGGTGTTCTGACTATGAGCAGGGTCGCCTCTCCACAGATCTGACCTGTAACTTAGTCTGGTTTGGTCTCCATGAAGATAGAAAGGTTTAATGCCATATTGTGAAACATTTCAGATGAAGCAATAGCACCTCCACGGACCCTCCACCAGACAAGTTTACATTTACTTGAGTCACTTTTTAAAGAAATTGTACTTTTTTAACAGGATAATTTTACTCCTACTGGGGTGATTTATTATTATTATTTTTTAATGGGGCGACTGTAGCTCAGAGTGTTTGTCCGTTGATCTGTAGGGTTAGGGGATATATTGTTATTATTGTTACTGTTATTTGTGGTCACATTGCTTTGTCAAAGCCTGATCCTGTTAGATCTCAGAAACTAAGTCTGGTTGGGAGACACTGGGAATTCAGGTGCCACAGGGGGACGCCAGTGGCAAAGACTTTCTGTGTCCTTAGGCAAGACATTTCACCCACATTGCCTAGTATGAAAGTCGAGTGTGTTTGTGTTGGTGGTGGTCGGAGGAGCTGATGGTGCAGATTGGCAGCCTCCTGTCCATCAGTCTGCCCCAGGGCAGCTGTGGCTTAAGGAGTAGCTTACCATGGTGTGGAATGAATGAATAATGATCTGTAACGTGCTTTGGGTATCTTGAAAGGTGCTATATACATGCAATGATTATTTAATTAATTTATTAATATATAAAAATGTGACCATTTATGGATTATTGAAGTAACAGTACTCTCACTTGCACTTGCTCCTTCAGATATGATGCACTTTCTTCCAATCTTTTTTGTCTATCCTTAGAAAATACAAGATTGTATACATTATTTGTTTGTTTTTTATTATGTTTTTTTTTCCCCCTTCAAATTCCATTAACTTTAAGTTAGAAATCATATGTTACATGCCAATAGCTGAGTCATAGTTTCTCCAAATAATTTTTAAATGGTCACGCTTTTATATATTACTTTTTTCACTTTCAAGGCACTCAAACAAAGAACCTATCACCCATTCATACACCAGTTTACAAAGACACTGCAGGTGAGGTGGGTTAAGTGTCTTGCCCATGAACACAACAACAGTATTCATCTTTGGGAGCTGGAATCGCACCTCCAACCTTCAAATCAGTGGATAAATCAGCTACCAACTGAGCTACTTCTTCTGAGAATTTCTTGAACCAACTTTGAACTTTTGACCTTCGTACGTCTACTTGAGTAATATTATTTTGAAGTAATGTTAATCTCACTTGACTAAAACACTGGTGTAATAACTCCTCACCTCTGCAAAGTGGGTGAAGTGTCTTGCCCAAGGACACATCAGCAGAATAAAGTTCTCGTAACGCTGCCTCTTCTTTATCTACGAATGTCAAAAAGGACTCTCGTTGTGGTTTCTACATCGTTTTCGTGCAAAGTTACAACTGCATGCTCCGTTTTAGTTCTGTGCAATCACGTTAAATTGATTTAGACGTTGTAATTATAAATCTGCAAAAGCTATTATTTAGGTAATATAATGTTCTTTGCAACATAATCGCTCCGGATGCATTTAAAATATCAACTTGAACCTTTAATTTTGAATCATTTAATGAAGCTGAAACTGTTTTTTACCGTTTCAAAAATGTGAGGAAACAGAACTAATTTCAACCACAAATTTAGTTCCTCACTTACTTTCAAAAACCAGTGTAGAGTTTTGACACGGCGGTAAAACTAACAACAACTAGCATGCCAACAACGCACTCCCTGATTATCGGATTAAAATAAAAAAAGAGCAAACAGCTGACATATTTTGACCTCAAGAACTTCTTAGACAAAATTATGAGTCGAGATAAACATTGCGCTAAACAAAGAAGAAATCCGTGCATGAAAATTAACAATAAACTTTTAATAAAACCATAAAATTTAGATATAACAGATCAGAATAAAAAGCTAAATGTGTCTTGAGGCATTTTTAATCCATCTAGAAAGACGAGAGTGTTTTGTGTATGTGTGAACGAACCAATTTTCACCTTGCCCCCCATTACCGCAAGTGTCAGATGTTGGCTTGTGTCTGCACGCCTCCTGTTGTTTTTCCAACCACAATCAGTTTCACATCGGGCGTAATTGAAGATGGCATTTTAATGTTTATTTTAATGCGCTGCTGCTCCTATGCACGTCTATATATGCTCGTTTAAAGGGCTTATGTTATGCAAAATGGACTCTTGTGAGCTTTAAGTCATGTTAGAATGTTGTTTCTTCATCAAAAACAGACCTGGAGTTGTGTTTTGTTTCATTCACACATGTTCGGGAAATCCTGCATTATTAATCTGTTTACATCTCTAATGTCGTCTTCAAAATGCTGTGTTCCACCTTGTGATGTCGTGTACTTATAGTTTTCAAGTTAACATGTTCTTTTTTATCTTGAATTCAGTAGAGATCGGTGATTCCGGAGCTGAAATCATCCTAATGATTCAAATCAAAGTGTATGGAGTTTAGAAACACGTTAGAGCACGTTCTCTACTACCACATGACATCACAAGGTGGAGCAGAGTGTTTTCAGTTTGCGAGAAGAACTCAAAGAACTTGATTTTTTAAAAGCAGGAGTCCCCAACCCCGGGCCGTGGGTCGTTTGGAACTCAGCGCTTCTGCTTGCGGTGTTAACGGGGAAACATCAGTACCTTTTGCAATTGGAGGTGCCGGTGTTTCCCGGGGGAACATGGCGCTTATTTCTACCTGAAGATAAACATTGATGAAACGTCAACTGGACCAATTTTAGTTCGTTTGCCGACGTGAAAGTGGACCACACTGGTGTCTGTATGTTAGATAATGACTATTTTATTGTCCGGTGCGGACCAAATAATCAAATTAGAGGTGTGAAAGTGCCCCAAAACAAAGTCTAAACCAGGACTAAACTAGATCTAAACCAGACCTAAAACCAGGACTAAACCAAGATTAACCAGATCTAAAACCAAGTCTAAACCAGGACTAAACCAGATCTAAACCAGATCTAAAACCAGGTCTAAACCAGGACTAAACCAGATCTAAAACCAGCACTAAACCAAAACTAAAACAGGATTTAACCAGGACTAAACCAGATCTAAACCAGATCTAAAACCAGGTCTAAACCAGGACTAAACTAGAGCTAAACCAGACCTAAAACCAGGACTAAACCAAGATTAACCAGATCTAAAACCAAGTCTAAACCAGGACTAAACTAGAGCTAAACCAGACCTAAAACCAGGACTAAACCAAGATTAACCAGATCTAAAACCAAGTCTAAACCAGGATCTAAACCAGGACTAAACCAGATCTAAACCAGATCTAAAACCAGGTCTAAACCAGGACTAAACCAGATCTAAACCAGATCTAAAACCAGGTCTAAACCAGGACTAAACCAGATCTAAACCAGATCTAAAACCAGCACTAAACCAAAACTAAAACAGGATTTAACCAGGACTAAACCATGCCGCGCTTCCTTCCGTATGCTGTCGGTCTGTGAAAATATTGTCCCTAAGACCACCGCCCCCCCCACACCCCCCCCCCAGCCTGATTCCTGATTTCACTTCGTTGAAACCGTCTGACCTTGCACCGTTAGATTCCGTTCTCTCAACGGTAGGCGGGTACTTTTTTAATTTAACCAATCGCTGCTATTTGGTCGTGACATATGTAATCTCGTAGGAAGAAGGACAATAACGTCTTTCCCCTTGATGAAATTCACCAAACATTCTCTTTATTCCGGCTTTAAATCCTCGATCTCGGGAATCGTTGCCAACACAGAATGTATAACTCTTCGCTGATTGGCTGGTGCCCGAACTCGCATTTCTGGGGTTTTTGTGAACCATCTAGTGTATTCTGATTCCTGACCTAGTCGTTGGAGAGAAATAAAATTGAGTGGAGCCCCTTCCCCTGTCCATGAAATATTGTTGGACGTGGCGCAAAAAAGGAAAAAAGGTTGGGGACCACTGTTTTAAAGGATTTCTGTGGTTAACATGTATGAATTAATTGTTTTTGTTTAGTTTTTTTGATGTGGAAACATAACGAAGAGCTGAAAATACCATGATAACCTTTTAATCTATTGGAATTCACTCTGTTTTTCACATTTGAACAGTAAAAATCAGGTTCAGTAGCTTAAATAACAGCAGTCGGTCCATGTTCTTATGTGGCCCGTATATATTAGAGTATTCCTCATATAGACTTATTGTGAATTTGCCGTCTTGAGGATTCTTTTAAGACACATTCCTTGCGAGATGGTATAATCCTTGTCGTAGGAAATCGATTTTATTCTGGGTTCAGTGTTTCTTTGGGCAAAGCAGGCACTATTCGCAAACAGTCCTTTTTTTTTTTTTGTTTGTTTTCAGTGTCACCGTAGCCAACAAATAACAGATGTTTTGATGCCAGATCCTCTTCCCGCTGCAGCTGGTCACAAAGAAAAGCTGCAATTGTGATAAAGTGCTTTGCTCATGGACACAGCAGCAGTAAGCCTTAATAAATACACAACAAATTGATTTTTCAGAGTTTTTATTGCTGTAATTGTTCCCCCCCTTCGCATTTACTTCATTTTCGAGGTTGTATTTGGGGTGGTTCGTGTATCTTTGAGTCGTCTTTAATCGCTTTTTTTTGTACGCGCAGGATTCAGCGGCGTCACATACTCATTAAAGAAATAAATCTGCTGCTGGTCGGTGTAATTGGCAGCGAATCACAGGAGGTACAGAGTGTTTGCCACGATGACGTGTTCGGTTCCATCAGGTGTCGCGGTTTTCTAACACAGAAGTCACTGAACTTATTTATTTTATGATGTTGTTTTAGATAAAAAGTAGTAGTAAGAGTAGTTGGAGTAGTAGTAGTGATAGTAGTAGTTGTAGTGGTGATAGTATTAGTTCTAGTAATAGAAGTAGTAGTAACAGTAGTAGTGGTAGTAGCAGTAGTAGTAGTGATAGTAGCAGTAGTAGTGGTAGTTGTTGTAATAATTGTAGTAGCAGTAGTAGAAGTAGCAGTAGTAGTGGTAGTAGTAGTAGTAGTAGTATAATGACTGTAGTAGTAGTAGTAGTATTAATAGTAGTAGTTGTAGTTGTAGTAGTAGTGGCAGTGGTAGCAGCAGCAGCAGTAGTAATAACTGTAGTAGTAGTAGTGATAGTAGTGATAGTGGTAGTAGTAGTAGTAGTGACAGTAGTAGTGGTGATAACGGTAGTAGTTGTAGTGGGGATAGTAGTAGTAGTAGTAGTAGTAGTAGTACTAGTACTACTAGTAGTAGTAATGACAATAGTAGTATTAGTAGTAGTAGTTATAATAGTTGTAGTTGTAGTAGTAATAGTAGTGGTAATATAGTAGTAGTAGTAGTAGTAGTAGTAGTAGTAGTAGTGGTAGTAATGACAGTAGTTGTAATAGTAGTAATTGCTGTAATAGTTGTAAAAGTAGTAGTAATAGTAGTGGTAATAGTAGTAAGTAGTAGTAGTAGTAGTAGTAGTAGTAGTAGTGGTAGTAATGACAGTAGTTGTAATAGTAGTAATTGTTGTAATAGTTGTAAAAGTAGTAGTAATAGTAGTAGCAGTAGTGATAGTTGTTGTAGTAGTAGTGGTGGTAGTGGTAGTAGTTCTAGTACTAGTAGTAGTAGTAATAGTACTAATAACTGTTGTATTAGTTGTAGTAGTAGCGATAGAAGTAGTAGTAGTAGAATATGTGTACAACTATTACTACTGCTACTATGACTACTACACAGACATGTTTTACTACTACTACTATACACTTCTACTACTTGTACACATGTTTTTCTCCTCTCCCTCTTCCTACCACTACCACTACTACTACTACTAATACTACTACTACTACACATATTTGCAGTCACTTTAAAACTCATATTTATTTGTTGGTTGTCATGGTGACATAGTAAACGCACATTATTTTATCTGTATGTAACAGACTCTAGTCGCTTGTTTTTCTTTTTTATACCAGATGCCCTCCCAGTTCCAAAGCAAACTTGACACGATGAACAGTGTGGTCTTTTTTTTTTTTTTTTTTTTTTAAAGTCGTCAAATCTCCGTCCCTCCTTCCCTCGCGGCACAATACTTACCGCAAGACACGAGTCGTCCTTTGAAATGCAAACTACATTTCATTACGCAGATACAACGTCGTTATTGAATCGCACGGAGCGAACGCAGTAATAATGCCCCTGTGCCGGCGCTCTACTGTACGAGAACGCACACGGACGCACACAAAGACGCACACATTTCCCCTCTCGTCGTGCGTCCTTTCCCCCGTGTTATAACCGCAACTTAAGCGCACGTATATACATCGGCGACGTCTCTACCTCCGGGCGTGTTTTAATGTTGTTTTGATTGCCCGCATAGATACGTACTCTTTATTTCTTCGGCGTGACAGTGCTGCTGGTAATTGCACTGATGCAGGAGGTAAAGAAGGAGGGAGAGGGAGGGAAAAAAAAAAAAAAAAAAAAAAAAAAGACAAAGGAGGCCGTAGAAAACAAGAACGAGTGAATATGTAGGTTGAATGTGTTAAGATTCGGTGGAGCTCGGCGCGTATGAAGCAGTCCGGAGATGATTGATGCGGCGCGGGAAAACGAGAAGAGAGTGAATACGACGGCGACGGACTGCGGGGTCAGCGAGGAGAAGACCTGAGGGGGAAGAAGGAGAGAGAGAAAGAGAGAAAGCGAAGGGGAGGGTGGTAGGGAAGAGAGAGAGGTGAAGAGAGAGGGAAGAGAGATAGAGAGAGGGTGTGTGAGAGATAAAGAAAAGATAAAGAGAAAGGAGATGGAGAGAGAGGAATGGAAGAAAGAGAGAGAGGAGGGGGAGCAAGAGAGGGAAGAAAGAGGGAGAGGAAAGAAAGGGAGACAGAGAGAGAGAGAAAGGGTATGATAGAAAGTGGGTGGGAGGAAGAAAAGAGAGAGAGAGAGAAGAGAGATGGAAAGATATAAAGAGAGGGAGGGAGAGAGAGATGGTGAAGGAAGCAAGGGAGGGGGGGGTTGGAGGAAGTGAGAGAGAGAGAGAGAGAGAGAGAGAGGGAAGAAAGAGGGAGAGGAAAGAAAGGGAGACAGAGAGAGGAAGGGAGAGAGGGAAGATAGAAAGTGGGTGGGAATAAAGAGAGAGAGAAGAGAGATAGAAAGATATAGAGAGAGGGAGGGAGAGAGAGATGGTGAAGGAAGAAAGGGAGGGAGAGGGGGGTTGGAGGAATTGAGAGAGAGAGAGAGAGAAAGCAAAATGGAGGGAAAGGAGAGAGAAAGAGAGAAAGGAAGAAAGAGCGGGGGGAGTGCGAGAAAGAGAGAGAGAGATGGAGGGAAGATGAGGGGAGATGGGGTAGATAGAAAGAGAGTGGGAGAGATAAAGAAAAGAGAAAGGGGATGGAGAGAGAGAAATGTTAGAAAGAGAGAGAGGGGTGAATGGTGGGAGCAAGAGAGCGAAGAAAGAGAGACACAGAGCGAGAGGAAGGGAAAGAGGGAAGAGAGAAGGGGGAAGATAGAAAGTGGGTGGGAAGAAAAGAGAGAGAAGAGAGATAGAAAGATATATAGAGAGAGAGGGAGAGAGAGATGGAGAAGGAAGAAAGGGAGAGAGGGGGGTGGAAGTGAGAGAGAGAGAGAGAGAAATGGAGGGAAGATGATGGGAGATGGGGTAGATAGAACGAGGGTGGGAAAGAAAGACAGAAAAGAGAGAGACGGAGAGAGACAGTGAGAAAAGAGAGAGAGGGAAGAAAGGGAGAGAGAAAGACCATGAGAGAGGGAAAGAAATATACAGTGAGAGAGGGAAGGAGAGAAAGATGGAGAGAGGGGGACGTGAGGAGCAAGAGATGGAAGAAAGAGAGAGTGGAAAGAACATGAGAGAGACAGAGCGAGGGGGAGAGAGAAAAGGATGAAAGAGAGAGAGGGAAGAGAGATAGGGAGAGAGATAAAGAAAAGATAAAGATGGGGGGAGAAAAGAGGGAGAGAGGGAGGTGGGGAGAGGTGAATGGGGGGAGCGAGGGAAGTAAGAAGGGGGGAGGGAGAGGGAGTGACGAAAGTAAGAAAGAGAAAATGAATGGAGAGAGAAGGGGAAAAGGGAGAGAGAGAGAGAGAGACAGTGAGAAAGTGTGGATGAGAGGTGGAGGTGGAGAGAGAGGGATGGTGGGTGCAAGAGAGAGAAGAGAGAGAGAGAAAGAAAGGGAGAGAGGGAGAAGGAAGAAAGGGAGAAAGAGGAAGTAAATCAAACAAGTTTGGGAGGAACAGAGAGAGGGAAGAGAGATCGATAGAAAGAGAGAGAGAGAGAGAGAGGAGGGAGGGAGAGAAGCGAGAGGGGGAAGTGGGTGCAACTGAAGTAAGAAAGAGAAAAGAAATGGAGAGAGAGAAGGGGAAGAAAGACCAAAGGAGGAAGAGACAGACGATGATAGAAAGGGATGGAGAGAGAGGGGAGAGAGAGAGCAAAGAAACACAGAGTGAGGACGGGAGAGAGGAAAAAGAGCAAGAGAGCGAAAGGGAAAGAGAGAGAGAGAGGGTGAGAGGAAGGGAGAGAGAGACGGAGAAGGATGGTGGGAGGAAAAGAGGGAAGAGAGACAGAGATGCAGAGGGAAAAATAGGTGGAGTGTGGGAGAGAGATTGGGAAAGAAAGCGGGGAAGGTGGAATGGATCGAGGAGGAGAGAGAAAGAAGGAGGAGAGAGATGATCGGGTTTCGACTCGAGTGGTTTTGGTTTATGTGAGCTTTACTCTCACCGCGAACCTACAAGAAGAAGGTCAGAGGTGAAGAGAGACCAGAGAATATTTACAGACGCCTCAATGTGAAGAAAAAGTATGAAACGTACAGAGAAAAGTGAGAGAATCCAACTCAGAAGAAAGCTGTATGACATTTCTGCATTGCATTTATTCAATTACACATGTTTTATTGCTCAGCCGCACCATAAACTTTTAATGTTGTGTTCATTGTTAACATGTTTAGATCAGGATGTGACCTTTTACTGTTTTAAAAATGCCATATTTGCCAAAAACAAATGATTAAATCTAAACCGTTTTCAGTGCTGGTCTGGTTCCAGTCTGGTCCCGGTCTCAGTCCTGATCTGGTCCTGGTCTCAGTCCCAGTCTCAGTCCCGGTCCTGGCCCCCGGACTCAATCCTGGTCTGGTCCCGGTCTCTAAGTCCTGCTCTCAGTCCCAGACAGGTTCAAGGTCTGGTCCCGGACCTGTTTTAGTCCGAATTCAGTTCTAGTTCAGTTCCTGGTTCAGTCCATATGCGGCGCAAAAGTCCGACATCACAGTTTACATCAATGAAACAGGAATCAGCTGTTATCTCTTTTTTTTTTTTTTTTTTTTTTTTTTTCCATTATTCATTTAAACACAAAATCAAAAACTGAATTGTTATGTTTTTTTTTTGTTTTGTTTTTTTTTTTCATTTGGGTTTTGGTGACAAATAATGAAAAAAAGTTGTTTTTTTTATTTTGTTTTCTTTTGTTTTCTTATTTTTGGTTTGATATAAAAATAATAATAAAAAAAATTTAAAAAAAATTAATGAACGAATGATACATGGATTGTGTAGAGGCAATTTTGAGTGCATGTCAATGGCCATAGTTATCCTGCCACTAAAAACAGTCTTACCCACTCCACAAAACACCCGAAGTAGATTTATTATTACACCAGACTGTCAGTGTGAATGTTTGTGTTGATAGAATAATTTTAAAAATAAAACTAACCTTGCATCGCATGAATTGTCGCATGTTGAGGGACTATTTTCTCATATATCAGTCCGCCGCTGCCAAGTTTTCTATCAGGAAGTACAACTCACTGCTGCTACTCAGACATAAATCCTTCAAATGCAAGGTTGGTTTTACTTTCGAAAATGATTCTATCAACAAAAATAGAGTAATAATAGATTTGTTTCGGGTGTTTTGTGGAGTGGGTAAGACTAACTATGGCCATTGACATGCACTAGCCTAGCACCATTGACCTCTGCAAATACAAGGACTGGATGGAATATTTTAAAAAGTTTCTCCACACGTCTCCAACACTCTGACTCTCTATGAAATGAGGTCCTATGTCCAAAATTCCAAACTGTCCCTTTAAAAAACAAATAATAAAACCTTAAAATCAATGCTAAAATTAACAGGAAGCCAGCGCGACGATGCAACAATCGGGGTAATGTGATTGCGCTTTTTGCTCCGTGTTCAAAGACGAGCAGCGGAGTTCTGGACACACTGCAGAAGATGAAGAGATTCCTGATTCGAGTGTGTCGCAGGAGTCCAGATGAGCAGAGATAAAAGCATGCACGAACTGTTCAAAATTCTGAAAAGAAAAAAAAAAAAAAATCACTTTGGGTAAAAGATGAAGGTGATAAAAAACTGGATTTAACAACACACACAGATACATCACATCACGTCAGGTTTGTGAAGTTGTAGTACATTGCTTCTGTATCATGCTTTTATGTAATTATGTAAAATTGCTGCCGTGTGGGAGCGTGGGTGAATGAGGGTTGTGGGCTGATTCTTGAACACACTTTCTCTCACTCTCTTTCCTCTTTCCTACCCTGCCTCTCGATTTCTTTGTTCTCTATCTCTCTCTTCCCTCTCTCGATCCCCCCTTTTTTCAACTTTATTTATTTATTAGGGACAGTGCATATTAATGAACATATACATTTCCATCTGTAGTCCCTCGGCAGGTGACACCACAAATTTATCAGAAAAAAAAAAACAATAATGAGTGACAATCGCGACAGTTCTAAAGTAAAAGTGTCCAAAATCTGTTTTTTCTTTAGCCGCTGTTTCATGTGTGATTTGAAAGTGTCCAGTGTTGGAGTCTCTCTTATTGATAATGGGAGACTTTTCCAGAACTTAGTGCCTCTGACTGAGACACACTTTGTCTGAATGTGGAGCATCTGTGTGGAGTAGAGCCCGACCGATATATCGGCTGGCCGATATTATCGGCTAATACGGGCACCTGGAGACATATCGGCTATCGGCCGATATGCTTGCTGATATGGGCCGATATTTCACGTGGGCATGTTATACCTCGTTATAAAGCTTAGACTCTCTACATTATGTTCATTTAATCCAATTTACAGACAGATAAATGTCCTAATATGTGGCTCCGCATCAGTATTTATCTGCGGTGTAATTTTTGTCTGTGTCTGTGTCCATACTGTCCCTGAACACACCACCAGAGTGACGTCACTTCACTCACGTGTGTTTGTTTACACCCGCAGCCGTGCGCAACATTGAGATTATATTTCTTTTTTCGGACAATCGGTTTTGAGTCTGGATTAAAAGGACATTTATTAGTGCAGACTTGTGATGTGGGAGGAGCCTGTGTGAGCGGTGAGTGTTGGAAATACATCGACTTTGAAGCTAGTTTAGGTTTTGTTAGCGGTTAGCTGCTGTAGCTCCCACACATAAACAGGCTGTTTTCTATTGGTCTATTGTAAAGTGACTACATTGGCCGTATATTTGTTACTGGACAAGCATTGATATGTAAATGAGCTGTGAATAGACGTGTGAATGATCCACATTTATGCATATAATTAACTACCGCGGTGCGCAGCATTTACGGCTAAAGGCTAATAGCGATTAGTTTACTAGCTAGGAGTTATGGGTTCGCGATCGAAGCTCTTAGAGCCGGCTCTTTGAAGACAACGGGAGCCTGCTTCTTATTGGGAGCCGTGTCTTTTTCTCTTTGCCGCATGTAGACCCGTAGTTTGACAGCAGCAGCTGGGAAACGCGTGCATTGAAATTGCTGCTGAGCTTGCAGTTGAATAAACCAGGACTAATCTTGGTTAGTTTTCTGGGTTAGTCCTGTTCTGGAGCTTGGGAGCCAAAAGAGTGCTTTTGCTGGTTCTCCAAAAAAAAAAAAAAAACTTACCCATCACTAGTAGCTGTGTGATGCAAAAAATGCCATTAGGCAATCTACTGTAGTAAATATGATGTAAAGAGTCAAAATTAACAATAAATGCCCCAATAGAATCCACTAGAGCCAAACCTAAGTTTTTTAATCAGTTCAAGATTTACAGTGAATTTTTACATCACTAAATATATCGGTGATTATATCGGCTATCGGCAGCGCCAACTCCCATTATATCGGTTTCATATCGGCCACAACAAAATCCATATCGGTCGGGCTCTAGTGTGGAGCTCACAGTTCCCCAAGCTGTAACCCTAGTTTCCATCCCACTGACATTGAAAGTCTTTGTTTTAATAAAATCCTGTAACCGAGCAAGGAGCAAGTCTCTACAAAACTTTATATACAGGGTAGCCGCGGGGTCTTAAAAGTCTTAAAAATATCTTAAATTTCATGTTCCTAAATTAAGGCCTTAAAAAGTCTTAAATTATGTTGTCCAAGTCTTATTTTTTTCACAAAGGTCTTAAATTTCATTAGCCTTTGTATACTCAACTGGGCAGAAGTGCAATGTTAAATGGAGGAGAAAAAAACAACAACAACGTGAAATTACATAATGTGAATGAACGTCTAATTTGGAGTATGCACAAACAATACTTTGGTTTCTGGTGCCGGCGGCAATGAGTAAACAATCAGTAGAGTGGAGGAAGAGGTTGGATGGATCATGGAGAAGTGTAGGTTTAATCCACAGTGGCTCCTAGTAGTTGGTTGGTTATTATTAGAATCAGATCTGGTGTTTTTTGCCTACATAATGGGTACGATGTTGGTCTTAATTTTCATTTCAGTGGTCTTAAAAAGGTCTTAAATTTGGGGTAGTCAAACCTGGAGATACCATCCATAACATCTATATTTAAAATGAACACAATTATTAAAATGAAGTAAGTTGTACTTGTAAAATAAAATAGTGCAGTGGTGAACTGAGAATGGTTTTGTGTCCATTTCTTGTCCAAAAGTCCATCTGTGACATGTTAGTGCCGTATGAACCATCTCGCACTCTGAGGAGCTCAGGGCCCGGCCTCCTGCTGGTGCCCAGAGTCACGACTAAACACCTCACCAAGGTCGAGTCACACATATTTTTCCTGAACATGTGAGACAGAGCTCTACTTTGACACTGTTTAAATTCAGGCTTAAAACAGTTCTGTTTAGCTGTGCATATGACGAAAAGGTTTTCATTTTTCATTCCACTATCTTCTCTCGAATTTATGTAATTAATGACTCTCTCTCTTTTTGAATTTTATGTTGATTATTTATGTTTTGATCTGTTTTTATTGTGTTTTCAATGTTATTCTTACTCTGTAAAGCACTTTGAATTACTTTGTGTGCCACTTGTGCGATACAAATCAACTTGCCTTACCTTGCCTTGCCAATATTTTTACAGCTTTTTAAAAAAGTGATTCAACAGGTTTGAGTTTTGTGCCAGCAGCAAGTGACCATGTGGTTCTGCAATGCTCTATATGAGACAGAATCATGGAGTGTAAAAACATTTGTGCAGCATATAGAGTCATAAAAGATCTTACCTGGCTTGTCCAAACTATGCGGCCCTCAGACACATTTTTCTTGGCCCTCAGTCGTCCAGGCAGAATCCACGGCGAGGAGAAAATTCAGTTTGTCGACTGAACAAAAGTTAGTTTGGTTGAAGACGTTTCGCGGCTCATCCAAGCTGCTTCTTCAGTTCTGGTCAGACGCTGGTGAACAATTCCTTATATCTGCAGGGAGGAGCTAACTACACTGAAACTAACACACCTACTTGTTTACAGTTTCTGTTAGTTAATTCGGCCTATTGACTTGTACAGGGTGTGGGGTCTAATTAGCACAACAATTCATGGCCATAATGGAGCTTCCACACCTCTGGACCTGACCTGACTACACCTGTTGTTCTCTTGTTTGTTTTGATTTAAAACTTTTTAACGGCAAGTGTTTACTATATTGTGTTTAAACATGCCCATATTTCACTTATTCACTGGATTGAGCCCCAGTCTATGGCCCTCGATCATCCCTCTGCTTTGTCTGTATTTAGAGATGTGGCTCTTGATGAAAAAAGTTTGGACACCCCTGCACTAAGTTAAAATGAAGAGTTTTTGTGAGGCGCCTAATGTCTTTCTTAAATGTCACTGTCGGGTCCAGCGTCAGTCCCGGGTATTTAAACTCTTTGACGAGGCTGAGTTCCATCCCATCCAGAAAGAAACTGGGACTGCCGTAACTCAGTTGTTTTTTTACTGAACATCATGCAGACAGTTTTCTTTATACCCCTCCAACCCCTTCTGTTTCCCCAATCTCTCTTTCAAACACTCTCCCTCCCTCCTTTTCTCTCTCTTCGTCTCTATCTTTCTTCCCCATCTCTCTCCAGTCGTTTTCGATAAGCGAACACCGTCACAACATGGTGCAAAGCTCCGAAAAGCCCATTGTGCATAATACCCCCTCTTTAAGATCGCTCTTGAACTATTGTAAACACATCTCGGCGTATGTTGGGCGAGGGGCCGCGGCGCCGTGACATTTGAGAAAGTTTTGTCGTCGACTTTAAACAAACTCCGTAAAAGCCAAAGTGTTTTCCTTGCTCTCGGTTCAGACAGCGCTCGGAGCCACACTGAGAATCTCTATTGTGTGAAATGCCACGTCTGACATGTCTGCAGGTGAGAATTAGGATTAGGCTTCAATTAAAGGGGAGCTCGGCGCTGTTAAAGGGGATGTGCTCTGTATCTCTAGATGATAACAACAATAGCAATTACCCCCGAACCAGCTCCGCACCGGGCCCCGAGCTGTCAGCGAGATCTGTGTGCGTGCGGCTGGCCTCGGGTGCTCCACAAACTTCAGTGCGCTGGGTATTGGGCCCTCTACGCTTTAAATCATCATTCAGTCTGTGCCTTTTAGACAAGCGGGTTTAAAATGCATTGTAGTCTATGGCAATTTATTATGCCATGGATTCTTAACTTTTGAAAAAGCGCTTTCTGTCTTCAAAACGGGGGGAAAAGGGACCGCGGCTTTTTGACAGCGTTGACTCTCGGTAATCGATTTAATATTTTAAAGGTGCACTGGGTAACTTTTCTATGAGTGCACGTCTCCATGGAGATGTTAGAGCTTGGTCTGGAATGTTTCACAGTGTGACATCGGGGTCGCCTCTATGTTTCCACATTTAGTTATGGTTAAAAGTCTTATATTCAAGGGTTCCCGTGGTCATGGAAATCCTGGAAAAGTCATGGAAATTTGTAAAATCAATGAAAGTTTTGGAAAAGTCATGGCATTTTAGTGTCTTTTTCACACAACAACAGCGTTCTGCTAAGTTATCTTTAGGCTGTTATGATTATTTTCGAACGTACGCACCTTTTTGTTTTAGTTTTTGTTCTTGTTTTGGTTTTGTTCTGACAGTATTTTGAATGTTAAAAAAACTATAATACCAAACCATAAGGTGAGTGGAAAGGATTAACATTTCATATAATAAAATCAATGAACAAGAATAATAAAAGTCAATAAATAAAGGCAGTACTCAAAAAAAATTAAATAAAACAATAAATAAATGACATAGAGGACCACACAACTCACATGGAGTTAAAAGCCAGAGAATAAAAGAGAGTCTTAAAGGGACAGTTCAGATTTTTGGACATAGGACCTCATTTCCTAGTGAGCCAGAGTGTTGGAGACGTGTGGAGACACTTTTTAAAATATTCCATCCAGTCCTTGTATTTGCAGAGGTCACTGGTGCTAGGCTAGTGCACGTCAATGGCCATAGTTATCCTGCCGCTAAAAACAGTCTTACCCACTCCACAAAACACCTGAAGAAAATCTATTATTACACCAGACTGTCCATGTAAATGTCTGTGTCGATAGAATAACTTTAGAAGTAAAACCAGCCTTGCATTTGAAGGATTTATGTCTGAGCAGCAGCAGTGAGTTGTACTTCCTGATAGAAAGCTTGGCAGCGGCGGACTGATATATGAGAAAATAGTCCCTCAATATGCGACGATTCATGCAATGCAAGGTTAGTTTTATTTCAAACATTGTTTTATCAACACAGACATTCACATCGACAGTCTGGTGTAATAATAGATTTGTTTCGGGTGTTTTGTGGAGTGGGTAAGACTGTTTTTAGCGGCAGGATAACTATGGCCATTGACGTGCACTAGCCTAGCACCAGCGACCTCTGCAAACACAAGGACTGGATGGAATATTTTAAAAAGTGTCTCCACACGTCTCCAACACTCTGGCTCACAAGGAAATGAGGTCCTATGTCCAAAATTCCGAACTGTCCATTTAAGATGAGACTTAAAACACTCCACTGTGGGGGCTGTTCAGACGTGGGAAGGAGTTTCGGGCCGGCAACAGAGAAAGCCCTTCCCCTCTGGTTTTAAGTCTCGTTTTAGGCACCACGAGATGGAGCTGGACCTCGGATCTCAGAGCAAATGTGAAGGTGTAAATCGGGATGAGGATGAGGTTTTGGAAAAGTCATGGAATTTTAGTTTCTCTTTCACAAAACTACAGTGTTCTGTTACGTTTTCATTAGGCTATTATGATTATTTCTGAACTTATGCACATTTTGTTTAAAAGAGACGACAATAAATGCACCGACAGGATTTTGAATGTTAAAAAAACTATAAGACCAAACCATAAGGTGAATAGAAAGGATTAACATTTCATATTTAGCCCTAAAAGTTTGATCAGTTCTACACATGTAGGTGCCGTAAAGTAGAGCCCTGCACTCCTGTGGGAACCGACGCAAAACAGTGCGGCGCGGGACACATTTTGAAAGCTCATTGCCAGCCATATGAATTTAAAGTACAAATGAATAACGTTTGCCTATCATACATCATTTGTATTGGATATTATATTTGGCATTAATATAAACATTTTAAACAGCCTAAACTTGCGGATGTGGTCTAATCTTGTGCACATTTTAGACAATTGCTTTCCACTTCTCCGTGCTTGATAGAGCTTAAGAAAGTGAATGTTCCCATCTCGCGGGATTTGCAGGTGGGAGTGGGACAAATTATCGTTGATGTGGGCGGGAGCGGGACTGAAAATTACAATTCTTTGCGGGAATGGGACTGAAAATTCTGTCCCGCTCCGACCTCTACCATAAAGTCATGGAAAATTCCCTTCAGGTCATTCAAAAGTCATGGAAAAGTTTTGAAATGTTGTCAGTGGAAAAAGAGTCGGAACCTTGATTATTACACAAAATGTATTCTTGTTGAGCTTTTAGTTATGTTATAATGGCGTTACCTCTTCAAAAACAAACCTGGAGTTGTCTTTTGTTTCATTCACACATGTTCGAGTAACTCTTTATAATTAGTCTGTTTCATCTCCAAAGCTCAAAATGCTCTGTTCCACTTTGTGATTTATCTTAAATACAGATTGGTTATTCCAGGGCCAACAAAAGAAAACTCCAGGTTTTTGATGCGGAAACATTATAACAGAAACAGATGGGAAAATAGTTTGTTTACGATGTCATGTAGCTGTAGTTTCCGCATTAACAGACATGTGTTTATTTTTTGTTCAGTGGCAATTCCAGGTCTGAAATCATCCAAATGGTGTTTAAAAATAATTACCACATGACATCACAAGGTGGAACAGAGTCTAAATATGAAGCATTTGTGTGTTAAACATGTGTGAGTGAAACTAAAAACAACTCCAGGTCTGTTTCTGATGATGAAACATAACATATCATAAAATACGGGCCCTTTAACTGTGAGAAAACAAAACTGTTGAAACATAGAGCTGTGGGAAAATAGGTAAACTCCCATTAAGCACTTCTTAACACACTGCCCTACAAAGACAAAAGACCTTAACTCTCCAGAGGTGAAACTGAGAAAAATGACTTCAAAGTTGCTATTTTGTCCAGACAAAAGTGTAACAGATAGGGCTCCCAAAATTTGGCAGCTAGTTGCTTTAATGAAGAAATATTTGAATGCGAAAAATACTGACCTCAAAATTTAACTTTGACTCTTATTTGTCAGTTCCTGTTCTCTGCCTTTGGATCATGAGCCAAAAATAAGGAGTCGTGCAAAGACAAAAGGCAGAAACTGACATGATCATTATTTTTATTTGCTTGATTTCCCCCAAACTTCCATCAATTATAAGAAAAACACCTCACCAAGGTCGAGTCATCATGGAGTTTGTTTGAAATGATACAGAAGAGCTTTGGATTTCGTGTTTAGTGCTGATCAGGATCGTGCGGCGACACTTACACAGTTAAACAGTTTGACAGACGAGTGACTTTGCAGTACAGTGTGCACAGTATGAATAAATACACAAAATACTTTCACATTAAAGATAATTTAAGTATTACTGAATACAAAGGTTTATTTATTTAATGTGTTAAGAGCCTGTGCCAAGACCACAACAAAAAGAAGAAAGCGAGAATCACAAACAAAACATACACTGTTACTGCCTTTTGTCTTTGCACATCTCCTTGTTTTTGGCTTATGATATAAAGGCAGAGCACAGGGACTAACAAATAAGGGTCAAAGGTCAATTTTGAGCTCTATATTTTTTATGTTATTTATTCACATGATAAAGGAGGTCTCAAATACAAACAAAATGACATGAACTCATTTATGATGATGACGATGTTACTGCTTTCTGCCTTTGTAGGGCAGAGTATGCATAAAACATTAAGCAAATCTATCTTACATGATTTTAAATACATGTTGTTGCTTAGCCTGATTCATCAGCCGGTTTCACTTCGTAGAAACCGTCTGAGCTCGCAATGTTAGAATTCGTTTGCTCGACTGTAGGGGGGTACTTTTTATCATTTAACCAATCGCTGCTATTTGGTCGTGACGTATGTAATGTATATTAAGGTACTGTATATTAAGCCTTTCCCAAATCCCGTAGGAAGAAGGACAATAACGTTTTTCCCCTTGATAAAATTCACCAAACATTCTCTTTGCTCTGGCTTTAAACCCTTGATTTTGGGAATCGTTGACAACACTGAATATTTAACTCTTCGCTGATTGGCTGGTGCCCGAACTCACACTTTCGGGGTTTTTGCGAACCATCTAGTGCATTTTGATTCCTGACCTAGTCGCTGGAGAGAAATGAAATTGAGAGGAGGCACTAGTGGCACCAGCCTGTCTAGTTGTTGCTTTGAAAAACATGCATTCCCACTGTGATTCGGGCTCGCCTCTCCACAGATCTGGGCTCCGATTTACGAAGCGTCCGGACCTGACGTACAAAATGGGCTCAAAATTTTACGTATGCGACAGTAGCTCCGTTGGTAGTCCCGTGATCTGGATGTTGGCGTTTCAAATCCCGTTTTCAACACATACATTGTAGAGTGGTCAGATCCATTGGCCTGAAGGTTGGCGGTGTGATTCCGTGTTCACGGGCAAGACACTCAACCCGCCTCACCGTTACTGTCTGCATACACTGGTGTATGAATGTGTGCGTGAGTGGTTCCTTGATGTAAAGTGCTTTGAGTGCCTTGAACATAGAAAAGGAATGCGTCCTCGAAGGAGACAGAAGGAGCCGGTCTGAGGAAGTCTCTTTAGTATAAGATGGATTTAGCTCAAACTAAACTCTTGATAAAAAATAGTGGAAATGTTTGCACTTGCACCTATAGAATGTTGGTTTTTCAAGTTATTTTTGAAGCTAGATAGTCTAATGCCATCTGAGAAATATTCCAGACAAAGCCATAGCATCCCCATGGAGACGAGCGGGCGGCGAAAGCCCGAAAAGTTACACAATACAGTTGCACCTTGTAAAAGTAATGCACCATGCTGGAGGTGTTCTGTCTGTATCTCTATTGGCGTAATGTTCGGCGGTTACCATGGTGACACAGTGCACACATTAGTAAGGCACATTTTCAGGAGCCTGTGACTAATACGAGCCTTCATGGTCCAGTTTTTCCAATTTATAAGGAGTTTGATTTTCAACAAAAAAGGTGAGTGTCCAACTGAAAACCTGTTGGTTAAACGAGGAGTTTGCAAAAATGAATGATGCAGTATCAACATCATGGGCTGCTGTATCGATTTGTGTAAAAGCTATAATTGTCATGGTTCATGTTTTGTAGTGGTTGTAGTTTGTGTTTTATTTTGACATTTGTCCTGTCACCTTGTATTTTTGAGTTTTACTTCCTGTCTTGATTGTTTGCCCCGCCCTAATGTGTTTCACCTGTGTCTATGTGTGTGCATTTATACCCTGTGTTCTCCTCTGCCCTTGGTTGGTCCATTGTCTCTGTCCGAGTGTCTCTGTGCCTCTTGTCATGGCAATTTAGTCTCGAGTTTTGGATTTTTTGATTTGTCATTAAATATTTTTGAAGCAGTCCTGCGTTTTGGGTCCTCCCTCTGTTTCCACGTGACAATAATTGTGTTGACGTTTTCATTAAATGGGTGTTTTTCATATTAACTTTGCACAAACTTCGTGGACTTAGTAGACTTTTAGTATCACGGCCATGATTTAGCCTTTCTTTTTCACCAAACTGTATCAAATCTATATTGTATAAAATAAATATAAATGTAAATATAAATATTATATTTATGTTGAAATATATTGTCCAGAATTGTACTGAACTGAAAGTGCACTGTATTGAAAACTGTATCGTATCGTGACCTATGTATCGAGGTATTATATTATATGTGTTGTATCGGCAACTTCTTTTTATTTTTTTTTTGCAATTTATTTATTTATTTATTTTTTGTAATCAAACAAAATCTAATTCATTAAATTTTCCCCTGAAATCCTCACTCATAATAGCTCATGGTGACCCCCCCCCCCCCCCCCTCCCTGGGCTCCACATGAACAACATCGAAAAAATACATACACACACACACACACAGAAGTCTATGTACACCTGCCCACATGCACACACAGGTAACAAAATGATATGAGTGTGTGTATATGAGTGTGTGTGTGAGTGACTTGTTTAACATCATCATCTCACCTGATGTTGTTCCAACCAAGTCAGACTGTGTTACAATAAACCTTCTAACAGAGCAGTGCCTCCAGTTAGCTTCATACCCCCAGGAAATGTCAATGTCATCCGCTGAAAGTATCGGTTGAATCTCCAATAAACGTTTTCTACCACCAGCGCGACTCTGACACCCACACAGCGAAGATTTATCTCTAAAGAAGTTGTAAAAATGCAATGTTTTTTTCCGTTGCATTGCTTTTTCTCGCAACTTTTTCTTAGCGCGCTGCCAAAACTCATCTCAATCAAGTCACTCCCCGCGCCTGGTAATTATCCAGGTACAAACAAATGGCAGAAATCATTCAAATGTGACAGGCTGAGTCTCTGTATCGCTCCCATCCCAGTGAAATGTAGTTTGTAGACACACACTTTATTACCTCACTGCCACAGCTCAAACACAACAGCAGATGGACCACGGTGACGGAGCTATGATAACTTCTCCCAAGTCTTTCCTTCAATGCTAATAAACAGTCTGCTGACGACCAAAACACTGCGCTATAAACACCTGCGTAGCGATGTGCAGTCCAATACAGAAATGCCTGCGAGCGTTTGGAAAAAAAAAAAAAATCTAACTTTTAAAAGCTGAGTCCGTAAACGGTGGGCTTAAAGATGCACTATGCAACTTCGTTTTTTTGTTGTTGGAGGTTGTGCCGCTTGCTTGTTTCCATGGAAAAGTTGTTGCTTTGTCTGGAATGTTTCATAGTATGGCTGGGACACACGGGCTGAAAAAAAAAATCTAAAGACACAATATATAAGGCTACGTTCAGACTGCAGGGCTTAACGCTCAATTCGAATTTTTTTTTGTGAAATCCAATGTTTTTGTGAGGTCGTTCACATTTCCAATTAAATGCGACTTGTATGTGATCTCCAGTGTGAACGTTAAATGACCCAAAAGTGTCCCACATGTGCACTGGAGACACGACGACGTCAACCACTGCTCTGTGTTTACGGAAGTTGTCCAAACATGGACGCGAGCATTGAGCACCTGGAGATTTTAAAGTTCCTCTTGTACCGGAGCCAGAACATGAACAACTTATTTTATTTTAAGGAGGAGATTGAGAAGGAGAAAGACGAGGTTTTTGGTTGTGGTGTTTTGTGGGACAGTCCGCTGAAAGGAACGTGTGGATGTGGAGACGTAGCCAAGAGTGGTGAGTGGCGATGTGCTTCGCTTCAGTGACATGGAGTTCATTAACAATTTTCCACCTACTTCAGCGCAGAATAGTGACGTTTGTGGCTTGCTGATAACGTGTAGGTCGGATGAATGCGCTTTGGCCGTTCAGATTGAAGTCGCATGTCAAAAGATCAGATATGTATCGGTTTCAGGACCACATATCCAAGTGTCCTGGGTCGCATTTGGAAAAATCGGATCTGTGTCGTTCAGACTGTCATTGAAAGATCAGATGCAGGTCACATAGAAGCCAAAAAATCAGATTTGGTCTGAACGTAGCCTAACTTTCCTTTTGGGGGGCACCACTTGCTTGTTTCCATGGAGATGTTATTGCTTTGCTTTGATCAGTGATATATAAAAATGTGACTATGACTATTTTTTTCTTTTTTGGGTGAGATTGTACCTGTGGTTAAAAACTACTAAAGAAAACCATAATATTACGCTATACTGTAATATTAACGCCTGGATTTATAAAGATGTATGTATATATCATACATGGAGCGACATAACCAAGTGGTGGGCAGAGTACGGGCTGGACACCCCAAGGTCAAGGTGGCAAACCCCTCCAAAGATTTTGGAGAACGACCGAGGCAAGATCCTGTGGGACTTCCAGATACAGACTGACAGGATAGTGACGGCGAACCAACCAGACATAGTGGTGGTGGAAAAGAAACAGAGCAGAGCCGTGGTGGTGGACATCGCAATACCAAGCGATGGTAATATCAGGAAAAAGGAACATGAGAAACTAGAGAAATACCAGGGGCTCAAGGAGGAGCTGGAGAAAGCCTGGAAGGTGAAGGCGTCAGCGGTACCTGTGGTGATCGGAGCACTTGGGGCCCCCAAAACCATCAAACTGGAAGAGGCTACAGCAGATACCGGGAAAATCAACAGACATCTCAGTCCAGAAAAGTGCAGTACTGGGAGCAGCAAAGATACTGCGCAGAACTCTCAAGCTCCCAGGCCTTTGGTAGACGACCCGAGCTGGATGAGGGTGAGAGACCAACCACCGTGGAAGGTGAAGAGCACATTTTTGGACTACTACACATTTTTGGACCACATTTTGGACTGGGACAGAGCAAACATCATTGGAACAGAGGGAAAAAAAAAAACATTTTCGCTGGATTAAAGAGGAAATCGAAATTATGGAAATGTGTCCACGGGACGATAAACCGGAACGAAGGGGATTTTTTACTCTTACACACCTGGGATACTGTCCTGAAGAAGTCGGACTGCAGATGGCGCCGTCATCCTGCCCCCACCGGTAGGAAGACAGCGCCAAAACCTGTTTAAATCAGATGACAACATCACGTGACCACTCTGAGGAAGACCACAAGTGAAACTGTCAGGTATGAAAACAAACTCTTGGTCTGAAAAAAGAACCTAATAACCTAAAATGAACCTCACTGGAATAATGAGGGAAGTTGCAGGTTGTAGAAAAAAATAAAAGTTAAGAAGAAAAATACAGGAAGTACAGTGGGTTCTAAAAATAACACCACTACCTCTGTCGTCAACATGGAACGTGGGGACAACTTTATCTGCAAAGAAGGCATTTTTCTGACCAAACTAAATGCGTTTAACAAAATAAAAGTATTGTGATTTATTTGTGTTAGTCTAATCATTACTATTGTGCAATTAATTAAAGGAAATACAGCTACTTGTGTCGTTTTTGCTGCTTATGTCCAACCAGAAAGTACAATTTTCAACTTTACCAAGATAAACAATTTTAATAGGGTAATACTGGCTAAAAAAACTCAAACTTTTATGTTCTAAATTTATCCGTATCAGCATTGTGTTACAGTTTGTGTTTTGTAGTTTTGCTCAGGACAGAATAATAAGCAGTTGCGTCGTTGCGAACAGCTGAATCAACAGTCTCCACATTACAAACGTTAGCCTCTCAAAAGACCCCAGCAGTGCACATCTAAAGAGAGGAGCAATTATTTTAGATTGCATGTGATTTCTTACTAATCCGGGAGGGAAATACTGAAACCGGGCTGCGCAATTTTGGGGGGGAAAAAATATAATTGTGCTTATTTTGAGTTTTACAAGTTCAATCTGAATTAAAGGCTCTTAACGGGAAGAGTGTTTCGCCTCAGTACAGAGACCTTATATAAGCAGCTCTTAGGGTCAAAATGAGACTTCTGCTGCCGTTTGCATCTTATAATAAAGCTTTTATCTACAAACCAGGAAGTGCTCTGGTACGCTGTTTGCATGCCGGTTTTGAGCATTTCCGTGATGGTGAAAACTCTTCTCTGGCCTCTGAAAGTGAACAAAAAGCATGCGAAGAATGCATAAAATGGCCCGTATTGCACTATTTTCTGATCTATGTTATATAAACCCTGCATCTGTCAAACAGAAAACACTCTGTTCCACCTTGTGATGTCATGTGGTAATACAGGAAGTGCTCCATTGTGTTTTTAAACTCCATACATCTTCACTAGAATCATGTGGATGGTTTAAGTCCTGACTCACCCAACTCACCTTTATGTAATGGATAATACTCCCTACAACTGCACAACAACTCACCCTTATGTAATGGATAATACTCCCTACAACTGGACAACAACTCTGCCTGATGTAACAGATAATACTCCCTACAACTGCACAACAACTCACCTTTATGTAATGGATAATACTCCCTACAACTGCACAACAACTCACCCTTATGTAATGGATAATACTCCCTACAACTGTACAACAACTCACCCTTAAGAAACAGATAATACTCCCTACAACTGTACAACAACTCAACCTTATGTAACAGATAATACTCCCAACTGTACAACAACTCACCCTTATGTAACGGATAATACTCCCTACAACTGTACAACAACTCACCCTTATGTAACGGATAATACTCCCTACAACTGTACAACAACTCACCCTTAAGAAACAGATAATACTCCCTACAACTGTACAAGAACATGCCCTTATGTAATGGATAATACTCCCTACAACTGTACAACAACTCAACCTTATGTAACGGATAATACTCCCTACAACTGTACAACAACTCACCCTTATGTAACAGATAATACTCCCTACAACTGCACAACAACTCACCCTTAAGAAACAGATAATACTCCCTACAACTGCACAACAACTCACCCTTAAGAAACAGATAATACTCCCTACAACTGTGCAACAACTCACCCTTATGTAACAGATAATACTCCCTACAACTGTACAACAACTCACCCTTATGTAACGGATAATACTCCCTACAACTGTACAACAACTCACCCTTATGTAACAGATAATACTCCCTACAACTGTACAACAACTCACCCTTATGTAACGGATAATACTCCCTACAACTGTACAACAACTCAACCTTATGTAACAGATAATACTCCCTACAACTGTACAACAACTCACCCTTAAGAAACAGATAATACTCCCTACAACTGTACAAGAACAAGCCCTTATGTAATGGATAATACTCCCTACAACTGTACAACAACTCACCCTTATGTAACGGATAATACTCCCTACAACTGTACAACAACTCACCCTTATGTAACAGATAATACTCCCTACAACTGCACAACAACTCACCCTTATGTAACAGATAATACTCCCTACAACTGCACAACAACTCACCCTTATGTAACGGATAATACTCCCTACAACTGTACAACTCACCCTTATGTAACGGATAATACTCCCTACAACTGTACGACAACTCACCCTTAAGAAACAGATAATACTCCCTACAACTGTACGACAACTCACCCTTAAGAAACAGATAATACTCCCTACAACTGCACAACAACTCACCCTTAAGAAACAGATAATACTCCCTACAACTGTGCAACAACTCACCCTTAAGAAACAGATAATACTCCCTACAACTGCACAACAACTCACCCTTAAGAAACAGATAATACTCCCTACAACTGTGCAACAACTCACCCTTATGTAACAGATAATACTCCCTACAACTGTACAACAACTCAACCTTATGTAACAGATAATACTCCCTACAACTGCACAACTCAACCTTATGTAACAGATAATACTCCCTACAACTGCACAACAACTCAATCTTATGTAACAGATAATACTCCCTACAACTGTACAACAACTCAACCTTATGTAACAGATAATACTCCCTACAACTGTACAACAACTCACCCTCATGTAACGGATAATACTCCCTACAACTGTGCAACAACTCACCCTTATGTATCAGATAATACTCCCTACAACTGCACGACAACTTACCCTCATGTAACGGATAATACTCCCTACAACTGTACACTAATTATTTAGAATTTATTTTACCATTTATATTTTTGCTCTTTGTTATTATATTACATTGTGACGTCCTAAATGCCATACTGTGTAACATTCCAGTCAATCTTTAGCATCTTTACGGAGGCAGACAGATGGAACTCCCTCCTCACACGCCTCCTTACAAGAAAAGTTACACAATGAACCTTTAAAACTGCTCATCCCAGTATTACAACAGCTGCTGCGCTCAACCACTAGAGATTATCTGTAATTATGTCTCGCAATATTGTCCCCCTTTCTCAAAATACTGCAGCTAAAATAGAACCACAAATTTGCCTCTTTTTTGTGTTTTTTTTTTTTTTTTTTTTCTGCTCCAGTTGTAAATCTGGTGTATCTGAAACGACTGCATCTTGTTTGGGTTCAATGGAGAATAATACAAGTGAATTATGTTTGCCGCTGAGCTGAGAAGAAAGGCCAAATTATCCCGAGAAGACCAGATTAGCGTGAGTTAGAGAACGGGTGAGGCCACATTAAAGTTAGCGAAATTAAGTGGAACGAATTAATTATGCCTTCTGCTTTTAGGGATCAGCGGATAAGTATAGAAAATGTACGCGAGCGCGACCAGCAGGGGGAGCGTGCGGGCAAATCAGCATTTCACACGACAAATGAGTTTAAGGAAGGAAAGTACACGTCTGCATCCGAATTTAAATGTTTTTGTACGATTTAAAAGAGCTGTATCCGTGCGATTTGAGCGGAGCGAGATGGCATTAAACCTGCCTGTCACCATGGAAACGAGTAGAGGGTGACACCAGGACACGTCAAGTTACAAGTCAGGTCTGTGGAAAGGCATGTATGCTGTTGCTAAGAACGTGTGTGCTTTTTCAAGTTGTTTTTGAAGATTGATAAACAGAAACAGAAAGAAAATTTATGTTGTAATATTCCAGGTAAAGCAAAAACATCTCCATGGAAACAAGCAGGTGGCAGATTCTCCACCAGAAAAGTTCCATAGTGCATCTTTAAATAGTTCTGCTTTGATGGAATATTTTTGAATAATTAGATCATTTGAAAATTGGCATTATTTTTTATTATTTTTATTTTTTTTAGCATAATGTCATGGGAGCTGCAAGACATAAAGGGACACTTTTGGCTCTTCCTCTTCTCAAACTGCCTTGACACAGATCTGCTGACCCTTCCTGACCAGACCAACTATCTGTTTGTCGATCTGTTGGTCTGTCAGGTCTGTCGGTGTGTCTGGTCTGTCGGTCTGTCTGTTCGTCTATCAGTCTGTTTGTCTGTCGGTCTCTCAGTCTGTCTGATCTGTTGGTGTGTTGGTCTATCTGGTCAGTCAGTCGGTCGGTCTGTCTGTCTGTCGGTCGGTCTGTCGATCTGTCAGTCTGTCTGGTCTGTCAGTCAGTCTGTCTGTCGGCCTGTCTGTTGGTCTATCTGTCTGTCGGTCTGTCTAGTCTGTTGATCTGTCAGCCTGTATGGTCTGTCTGTCGGTCTGTCTGTTGAATCTGTCGGTCTGTCTGGTCTGTTGGTCTGTCAGTCTGTCGGCCTGCCGGTCTGTCTGTCCATCGATCAGTTAGTCTGTCAGTCTGTCTGGTCTGTCAGTCTGTCAGTCTGTCAGTCTGTCTGTTGTCTATCTGTCTGTCGGTCTGTCTAGTCTGTTGTCTGTCAGTCTGTCTGGTCTGTCAGTCTGTCAGTCTGTCTGTTAATCTGTCGGTCTGTCTGGTCTGTCAGTCTGTCGGCCTGCCGGTCTGTCTGTCCATCGATCAGTTAGTCTGTCAGTCTGTCTGGTCTGTCAGTCTGTCAGTCTGTTGGTTGTCTGTCTGTCTGATCTGTCTGTCTGGTCTGACTGGTCGGTCAGTCTGTCTGCTCTTTTAGTCTGTCTATCTGTCTGTTAGTCTGTCTGGTCTGTTGGTCTGTCTGTCGATCTGTCTGTCTGCCGGTCTGTCTGTCTGTCTGTCTGTGTGTTGATCTGTTGGTCTGGTCTGTCTATCTGGTCTTTCTGGTCTGTCTGTCTGACGATCTGTCAGTCTGTCAGTTTGTTGGTCTATCTGGTCTGTCAGTCTGTCCGTCGGTCTATCTTGTCTCTCGGTCTGTCTGTTAGTCTGTCGATCTGTTGGTCATTCGGTTTGTCTGTTGGTCAGTCTGTCGATCTGTTGGTCTGTGGTTTGGTCTGGTCTATCTGCCGATCAGTCTGGTCTGTTGGTGTGTCGGTCTGTCTGATGATCTGTTGGTCTGTCTATCTCTAAATACATAATTTTGTACTTGTAAATGGTCAGATTTTACGCCACTTTTCCCCACTTTCATTAGACATTTAAAGCACTTTGCACTAAACAAACACCGTACACACCCACCCGCAGTGTCTTGCCCAGTGACACAATCGCTCCAAGCATTGCCAATAGCAAAATCAAACCTTCAACCTTTGAGTTAGTTGGGAAATATTTCTACCAACTACTACTACTGCTGCTGCTTCTTATTGTCTGTTTACACGATGAATTATGAAAGAAGACACATTGTGGGTGCTTTTATATTGTATTTGTTACACACTAGATCATTATTTTACATTTTGTGTTTTGTAAACCGCAACATTGATCTAAGACTTCTGAATAATACAAAAGGCTGCATTGACTTAAAACTCAAAACTCTGGAATTTATTCTCCTTAAAGGCGCTTTACTCGATTTTGTCTTAAACATGTGAAAAACAGAAGTAGTTATTTTTAACGATTTATAGTTGTCCAAAGTTGTTCCTCACTTACCTGACGCATTCAGAGTGTCCTAATTTTTCACCGCGATGAGTTTATAAGTCCTTCTCACAACTTTCACAATGACTAGCATGCTAACAGTCAGAGGTTGGACCAAGTTGTTGTTTTGCAAGTCTCAAGTAAGTCTCAAGTCTTTGACCTCAAATCCCAAGTCAAATATAGGCAAGTCCAAGTCGAGTCTCGAGTCCCTGGCCCATAAGTCCAAATCAAGTCCAAGTCTTCTGCTTTGAGCATCAAGTCTTTCAATCAAAGTACCAAATATAGCTTTGATTTTTGGAATTTATATGAATTTTAAGCTAAACTATACTTTAAAAAATCATTTTCAAGTCACAGGGCTCAAGTCCAAGTCAAGTCCCAAGTCAATGATCTTCAAGTCCAAGTCGAGCCCCAAGTCTTGGTCTTTAAACAGAAAGTTATTCTTACTGGGAAATGTAAAAGTGGGCAAGGTATAAACCCGAGGTACTCCGACTGAATATATTAAAAGTCCTTTATTACATGGAGGGACACCAACGCGTTTCGACCAGCAAGACGGTCTTCATCCAATATCGCTGGTCTGCGGAACATAAATGGGCGTTTCTTCCTCTAAACGGGGAATGCCTCCCGCCACTGTCAACATCCGGTCTAACATACCTGTATTTTCTGGGCTATTAGGCGCTCTGGATTATAAGACGCATTAAATGGTCTGTTTTCAAACTTTTTTCACAAATAAACCGCACTGGACTTTAAACAAAACACAACAGTTGGATGAGTGAGTCGGACATTGTTTGTGGCGTTCACGGTGACTCTGGGCTTTGTTCAGTTGTGGCGTGTAGGGAGGGTGCTGTCTGGGACCGCTGGATTGTCGGCGTGTTCGCAGTGACTCAGTTGTTCAGTTGTGTCTAGAAGTGGCACATTGCACTCGCTTTTTGGGTTCATTCCTCCGTTCCGCTCCTCGTAGGCGTGGAGTGATGAGTGTGTCTGCGGGTGTTTTTCGCTGTGCGGTCGCTGTCTGCTCCATGTGTGTGTGTGGGTCGCACGGTCGTTTTTTGATGGGGTTAGAGGCTTAAGAGCGCATCTAATAGCCCGGAAAATATAGTACCATCAATTATCAATCACATGACAACATCACATGACGATCTTGGTCTATTTTATCAAGTCAAGTCTCAAGTCCTAAAAATAGTGACTCAAGTCTGACTCAAGTCTAAGTCACGTCTTGCAAGTCCCAACCTCTGCTAACAGAACTTCCTGCACTTCTTGATATTCTTATATTAAAACACTTTATAATTACATGCAGACTTATTCTGACCTTAAGAGCTGTACTGAGGCGAGACATATTTTGCTCAAACACATGGAAAAAAAGTTAAAACTCAGGTACTCGCAAAGCAATTAGATGGAAGTTATTGAACTTGTATCGCCTTTTATGGAGATTTCCCCTAAAATTCAATGCCATACCATATTGAGAAAACGTAACAGGTCGATGAAAATGAACATGGCGTATCTAAAGCGGAATTGAAAAGTGTCTAAAAAGATATAAAGAGATCTTTGCAGCTGCAGTATGGTTTAAATTGAGCTTTTTATGAGTCAATACAGACCCTGTATATCCAGGAAACACTATCCAAGAGCTGAAAGAAGTGATTTAGTTCTTTAAAGGAGCACTGTGTAACTTTTCTGGTGGAGTCTGTCATCTGATTTTTGTTTTATTTTTTCACGAAGATGTTATTGCTTTGCCTGAAATGTTCTGCAGTAGCATTACATTTATTTGTGATTTATTCAATTACACGTGTTTTTCTTGCTTAAAAAGACACGAGCAAGGTCGCCTCTCCACGGATCTGACGTGTAACTCTGCTTGGCGGTGTTGCTTTTTTGTCTCCATGGAGATAGACACTTATAATGCAATACTGTGGAGTATTCATGGGGCAATCACAACCTTTTAAACATACTTTTAGTTAGTTTGTTTGATTTTACACATTTATTAACTTCCTATTTTTATATCCGAGTAAACCGTGTCACGTTTTTTGTCTCCATGGAGATAGATGTTTTTAATGCAATATTGTGGAACATTCCTGGGCCAATCAGGTTGTGACAAAGTGGGCCTTTGTCTCTTTTAAACTTACATTCATTTGTTTAATTTTACACGTTTATTCATTTCCTATAATTTACCAAATCCAACTAAACACTTTTTCATCTTCATGGACATAGATATGTGTACAATACCGTGGAGCATTTTGGACCAAGCAACAACATCTCTATGGAGACGAGCGAGTACCATATTTTTCGCACTATAAGTCGCTCCGGAGTATAAGTTGCACCAGCCCAAAAATGTGTAATGAAGAAAAAATATATATGTAAGTCACACCTAAGCTGCACTTTTTTGGGAAAATGTATTTTATAAAATCAGAGACCAGGAACCGACATTTTATCTTGAAAGGCAAGTTCTAATAACAACAATAGAATAAAGAACAGGCTGAATAGGCGTGAACATATTAACAATTATTCAGATAACTATAACATAAACAACAGAACGTAAGTTTACCAGACTCTCCATCTTCTTCATCCTCGGTGTCACTTCTGAGCAACTCCGTGCAACTTCGGTTGTCTTAGGAGTCCAGGCTTTGTCATCCAGTAACTTCCAGGAAAGTTGCATGGTGCACCCTCCCAGTTGTCGTGAAGCTGTGTTCTCCATTCCCGCTTTTTGCCAGTCGCTCACAAGTTTCTTGCTCACTCCAAACTTTCTTTCTGCTGCTCGATTACTGTTTTCTGCTGCACATTTCACAACTTGCAGCAGGACAGTGGCATTTTCTGCATGAGACATGCACAGAAAACTGACACACAAGCCTAGAGCCAGTCTGAAAATTTTAATATATAATTCGCACCGGAGTATAAGTCACAGGAAACACCCAAACCATGAAAAAAAGTGTGACTTATAGTCCGAAAAATACGGTAACAGCCCCCCACTAGTGAAGTTACGCAGTGCATCTTTAAGACTACACTTTACAGAGTTAAAGTGACTTTTGAATCTTAAGTGAAGCGGCAAAACTAAATGTTATTAAAGCTAAAATCCAGTCTTCGTTGTTTCTACAGCCGAGGTAATAGTCATGGTATGGACCAAGGTTAAAAGCTCTCCACAAGCCCACATAAAGAGCATCACTGGAGCTTGTAAACAAATCAGAAAGGAGAAGGTCACTGTTGCCCACGGCGATACACAGCCACGCAAAAGCCAATCGGCGGTAATGAAGGGCCACTTTGCTGCTACTGTGTGGGATAACCGGTCAACTGATTTTCTCATTGTAAACAGCCTAAGAAAAGGTCAGACTATGCTAACTCAACTCGGGTAAAATAATGAAACAATGATCTCCAGGGACGCACTGGTGAAATAAAGGAAAGAAAAACAAACTAAAATGAATAAAATAAAATCAAGAAATAATCTTAAGGGATTTACTGGTGAAATAAAGGAAAGAATAATAAACTAAAATAAATAAAATAAAATAATGACATAATCATACAGGATTTACTGGTAAAATAAAGTAAAGAAAAATAAGCAAAAATAAAAAAAAAATAAAATAATCTTAAGGGATTTACTGATGAAAGACAGGAAAGAAAAATAAACTAAAACAAATAAAATAAAATAATGAAATAATCTTAAGAGATTTACTGGTAAAATAAAGGGAAAAACATAAAAAAAAAAAAAAAAAAATAGTAATAATAAATAAATTTAGCTAAACTAAAAAAAATAAAATAAAAAAAATTCAAAAACTAAAATTAAATAAATAAAACAATTAAAATAAATTACAAAAAATAATAGGTAAAATAAAAAATAATAACACAAATAATAAAAAAAAAGAAAAAAAAAAAAAAAAATAATAATAATAATAATGCAGCTATTTTGAAATCCCCACTTCCAACCTATAAGCAATGTCGTTTCTGTTCCAATTAAGAAAATATTTGGCTTTCAACCTACAACCACATCTTCACCAGGTCTATATCAAGTCTAAACTTAGATAAAAAACTAAATAAATAAAAAAAGTAATTGCAGGATGATACCATGATTCAAAGGTGCGGTATGGAACTTTTTTGTTGTCTGTGTGTGTCTGTTTGATCTGCTTGTTTTTACCATTTTCAACCAGAAATCAGTGGACTTGCTTCTTATTTTAAGTTGTTTGCAATTTAAAATGTCCAGAGTATAAAGTCATTATCTAGTCTATTACTCTGCACGGCTGCTCCTTCATCAAATCTTCATTCCGAGTATTTTAACTGTATTTTCCCATTTGTTTTTCTTAATGAGTGAACCGTTCGGCGCAATAACAATGAGCCAGTGTGCAGCCATTGCTAATAGATTACCCTTAATTCACTCTGGCAATTGTCACTTCCACTGACACGTTACAATTAAAACACAAATCACCCACGCTCCGAGAATATCAGATCATTCATTAAAAATCCATAAGACCATTACGTTTTTTCACGCAGAATTTCCACATCATTTTTTCCCCATTAGTGTTAACTTTGGTTGATGGCATATTTCACTCATTCAAAATAGCTGTGTCCATGTGATTTGAGTGACGTAAGATGGCGTTAAACTTACTTATTGCCATGGAAACAAGTAGAAAGTGCCACCAGGACAGGTCAGGTCTGTGGAAAGATGAACTCACTGATTCTAAGAAGTTTTTGATGAGAAATGAGCATAGATACGCAGACGTTTAATGCCATACTTGAGAAACAGTCCTGGCAAAGCAATAACTTCGCCATGTAGACAAGCAGATGGCAGACCCTTCCACCAGAAAAGTTCCACAATGGGTCTTTAAAGCTCCTATATTACACAAAACTGACTCCTGTGAGCTTTAAGCCATGTTACTATTGTAACAAAAACAGACCTGGAGTTGTGTTTTGTTTCACTGAGTGCGTATCCATGCACAACAGTGTCCTGGTTATGATCAGGTTTTTTGAATATCCCGGTTTCGTCATGGTGCATGTAAACACAGTATCCTGAATAAGCAAGAATCCAGGATTCTGTAGCTGGTATATTCCAATTGTAACCAGAATATTGTGACTTGTATATACAGTATCCTGAATACAGCAACATAAAGTTGAGTGTGCTTGCGACCAAAAAACACTTTTCACTGTTTTCATCACAACGATAGCCAACATAAATAAAGTGATCAACATAAATAAAGTGACCGTACATGAGTGAAATGAGAAAACCTAAACCTGCACATGTGCAATCAGCACTCATCTGACCTGCACATGTATGATCGCTGAAAAGTTAAACATGAACTATCTCCAACACGATAGACGCACATAACAGACTCACCATCATCAGCACATCCTCTGTCACAGAAAAAAACACACATATTCCACTGAGTCATGTCCTTAAAGGTTGTATGGCGGATTTTTTTGTTTGTTTCAAATTGTCAATGAAAGTTCAAAATAGAATTATAGAGATGCAGCAGCCTTGTAATTATGATGACCAAAAAAAAAAGAATGAAAATCCATCAACTGTGGACGTGGTGGGGGCAGATAAACATCAGCCAATAAAAAACAAGGCTACCTCTTCATCTATTGGCTGTTGGGTTTTTAATCAAACTCCCTACATTTCTAGCATCACTGACTTGCCGGCGCGCTGGGATTGGTTCTTAGCGCTCTTTTCGAACTGTAGCTTCCTCTCAGTTTGCACAAAGTTTGTTGTAATGGCAGACAAGAATTCACGACCAGTTCATCACAAAAGAAAATCCGTTTTTGACGTCGAGGAAAGAAGAAGAGAAGGGGAAAAGAAGCGAAGCACAACATTTGAAAAAGGACAAACAGTCGCTGCATTTCTCTTTCCTTGGAAAATCTTCTATACAACCTTTAAGTCTGACAGAAGCTGAACCGCATCAGCGCACAAGGAGCGAGCTGTTTTTTCAGCACTTATAGTTTATGCAAATGAGTCATGTGGTTTTAAGTTTTGTTTCTGTAAAACGTAAACAAATGTGTGCAAAGCTAAATTATATTATCAAACGGGCTGACGTGGCTCTATAGTGGTTATGGTTTATATGTTGTGAAGTTGAGTTTATTAATGCAGAAGATTTTAATTAAGAATCTGTTGTGGTGTGTTTGGAAACGTTCGGCTTGATCGGCGTAGTGGATTGTGCGACGCCTCATAGCTCCTTACCGCTGGGTCGGAACCTCCCGAGCTTCCTCTGCTAAAGGAGCTCATGGTTGTTTGTATTTTTCCTGGTTTATTAAATATATAATTTTTGCGCTTGCACATTTGTAAGACTATGTCAAGAAACTGGGATACTCCATTTAATCATGTACACAGACGAGTATCCCAGTTTCTCAGCGCACATGTAAACAGCAGATCCTGAATACTGCCATAACCGGGATATGGCTAATAACCGAGATGCTGATGTGCATGTAAACACTGAGTAATCCTTTATTTTTAGTCTGTTTACATCTCCAAAGCTCAAAATGCTCTGTTCCACCTTATGATGTCATGAAGCGGCAGTTTTGACCATTACGACTTTCACTCACATGTTACAATTAAAAAGCAAACCCCCATTTTTTTTAAATCCATAACGCCATTACGTTTTAGCACATTATTCTCACATCATTTTTTCCCCATCAGCGTTTGCATTAGCGATGGCGTTTGTTCAAAATCTCACTTATCTCGGTTCAAGTTTGGTTGTTACTGGCAGCGATGTCAGCGTTGCCCGGAGCCAGATGGATGATTTGGCTGTGAATTTGACTCTGGGTAATAAAAAAAAAGTCCAAATTGTGTCTTTATTTGGCGTCGGATCTGTGGCGATGGTGGCGAAGGGACGGCTCTGGAGGGAGGATAAACAGCGCTATGTCCACAAAGCAAATGTGTTTGAGGGACACACACGCCGTATTAGCAGAGACGGCGGTGTTCTGGCAGAAATTCATTGAGTTTCGGATTTTGGTTTTCATGAAATAATGTGGAAATTTTGTGAATTTTTACCAAACGAAATGCATGAAGTTTAATTAAAAAACAAAGGAAACAACATATAAAATGAAAATTAAAACGCTTTTGTCCTGAACCAAAAGCCCTGGAATAGAAGAAAAGAGGGATTTAATCAAACTTAATAATAAAAGATAGAAACTGTGTCATAGTTTGGAGTAGTATAGTAATTGTACATTGTGGAGTTGTCAAAAGTATTGAAAATTGTATTCTAAAACTAGTATTGAAAGTATACTCATTCAAAAGTATATATCTACACAGATATAAGACCACATGGGAATATGAGAGATATATGATATATATAAAGATACAGGACTACGTTCATACCATACTCCATACAACTGTACAACAACTCAGCCTTATGTAACAGATAACCCATGTCCTGTCAGTCATCATATCATTTTTGCACAGTCTTCCCATGACCTCTTATATATAGCTGAAATTTTATATTTTATCGCTTATTTTTCTATTTCAGTGTGGGTGTGTGTGTGTCTGTCTCTTGCTATCTTTATTGTTGCTTATTTAGAATTTATTATTACTATTTATATTGTTGTTATTATATAATATTGTGATGTGTGAGCTAAGTCTAAGTCTGAATAGAAAAGATATCAAGATATGATTTAAAATTAAAAATAGAATACTGTTGTCTAAAGAAAGTGTTTTTTTTTTTTTTGGTTTTTTTTCGTGATATCAGAATCAGTATTGAATAGCAAATCTAACTTCTTGGGTTCTTTTTAAAGACAATGCAGTAAAGTGTATTTACCTTGCTGCAAGCCATCTTCAGAAGTGTCACCGGTGTGTGTGGTGACGTGTCGTATATCAGTTGTTGTTACTTCCTGTGGGCGTGGGCAGCCTGATGGACCTGGCAGGTCGCTCAGACTGACCACGCCTCCCGTCGCCCGGTGTCTCTGGAGGAGGGTGTCCCAGGTGTGTGAAAGGAGGAACGATCATCACGGTTAATGCTGTCCGTGCCTCGTTTTCTGATTTCAGTGGCCTCCTTGATCCTCCTTGATCATAGCAAATCTTGTAGCATATCTAGCCAGCCTGATTCTGTCAGATCTCAGAATCTCAGCAGGTCCAGGCCTGGTCAGGACTTGGATGGGAGACTGCTGGGAAAATCAGGAGTCACAGGGGGCACTAGTCACAAAAAAAACTGCTGTTGTGTCCTTAGGCAAGACACTTCACCCACATTGCCTAGTGTGAAAGTGGTGTGTGTGTGAGTGATGGTCGGAGGGGCCAATGGCGCTGATTGGTGTGGCAGCCGCGCTTCAGTCAGCCTGTCCCAGGGCAGCTGTGGCTACAGTAGTAGCTTACCACACCTGGGTATGGAGTGAATGAATAATGCTCTGTAAAGCGTCTTTGTGACAAATGTCTGTGAAAAGTGCTAAATAAATAAAAACTTACTTACTTACTGTTCTTTAGTATCAAAACTGAGTTTGAAATTTCAGCATTGTGAGGACAGAGCATTGACAATGTCTAAAACAAAAAGACACCTCATCTACTTCCACTCTTCTGATCCAGCCCAATTTGAAGTCGGCTTCAGTTTTAGTACTAAAAATTCCCACAAATTTTCCCACAGACTTTTAGAAAAATATATTAAATTATATTAAAAGTTTAAAGTTATCACAGAGGCTCACTAGCCATACATGATAATTATCCATATCACAGTAGTTTTAAATCCAAAAAGCACATTTAAAACACAAGATTCAGTGAAATGTTTACATAACTGAGCAGTTTATTAAGATTCAGAAACCGTCAAAAAATCATTCAAAAATTCTAAGTCTTGTGGCCATTAGTCGCCACGTAGCTGATTACCCCTGAGCTTTCAAACTTTTATTTATTTTTACTTTTTTGTAAAGTCTGTGAGAAAATGAATAGGAAATGTGTGGGCGTGCTGTCACTGCAGAGCCCCACACGGATGTAAAGTGGAAAATGCTGCATCTAAACTATAGTTAAAAATACCACTGATAATGCTGTTGAGCTGCTCGTAGGTTTGACATTGCTGACTTGTTGCATCACTTTACTTCTCACTTAAGTTTACATTTGCAGATTTTCACACTCATGATTAAATCCACACTGACTTCCTGCTGCCCCAGAGTAAACGCTCAAACAAACGCAGTATTAGTCTTTGTTTTATCCTCCTGGTCAGTGCAGTTTTGTCCTGACCTCTCCGTCTCCGTCCTTCTTTGACACAGCGCCCCCTGTGTGTTCATTCAGCCATTACAGAGACAGTGTTTGGTCTGCTCCCCCTGAAGCTACACAGTGACCTAGACAAGAGTGACAGTGCAGGAAAGGAGCACACGGACACAGCTGTATGCCACTTTTAGGAAGTAACTGAATACTTTTAATCTGGTTTTCTGTTCAAAATGTACTACTACTAGTACTAATTATCTACTATTTATGCCGCTACTGCTTCTACTATTACTATTACTACTACTACTATTACTACTACTGGTACTGGTACGAATGCTACTACTTCTACTACTACTACTGATTCTACTTCTACTGATTCTATGGTTACTTCTGCCACTACTACCTCTACTACTACTACTACTACTGCTACTAATGCTACTATTGCTACTAATGGTATTGCTACTACTACTACTACTACTACTACCACTGCTACTGCTACTACTACTACTACTACTACTACTACCACTGCTACTGCTACTACTACTACTACTACTACTACTACTACTACTACTACTACTACTACTACTACTACTGTTGCTACTACTACTACTACTACTACGACTGCTACTGCTACTAATGCTACTGCTACTACTAATGCTATTCTACTTCTACTGATTCTACGGCTATTTCTGTTACTACTACTACTGCTACTACTACTACTGCAACTACAACTACTACTGCTACTAATGCTACTACTTCTACTACTAGTAGTACTGCTACTGCTACTACCTCTACTACTACTACAACTACTACTACTGCTACTAATGCTACTATTGCTACCAATGGTACTACTACTACTACTACTACTACTACTACTACTACTATTACTACTACTACTACTACTACTACTACTACGAGTGCTGCTGTTACTACTACTACCACTTCTGCTACTACTGATTCTACTTCTACTGATTCTACTGCAACTACTACTGCTACTACTACTACTACTACTACTACTACTACTACTACTATTACTACGAGTGCTGCTGTTACTACTACTACCACTTATGCTACTACTGATTCTACTGCAACTACTACTGCTACTACTACTACTACTACTACTACTACTACTACTAGTAGTACTATTACTATTACTAAAACTGCTCCTGCTGCTGCTATTACTACTACTACCAACATTACTGTTACTGCTGCTTCTACTTCTAATGATTCTACTGCTACTTCTGCTGCCATTACTACTACTACTACTACTACCAGTGCTGCTGCTACTACTACAATTGCTGCTACAACAACAACTACTACTACTACTATTACTACTACCACTACTATTGCACAAGGCTCTCAAAAGAAATATGTCTAATAGTGTTAAAAGGTATAAAATTGATAAATCAAAAGTACAGGAAGACTTCAGATTGTTCTGTGGTGTTTGCTGAGATAAAAAATGCATAAGATAAATACAAAACAGCAAAAATACAAAACCTAAAGTCTGAGTATATAGTTGAGATGAATAATATAACTAAACTAAATCTCTTCTCCTGTCTTCTGCAGCTGCACACAGACCTGGACAAAGGCGACAGCGCGGTGAAGTACACTCTGTCTGGAGAAGGCGCCGGTTCCATCTTCACCATAGACCAGACCACGGGCGACATCCACGCTCTGCGCAGCCTGGACCGCGAGGAGAGGCCCTACTACACCCTCCGAGCTCAGGCCGTGGACCTCAACACCAACCGGCCCCTGGAGCCCGAGTCCGAGTTCGTCATCAAAGTCCAGGATATCAACGACAATGAGCCCAAGTTCCTGGAGGGGCCCTACACCGCCACCGTGCCGGAGATGTCGCCAGTGGGTAAGTGGAGGGGAAACGGTGTGATGGTGTATTTCTGTCCGTTACCGTGGCGACGCAATGCATACATTAGCAAACACTGTCAAAAAAAGTTGAGATTGTCTGAATGCTGAATACAAAATGGGTTTAAACATCACTTTTTTAAGATTGTAGTTTCAAGTCACTTTGTTATGGTCAGATTGTCTTAAATTAAAGTCTAAAAAATCTCAGACGGAACAGTGCCTACGGTTAGAATCACACAAATTAGTTCTTTGTGGTAAAATTTTGTTAAGAAAAGCTCAGATTAAAGTCTAAAAAAGCCTCAGACAGAGCACTGCCTGCAGTTACCATCACACAGATCAGTTCTTCGTGGTTAGGTTTAGTTAAAATAAAGATCGGTTCTAAATTCTAAAAAGTCTCAGACAGAGCTGTGCCTACGGTTAGCATCACACAAATCAGTTCTGCCTGGTCAAATTTAATTAAAATGAAGCTCGGATAAAAGTCTAACAAGGAATTTTGATCAGATCAGCTCCAAATTATCAATATAACCTAATGAGACTCACTATTGATACTTTGCAGCTGACGTCATAAACATTCCTTGTTACCCATAGGCACTGCTCTGTCTGAAATCTGTTAGACTTTAATCTGAGCTTTATTTTAATAAAATCTGACCATGAATAACTGATTTGTGTAATGCTAATTGTAAATTCTGCTCTATTTGAGGCTTTGTTAGACTTTTATCTAGGGTTGTAACGGTACATGTATTTGTGCTGAACCATTCTGGTCCGGGACGGGGCTGTGCACGAGTGAATTCGCACAATTTGTGTTTGTTTACATTCCACCGCTACATGTGGAGCTACACAGAGGCTCGGCTCTTTAATATTCATGGGGGAACTTGTCCATGATCGGGGTGGCAGTGTTTCCCGCTGTGCTTTATAGTTAGGGCGGCCACCTTGAAAGCAATTGCCCCCCCGCCTTGCAAAACTACAGTCATTGCGTCCCTTTTCTCACTTTTGCCTTTTGCCGGCACAGAATCCCCCCCCCCACCCTGTCCCTGGCAAAAGTGTATTTTCAACCACTGGGGACGTTGTAACTGCAGCAGATCTGTACTTACCTCAGACAATGTGGACAAATTGTTTTTTTCTGGCCAAAAATATTAAGATTGAGTAAAACTTCATGCTGGAACTGTTAGTGCTGCACTTTACCTTTTGAAAAGTTTTTTTTTATAATATATCATACATTTGTTGCTTATTTGAGAATATTTTATTCAGCTTATTAGTTTTACCAAGCAGCACTTTGCATTTATTTTATTTTCCCGTTTGTATAATGTTAAAACAAATTGGTTTTCCATTTTGTTCCCTTACTGTACTGAAAATGAACCGAACCAAGACCTCAAAACCGAGGTACTCACCAAACCATGATTTTTGTGCAGCGTTACACCCCTACTTTTATCTGATCTTTCCCTGGGGGTGTGATGTTAACCGTAGGCACTGCTCTGTCTGAAGCTTGATAGACTTTTAATTTAAGCTTTATTTTAACACAATTTGACCACGAAGAACCAATTTCTGTAACACCAACTGTAGGTTCTGCTCTAGTTGAGGCTTTGTTAGACTTGTATCTGATCTTTCCCTGGGGACATGATGCAAACTGTAGGCACTGCTCTGTCTGAACCTTGTTAGACTTTAATCTGAGCTTTACTCTAACAAAATCTCTGGTGATCTGATTGGCCCTGTTAAACAAGTTTCTCCTACATAAAATTACAGTCAGCCACTCTCATCAAACATGACCAAAAATATGTCCTTTTTTTGCAACCCCCCTGTGGAAAACACTGCAGTCAGATCTGTTCTTTGCGATGTCACCTTGAATATAAGAGCATAAAAAATGACTGATAGGCGTTAGATCCGTGCGCTTTTCTTCCCCAGTCTCCTCCCCGTGTGCAGCCTCTGTTCTGTTCTCGTTTGAATTCAGTGGGTGAGCTCAGGAATCATCCAGGTACATCCAGAGACTGCCCCGTTCCGCCCCACGGCTCCAGATATTTCACACACAGTTATTCTGACTCTGCCCTCCCAGTCTCTCTCTGTCTTTTACCCACAATGCACCGCTCCAACGACCCGCTACCACCACCACCGCCGCCGCCACCGCCACCGCCACCCCTCCGTCCAGCCCGAGGCACCCGTATCAAGGTCATTGAATCCTGATGCAGATGAGTACAGCCCCAAACCTAAAGGCAACTCTTGGAACATAAATGACCCTTTTAGCTACGGGCTCGGCTGACGCATTTGGGTGACAGTGGACGTTGTTAAAAGTCCAAATTTGTGCTTCCCATGGGCGTGTTTGGAATAGTTTTAGTTAGAAAAAGAACGTGAATACCTGGACTCTAATTATGATTTGGTTTAGTGGGATGATAGTTGCTTCGAGGAGTCGGACGAGACACAATTTTCACAGAGAGACGAGACACGATTTTGACATAATGTAGTGTTGTAGTCAAGACCGGAATAATTGAGCCCAAGACCTGGCCAAGACCAAGACAAGACCAAGACCTTTGAGGGTTGAGACCAAGATAAGATCAAGACATATAAAAGTCGAGATCAAGACCAAATCGAGACCATCTTTGTCGACATTTACAGTATTTTCGGGACTATAAGTTGCACCAGCCAAAAAATACTCAATGAAGAAGAAACTATAAGTCGCACTTTTTGGGGAAAGTTATTTTATCAAATCAGAGACCAGGAACCGACATTTCATCTTGAAAGGCGAGTTATAGTAAAAACAATAGAATAGAGAACAACAGGCTGAATAGGCGTTAATATGTTAACGCAATATAACAGTTATTCAGATAATTAGAGCATAAACAACACAACATAAGTTTACCAAACTTACGATCTCACTCCAAATCACTAAATCCATTGAATTTTTCATCTTCAGTGTCATTTCTGCATGACCTCTGGAGATAAACCATAGATCCATGATGTAAACAGAGCACCACTTCCTCTTCTGTGTCGCTGTTACGGCCCCAGGCCTTAGGTTTAATTCTGTGTGATTTTTGTGAAGTTTCCATTCCTGCTCAGAATCTGGTCATGATTGGTCAATGCCCACCTCACCTGCAGCCACCTCTATTTAAGGAGATGCCAACCTGTTCGGGGCTGCTGGCCTTGGTGGTCAGTCTGCCATTTTGGTTTTGTGTTTGTGTGATAGTTCTGTTTTGTGCCTTTTTTGATTTGGTCACTCGATTCTGTTTGTGGGTTTATGTGGTTTAATTTGGAACTTGTGTTTAGTTTAGTGTGTGAGTTTTACCACTCGTTTTAGTGTAAGCCTGCGTGACTCCTTTTCTGGCACAAAACTCTGTTTATTCTGTTGTTCTGTTTCTTAGTTTAGGTTGTTTCTGCTGTTATTTACCTTTACATTCCTGTTAATTAAACATTACTTAATTTATTCCATTTTACATCTTGGTTTTATTTTTGTTACTTCCCTCACCCCAAACGAGCTGGGTCGTAACAGTCGCTGTCGTCAGACTCAGCATCAGTTCCAGTTAGAATTATTCCGGTATTTCTGAATCCCGACAGGATCATTTCGATTGTCATTGAAGTCCAGGCTTTGTCAATTCATCCAGTGACTTCCAGGAAAGTTGCATGGCACAGCCGACCGGTTGCCATGAAGCTGTGTTCTCCATCCCCGCTTTCCATCAGTCCCTCACAAGTTTCTTGCTCACTCCAAACTTTCTTTCTGCTGCTCGATTACCGTTTTCAGCAGCAGATTTCCCTATTTGCAGCAGAGCAACGGCTTTTTCTACAGGAGACATGCGCAGTAGAATGCGAAGTGATAGTGGTACAGGAGTAATAGATACTGACACACAAGCCTAGAGCCTCTCAAGGCTGTCAGTCTGAAAATTTTAATATATAAGTTGCACCAGAGTATAAGTTGCAGGAAACACCCAAACCATGAATAAAAGTGTGACTTATAGTCCGAAAAATACTGTATTTGGATTTTACAGTTATTTTGGCACATATAGGTCAATGTTTTTATACATCTATCTCCATTTTATCTGATTAATGTTCATTTAGGCCTAAAATAAGCCAAGCAAACGGTGCTGCACTGAAACACCCTTTTTTTGAACCCTCACCCACAGTTTGAGAACCTCTTCTTTAAGAGAACTTCCACTGGCACTTTACAGAAAACTGTGAAGAAAGTCGGTAGGATTTTTAAACCTGTTTTTTCAAGTCTCTAACTGGAGTTACGTTCTCTTACTGGTTTTGCAGTGGTATTTAGCCAAACGCACGTCGTGACAAATACAGATGGATTTGTGCACTTTTATTGGTAAACTTCAACCACATGTCGCGGTAAGAAGTTTAGAAGAAGAAGACAGCAGCGACTGTAATGAAATATGATCGCACTTGACGAGTGTCAGACCTTGAGTCCGAGACAAGAACAAGACCAAGAGACTTTAAGACCGACACAAGACCAAGTCCAAACCCGGTCGAGCCTAAAGACGAGACGGAGAGCATAAAAAAACAGTCTTGAGACCAAAACCTTTTTCAAGTACAACGACACTAATAATCTGTAATAAATTAGTAGTGCAATCTAGTTCACAAGGTTGGTTTCATGTATTTTACACTTTACGGGTCATTGTAGTGCTGCTTTTTAGAACTACAGCTTCACAAATTGTATAACTCCCCAGCTTTAACTCTTTTTTGTCTAAGGAAAAAGTAAATTCAGTGGGAAAAAAATCTCGTGAGATGAGTTTTCTCATGTGTCCATGATCTTGTGGCACGAGATCTTGTGGCGTGAGATCTTGTCCCATCCCTAGTACCTACTGATAAATATTTACAGTAGTTTTACATCTGTGAAGTGACAGTTTATGAAAAAAAACTTGAGGAGAAAAGTACAAAATACAGGAAGTAGCGGTGAGTACTAAAACGTAATACCTCTATCCATGCCACAACCAAAATACCATCCAAAATGCAAAACAAACTAAGACGAACTTTAAATTTTTTGGCAGGTTAGGGTGGGTTGGAGATGTTATTGCTTTGTCTGGAATGTTCCACAGTATGGCATTAAACCTTTCTATCTTTATGGAGACCAAACCAGACCAAGTTCCAGGTCAGATCAGTCAGAAGTCCTGTTTTTCTAGTCACTTTTGAGCTATAAAACCACCTAGAATTGAATAAATGTAAAGTAGAGCTGTTATATAATGTCATACTATGGAACATTCCAAGCAGAGCAATGACATCTCCATAGAAACAAGAAGGTGACGGACCCCCAGTCATAAAAGTTACGCAGTCCACCTTTAACAAAATCGTGTTGACCAGTCTAAGCATATTCCTCTGCAATGTATACATGTTGTTTATAATATGTCTTGTTATGTGAAAGTTATGGAATAATCTCTATTTAAGTCACATCTGCTGCCTGTGAAAGTAAACTTATAAAAACTTAAAATTAAATTAGAAGTCTACGCTGTCATAAACAATGCATATCTGCGGCTGACAGCTTGCGGTTCCCTATATAGCATATTCTATGGCTAAAACGGATAACTAGGAACATGATGGTAACATAAATGATTTGTACGATAGAATAATTAGCACAGTCTGTTTTTAAATGGTGACAGACACATAGTATAAATGCATTTTAAGTTTTTTCGGGAAACATAAACTGCATATGTCAATAACATGACTGGTGGTTTGTGTTTTTTTTAGCTGTAAAAAGAATAAAACCAGTGACTAGGGATGTAACAAAAAACGAAATATCGTGATATCGTATCGTCAAAAGTCTCAGAATAATATCGTGGGCTGTCACAATATATCCAATCACAAGTTTCTTTGCTTAAATGCGTGGTTTTATAGTAGCAACAGCTTAGAAACATCCGGAACTACGCATCCCATGATTCATTTCGGTGCAGACAACATGAAGAAACATGTTTTTTACTTGAATTCTTGGGATTATGACGGAAATAATTTACACCAAAATACTGTCAAGGTATTTTAAAAGCAGAAACAAGTGTCCCATCTACAATTAAATCAGCCTCTTCATAATATCGCAATAAATATCGTACCGTGAGATGCATATCGTTATAATATTGTACTGAGAGATTTGGATATCGTTACATCCCGACCAATGACCAACAGATGCAGCAAATGGCCAAAAAGTTATACCATGAGGCTACCAATATTTGACTGTATTTGACTATTTTGACTGTATATTCTGCTGTTTCCTGTTGTACTTTGGGTTGCAACAATGAAATGTCCGTATTGTGAAGCAGGAAATGTTATTTCTTTGCCTAGAATGTTTCACAGTATGACATCAAACAGCTCTACCTTGCGTTTATTCAATTACAGGTGGTTTTACAACTAAAAAATGCATTCTGACTGTGAGACTGGCGCCACCTAGTGCTTCCGCTCAGTTTCATTTCTCTCCAGCGATTAGGTCAGGAATCAAAATATACTAGACGGTTTGGAAGAACCCCAGAAGTTGCAGACCGCGCACCGGCCAATCAGGGAAAAGCTGAACCAACCCGAGTTGCGATACCAGACTGCATACGCTATCCTCCTTTGGACTTCTTTTTAGCGATGTCCTGATCAAATTGTTTTGCCCCCGAGTCCGAGTCATTTGATTTTGAGTACCTGCCGAAACTGAGTCCCGATCTGATACTTCTACAAAACATTATGAAATGAACTAAGAGCAAAGAATAAGATCCAGGATGTGTGCGGGATCAGATTGTGTTGATTTCATGTGAAGTATTTGGGCTGAACTTGGTGTGAAAAATCAAATGTCCAAAACTTTCATTTTATTAACTTTTCTAAGCATGCACCATCATTGTTGAAACTCTTGACTTTTACCACAGTCTGGTCTTGGAATGTGTAACTTAGTAAACTTTATGAACTGGACAAAACAGGAACCAGACCAGAATCAGATCAGACCCTGAGACTCGACTCTGCACAATCTAGAGCAGGGGTGTCCAAACTTTTTTCATCAAGGGCCACATGTTTAAACACAGATGACGCAGAGGGTCGATCGAGGGCCGTAAACTAGTGCTCAATACGGTGAATAATTGAAATATTTGCAGGTTTAACACATTAGAGTGAGCTGTCAGACTTTATTCATGCTAAGCTCCTTAAAACCACACACTAAATATTAAATATTAGCTTTATCAAGGTAAATTTTCAAAAAAAAAAACAACTTGTAGTACAAAATTTTTTTTAGTTGATGCAAGGTAATTTGGGCCACTTCACCTGGAAGCCTGAGCCGCATTTGGGCCCTGGGCCATAGTTTGGACATGCCTGATCTAGAGTTTGTATATTTGATATTATATGGAAGCATGTGCATTACATTTGAAACATTTAAGTTCGTGTATGAAATCCAAATAATACAAGATCTTACCAAATAAAAACAAGATGACAGAAGCCCCACAGCCTCTCTGCAGCGATTGGTTAAATAAAAAAAAAAAAAAAAGTAGACGGTTTCCACGAAGTGAAACTGGCCGATGAATCAGGCTAGGGTCGCCTCTCCACAGATCTAACCTGTAACTTAGTCTGGTGTTCGGTCTCCATGAAGACAGAACGGTTAAATACCAAACTGTGAAACATTCCAGATGAATAATAATCAAATTTGCCAAACTACCCATGAGAAAAGTTACACAACGCACCTTTAAATGATGAACCGCATGCATTTGACTAAATTAACACTTAGAAAAGGCAGTCACGACTTAAATGTATATAAATGGCGGTAACACGGTTTAATGTTGCTAATTGTTTGAACGCCTAATGAATCACAGCGTCGAAGTACGAAACAGACTCTGTGGAGAACACTGCCGCATCCCTCGGTCTTAATGTAATAATTATTCAGCCCACAATGAATAATTCAGAGCCATAATAATAGAACATTTTAATAAAAGTAGATATAAGAAGAATGGGTCTCTCTGAGGGTTTGCACAAGTCGGCAGATGAAAGTGAAAGTGTAAAGAGATTAGAGCAGCAGACAGAGGAGTTTAGAATATTAAAACAGGATTCTGGCTGCAAATTAAAGCATTTAGCAGTGGCATGTTAGTGCTGGCAAAACGGGGAATGTTGCTAATGCTTAAAAAAGGATTTACAAAGAGGAGACATTTACTCAGAAGAGCTTTGTCTTCGTCACGGGGAGCTAGAATCGACCCGTTTTAGGTATTTAAGTCACGCGTTTATCATTTTGTATTGTTTTTTTTTTTTTTGACGTCACAATTGGGGACTACGTGTATGTTTACGGAGGAATGCTCAGCGGTTACCATGGTGACACAGCGCACACATTACCAAACACTGCCCGATAAGGTTTAAGATTGTCTGAAAACTCCAGAAAAAAACTAAATACAAAACAGATTAAAACAACACATTTTCAGGAGTTTATGGTCCCGATTTGGTGCCAATTTGGTCCCAATTAGGCGTTTGATTTTTGACAAAAATGTGAAAGTGACTAACTGAAAATACTGCTGGCTTATTTGAAAGGATTGTTTAACAGCGTAAAATCATCTCACTTGTTGTAGTTTCAGCTAAATCAATTTTTTATGGTCATATTGTGTTAAAACAAAGATCAGATTAAAGTTTAATTTGAGTAACAGAGCTTCAGACAGAGCAGTGCCTCTAGTTTGATTCAGAACCCCGGATAATGTCAGTGATATAAGCTGCAAAGTGGAAATTGGTTTGTCCAGTCAATAACAGTGATAAGGTGACAGTAAATAAAATGTAAAGGTATTATATTTGTTCTCACATAAGTATTGAACCACCAAGTTTCAAGTTACTACTACTACTACGACTACAAGCACTCTACCTATACTTTGCAGTGACATCACACTGGGGGCGTTCTACATGTATGTGTATACATGCATCCCGAATTTCAGACTTTCGGTCACTGTGCAATGCATCCTGGGAAGGGTTAGTGTCCGAAAAAGTGAGCATCAAATCTCCATGTTTGATTTGTGTCTATTGTCAAAATCGATTTTTCAAATCTTTTGAACCATATTGCTTTTGTTTCTGGTTCTGAGATTGTCATATTTTAGTTCAGACATCTTAATTGTGTCATTGTTGGATGTCCTAACAGCGGAAAACGGCTCGAGAAATGGGCTTTGGAAGTTTGTGAACTGAGTGAATTCGCAAAACATGACAGTACTGATACACAGGAAGGACGAAAAAGGAAACCTTTGGCTGCCTAAGAAATCATCCCGAGTTTGCAGCGAACCTTTTGTATGTGCAGCACCAACAAAGCAAAATCCCGATCCCTTGCTCAACCTTGGTTACGAATTTAAAAAGTCAATGCCAAAGTAGAAGGCACCAGCTGTTCGCCAAGAAACACCTTCCACTGCAAAACGACCAAGACGTGATGATGTGTAGTGGCGCCTCCCATCACCACGGAAAATCTGCGTGCATACTGTGAAGCAAAAATGTGTGGAATTTGATTGTGTATGCAGACCAGGCAGTTAGGTGGCGGCGCTAGGTGGTGATGTATGTGACATAAACACGTTCACGACCTGAGAAGATCTGACCAGAGTTTTGCGTCTTGGGCAGTGTAGACGGAAACGCTACGGCGGAGCAGATTCAGCTTTTCCACTCTGGAGGGTGGTTTCAGATTTTTTGCATTTTTAAGCCCCAAAAACGGCATCACCGTCTAAACAAAAGGCACTTCTGATAAAATATTTTGTCATTTTTACCCGCAAGCGTTCTCGTGTAAACAGACCCTTAGTACTGTTTTTGCTTGGAGTGTTCCGCAATACCTGATCTGACCTGTAACCTCGTAACTGTGGAACATTCCTCACAAAGAAATAACATCTCCATGGAGACAAGCAAGTCGCAGCAAAGTTAGATGACATACCGTGTCTTAAACCTGCATTTGCCTCCATACGTTGTGCGGCGGTGACCTTTGCGCGCCCGGCTCTCCTCTTCATTTTTCACACGGTTAAATAAAGACGGTGGGTCCGGGCTCTCGTCTCTCACCTCGCAGGGGGACGCAGACCTCTTCTCTGGGACAAGTGCCTTAATGAACTCATTTCTGCGGTATACTCGGAAAAACTGCGCTTTTTGAACAAGACAGGAGACAGATGGAAAAAAAAAAAAAAAAGAAAATCTGCGAACCCCTGTTGACAAAGTTGGACTCCGTAAACCTTGGACAAAAAAACGAAACAAAATGCCAATATGGACCAGAAACTCTAGGTCACTAATTATATGTCTGTTTTTATTATATATACTTTTTTTTTTTCCTTAGTCGTCTTTGTTTTCACGTTTGCTGAGTGGGTGATAACGATGATGGTAAAGGTGATGTTAAAGGTGCATTGTGTCACTTTTCTGGTGTTATTGCTTTGTCTGGAATGTTCCACAGTATGGCATTAAACCTTTCTAACTTCATGGACACCAAACCGGACCAAGTTACAGGTCAGATCTGTGGAGAGGCAACACTGCTCACAGTCCTGCACCTGGTTGCTGAAACGGGCGGGTTTTAACGTTCGGGAATTTTACGGGCGGGTAAAAATTACACATGGGTCAGGACTAAATCAGGACTAAACCAGGACTACACCAGAAGTAATCCTGGACTTAAGAGAGAGAGAACCCCGAGCCCGTGAAACAGGGTGTCAGCAAAGTACGACCAGGCGACGGCTGCGGGGAGCTCTGAGCTGGTCCTTTCGCCTGCGGTCACCCGACAGTCCACGCGGGCGCACCTCCGGACCTGTCCCAACACTCAGTCCTGACGCAGTCCTGGTTTAGTCCTGGTTTAGCCCTGTTTTTGTCCTGGTTCTGTCCTGGAATCAGTCCTGAGTTACTTTATTTTAACCAGTGACTGCCTTGAGTTTTTTGCATCTTTTTACTGATTTCTCTTCCCAAAGAGCGCCACTGAGTTTGATCTACTGTGTATTATCCTCTGGAGGTCCAGGAAGCGCTTCTTTTGAAACCTTTTTTCTGGGTTAGTCCTGGTTTAGTCCTGGTATGTACGGCGCAAAAGTCCGGCATCTTTATCATTGTTTCTTCTGCTCAGTAAATAAAGCCTGTGAAGTGAAGACAGTCGAGTCGCGTCTGTGAATTCGTATTTGTACTAAAGAAAGTGTAACCGTTTCATTTCGTTTTGTGATTGTAGTTATTGAAGTCGTAACTTTTTTAGTTTGTGTTCTGATGGATGCTTCAGTTAGAATCCTTTTAATTTGTGTGTGATTTATCGCGGGCACGGGCGGGTAACGGGTGGAATGTTAACGGGCGCAGGTTTAACTTTGATAAAATCACGGGTTTAGGGGCGGGTGCGGGTCTCCAAAAAAGGACCTGTGCAGGACTCTGACACTGCTCACTGTCAGAAGTCCTGTTTTTCTAGGTATTTTTGAGCTATAAAACCATCTATAGTTGAATAAATGTAAGGTAGAGCTGTTTAAAGTCATACTGTGGAACATTCCAGGCAGAGCAATGACTTATCTAGTTTCACAATAAGGACATTTCAGTGTTTTAACCCAAAGTACAACAGAGATCAGTAGAATAAACAGTCAAAAATCCAGAGAAATAAATATTAGTAGTCTTATAGCATAACTTTTTGGCCTTTTGTTACATCTGTTGGTCATTGGTTTTGTTTTTTTTTCACAGCCAAAAACACAAACCGCCAGTCATTTTATTGACATATGCAGTTTATGTTTCTGTTTTTCAAAAAAAACCAAAAAAAACAAACTACAACAGCATTTGCATTTATATTATGTGTCTGTCAGTATGTAGTCTAACTTTTCTGCGACTTGCTTGTCTCCATGGAGATGTTATTCCTTTGTGAGGAATGTTCCAGAGTTACAAGGTTACAGGTCAGATCTGGTATTGTGGAACAGAGGACAATTGAAACTCTCTGGGGCTGTGACGCAAACTGTACACACTGCTGTTTCTTCTTGGTATTTCTGAGCTATAAAACCACCTGTAGTTGAGTAAATGTAAAGGTAGAGATCTTTAAAGTCATACTGTGGAACATTCCAGACAGAGAAATGACATGTCTATGGACAGAAGCAGAACGGACCCTGCAGCAGAAAAGTCACATACTGAACCTTTAATAATAATAATAATGGAGAATATTTGGGATTTTTTAAGTGGGGGTATGAGATTCGTGACTGAACCAGGACGAAACCAGGACTGAACCAGGACTAAACCCGGTCTAAACCAGGACTGAACCAGGATTAAACCAAGTCTAAACCAAAACTGAACCAGGAATAAACCAGGTCTAAATCAGAACTAAACCAGGTCTAAATCAGAACTAAACCAGGTCTAAACCAGGACCAAACCAAGAATGAACCAGGACTGAACCAGGATTAAACCAAGTCTAAACCAAAATTGAACCAAGACTGAACCAGGACAAAACCAGATCTAAACCAGGTATAAACCAGGACTAAATCAGGACTGAACCAAGATTGAACAAGGACTGAACCAGGTTTAAACCAGGTCTAAATCAGGACTAAACCAGGACTAATCTTGGACTTGAGAGAGAGAGAGCAAGGGAGAGAGAACCCAGAGCCCGTTGATAATAATCTTATTCTATTTCTTCTTCTATTTTTATTATTTTATTTATTTATTTTGTATTTCATTATTTATTGTAAAAAATGAGCAATACCAATTAGTTTAGTTTAATTATTTTTTTTAATGAGACAGGGACAGTGCACAGTATAAATTAACCTTAACAGGAGAGATGCCTTTTGCGCCAGTGCTAATCTCCACGTGTCGTCCCCGGGCAGGTTCACGTTATAGTTCATAAAATCCCACAAACGTACAAAGCGAATGTCTTTATAATGACCGGAGCATCATAACAATTCTGTATCCTCATTCACACCCGGGTCTCTCAGCACGTTAAAATCATCATCCTTATCAAAATCATCATTCAACAATCGTGTTCTGTGCACGTTGGATGGCAGAGCCCTTCGCTGCTGGACTGCTCCTCTCTGGGCCCGTTAAAGATTGAACAGCGTGCGGCTCTAAGTGCTGCCTCCTCCTCCTCCTCCTCCTCCTCCCGTCTCCGTGCACAATCCAGAGCCCATAATGTATCAGACTGTTCATACCTGCTCCGTACGAACCCGGGCGAGCACAGTGGGATCAGTCTGTGCACTTTTGTCATTTCTCGGTTTATAAATAACCTGGGGTGAGGCGTGTCATGGAAAGGGCAAGCTGAATGGAGCGTTTTATCATATTTAAAGAGCCCATATTACGCGATTTTCTGATTCACTGTATGTTATAATGTTTATTTTTTTTTAAGCTTTAAGACATGTTATAAAGCTGTTAACTCGTCAAAAACAGACCCGGAGTTGTGTTTAATTCACACGTGTTTGAGTATACCATTATTAGTCTGTCTATATCTGGAGTTTTGTTTCATTCACACATTTTTATGGGTTCTTCTCTTTAAACAGAAAACACTGTTCCACCTTGTGATACCATGTGGTGATACAGAAAGCGCTCCACGGTGTTTTTAATCTCCACGCACTTTCACTAGAATAATTTGATTTCATTTAATTTCAACCTTGGAATTGCCAATCTCCAATGAACTAAGGTTAGGTTTACACTGAAACAAATCATTGTATCACCGCGTCGGAAACGATCCAGACACGTCCTTTCTGTGTCCGCGAGCCGTCCCTATCCACACAGCTTTGCGCATATTTGTTTACGTTTTACAGAAGCGAAACTTAAAACCACATGGCTAAATAGCATAAACTAAGTGCTCAAAAAACAGCTCGCTTCTTGCGCGCTGATGTGGTTCAGCTTCTGTCGGACTTAAAGGAACACGACTCAGTGGATTATATGTGTTCTTTCAGTGACAGAGGGGTGTTCTGCTGATGGTGAGTCTGATCTGTGTAAGTAGTTCTAGCTCCGCTGTCTCTTGTTGTTGTCTCTGGTTTGTTCAAACTTTTTTCGGCAATAGCGTCACATGACCGATGTCACGAACCCACTGCACCTGTTGAGGGTCAGTAGAGCCAGGAGAAGAAGAGATCAACGGTGGAGAAAGAACTGGGTGAGACCAAGGATCGGGAGGCGACGGCGATACGCTGCCGTGCGAGGTGCATAAGTCAGACTGTTGTTGGGCATAAGTTGTGGACGCTGGCAACACGCTGAGCATTAGTTGGTTTAAGTTATATATAAGTTATCAAAACATTCTATATAAGTTACTGATACGTTATGTATACGTCCAACTTGTTACGAACACGCTATGTATACACCCAAAATTGAAAAAATAACATCAATAGTTCAGCGTATGCCCGCGTTTAAGGGAAATTCTTGTACTTCTGCATACGCTGGCTAAATCATCAAGGTGTGACAGGGCCATAACGTTTTAGCCAAAAAGAAATACATGAAAGAAAGTATTTAAAAAAAAATATGTAAAATTAAATAAAAAAGGTTTATTTTTGTTTGGTTATGTTAATTGTATTGAAAAACTGGCACCTTTTTTTTTTTTTTTTTTTTTGATGTACGTATTGTATTTATTTAATTTTAAATATATTCTCAATGTATTTTATTTATTTATTTATTTTATTATTTGGGCTAATATGATTAACATTTTCTTATCATTATAATGTACATCACACACTTACTGGAATTTGTAGAGTGCATTTGTATAAGTAATATTTTATACTCTTGTCTCAGGGAAAGTTCTTATGTTCTTTTGAAAAAGAAAAAGAAAATAAAAAGTTCAAAAAAAAAAAAAAAAAACTGGCACCATTATTGTGAATGGGCTTGCATCTCCACAAACCTGACTCATTTGGCTTGGCATGAGGTCCTTCTGCTTCTTTCCATGGAAATGTGGATTCTTTGACTATAATATTCCACAGTATGGCATAAAAAGTATCTGCCTCCATGAAGAACGTTCCAAAGTATGGTTGAGTGGTGCAGGTGAAGCGCTCTCCGGATTATTAACAATTAATAATCTGAGCATGTTTTCGTCGGGATCCTGTACAATATGGGCCATGCCTCTTTGAGTGATCTCTGACGCAGAGCAGGGCTGGGCCTGGTTAGAAGTTGGATGAGAGACCTCTGGGACCGCAATTAGGAACGTATGTATCAGAGAGGCTGCTCATGTTATAAATTATAATTAATAAAGATCAAGTTTAAAGATTGAGCTGGTAGAAAATGCTCAGAGGAGGGAGAGTGGATATATGGTACAGGGCATGGACAGGGAATACATGATCCAAATGAGGCGGAATGTACAGTATATGAAGAAGGATGCAAAAGAAAGTCAGATGGAGCCGAAGATGCAGAGGTGAAGTTAGATGGAGAACATGATGCAGGGGATAGTCAAACGGAGAAGAGGAGTGAGTCAGGTGGAGCAGATGATGCAGAAAATAGAATCATGGAGAAGAGGAAAGGTTCAGATGGAGCAGAGGTTGCAGTGGGGAGGGTTAGAGGAGCAGAGGAGAGGGTTAGATGGAGCAGATGATGCAGAGGAGAGGGTCAGATGGAGGAGAGGGACAGATGGAGAAGTGGATACAAAGGAGAGGGTCACATGGGGCAGAAGATGCAGAGGAGAAGGTTAGATGTAGTAGATGATGGAGAGGATAAAGTCATGGAGCAGAGGAGAGGAGGAGAGGGGCAGATGGAGCAGAAGATGTAGAGGAGAGGGTCAGGACGCAGAGGAGAAGCTCAGATGATGCAGAAGAAAGAGTCATGGAGCAGAGTAGAGGGTTAGATGGAGCAGAAGAGGAAGAGGAGAGGGTCAGATGGAGCAGAAGGTGCAGAGGAGAAGGTCAGATGGAGCAGAAGGTGCAGAGGAGAAGGTCAGATGGAGCAGAAGGTGCAGAGGAGAGGGTCAGAGGAGCAGAGGAGAAGGTTAGATGAAGTAGATGATGCAGAGGATAGAGTCATGGAGCAGAGGTGAGTATGATGAGAGAAGATGGAGCAGATGGAGCAGGCAGAGGGCGATAAGGTCAGATGGAGCAGAAGATGCAGAGGAAAGGGTCAGAAGAAGGAGCAGAGGAGAAGGTTAGAAGAAGTAGATGATGCAGAGGATAGTCATATGGAGAAAAGGAATGAGTCAGATGGAGCAGATGATGCAGAGGATAGAGTCATGGAGCTGAGGAGGAGAGGAGAGGGTCAGAAGGAGCAGAAGATGATGAGGTGAGAGTCACATGGAGCAGAAGGTGCAGAGGAGAGGGTCAGAAGCATGTTGTTTTCAGTTTATTTCTATTCCTATATATTATAATTTGACATTTTTATTGACATTTCAACAAGTGGGCTCATAAACCAGGGAATTATTATGTCAGAAAGCAAATCTACTGCAAACAAAATGCTGAAGGAATACAAATTATTACACAACAAAGTTAGAAGAGCATTTTTTAAAACCCCGCACCTGATTTTTACTCTTAAAAGTCTGAAAAACAGTTTGCGATGTCCAAACTTATTCCTCACGCATTCCAACCATCCTAATTATTCACCATGATGACTTTGAGTGCTTTTCACAACTTTGAGAGACCAGTGAGGAGCTTTGCCATGAGGGTAAAGCTACCAACAACTAGCATGCTAAAGTGCACCTCCTGATTATCGAACAACCAAGACCTGCTTACAATACAGCTGTACCAGGGCAAGACCAGAGCAGAATTTTGCAGTCATGGTGATGTTAACGAGTCAACTAGTATGTTAACACTTCCTGAGAGGGAGTTATGGAGTCATGATGATGCTAACAGCAACTAGCATGCTATCCCGCACTTCCTGATTATCGGACAAGAAACTGCTTTAAAATTAGATGTAGAAAGTTTGCAGTGGGCTTTTTTTTTGCCTCAAGAGCTGCTTATACAACATATCTGTTCAGGGGCAAGATTTTGCACAAACAACGAACATACTAATGTGCGCTTTCTGAACATCAAACAATCATGGTAATGCTGACAACAACTAGCATGCTAACACACTTCCTGATTATTGGACAATAACATTTTTTTTTTTTAAATTAAAGTATGCAGTGGACCTCAACAGCTGCTTATACAACATATCTGTTCTGGGGTAAGACAGATATTGCTCAAACAACTAGCATGCTAATATGCACTTCCTGATTATCAAACAGTTATGGTAATGCTGACAACAACTAGCATGCTAAAGTGTACTCCCTGATTATCAGCCAATGAAGAACTGCTTACCATAACATCTATACCGGGACAGGACCAGAGCGGAGTTTTGCAGTCACAGTAATACTAACAACAACTAGCATGTTAACAGACACTTCCTGATTATCAGACAATAAACTTTATTTTATTTAATTTTATTTTTTAAATTAAAGTATGCAGTTTACCTCAAGAGCTGCTTATACAACATATAAGTTCTGGGGCAAGACAGATTTTGCTCAAACAACTAGCATGCTAATGTGAACTTCCTGATTATCAAACAATAATGGTAATGCTGACAACAAGCTAGCATGCTAAAGTGCACTTCCTGATTCGCGGACAATGTAGAGCTGCTTACAATAATACATCTGTACTGGGCCAAGACCAGTTAACAATGACTAGCATGCTAACACACACTTCCTGATTATCGGACAATGAACTTTTTTTTTTTTTTTTTTATTAAAGTATGCAGTGGACCTTAAGAGCTACTTATACAACATGTCTGTTCTGGGGCAAGACAGGTTTTGCTCAAACAACTGGCATACTAATGTGCACTTCCTGATTATCAAACAATCTTGATAATGCTGATAACGAAAACAGCAACAAGTGTACTTCTGGATTAGTGGACAATCAAAATCTGCTTACAATAATATATCTATAGCGGGGCAGAACCAGAGCAGAGTTTTGCAGTTACGGTAATATTAACAACAACTGGCATGCTAACACACACTTCCTGTACACAGTGAGCTTATTTTGACTTATTTTGAGCTGCTTTTACAACATATCCGTACTGGATCAAGACTAATTTTGCTCAAACAGACGGAGGAAATTTCGTAAAGGCCCTTTTAACTTTTTATCCGTACGTTTTAGCCTATGGACGTGGAGTTAATTGCTACACAACCCGTCCTCGTCCGTGTTAGTTGTCCATCCCCGGTCTGTTTGACAGTCTCCCCATCGCGCTCCAACGCTGTGAAGTAATTACGCTGACACGCCGGGATCCCAGTACTGCCTGCTATTCCACTCCCAATACAAGAAACATTATTAATAGAACAGAGAGCCGAGTCCAGTGCCAGCGAGTTACAGCGGCGCACCGACCACTTCTGCAAATAATTACCACAGTGAACCACGGTTTGGAAGAGGGCCTCCTTAATTCTATTTCCGTCCAGGGCATTGTTGAATTAAGGATAATGAGTTGTTTTTGTACCAATATTAGAAAAAAAATGCAAATTGGACAACTGCTGCTACTACTAAAACTACTACTACTACTACTACTACTGCTTGCTTTGTCTAAAATGTTTCACAGTACAGATTAAACCTCTCTATCATGAGGGAGACGAGCACTGCGCTACATTACGTTACAGTTCAGATCTGCGGAGAGTCGCTCCAATTCGCAGAAGGAATTTCCGTATTCCTGAGTAATAGAAAAGCATTTGATGAATAAATGCTAGAATAAAACAATAACATCTTCATGCAGACAAGTGGTTAATGGACACTCCACTAGAAAAGTTGCACACTGCAGTTTTAAAGCGATAATATATAGCAAAAAAAAAAATTAAGACAAAAATGAATTAATACATAAATAAATGAATAGTTTATTATTATTCAAACCTGCAAATACAGGGTCCTACACGAGAACGCTTGCAGCTCAAAACGACAAAATATTTTATCAGAAGTGCCTTTCGTTTAGCCAGGCTGGTGCCACCTAGTGCCTCTAGGTCAGGAATCAAAATACAGTAGACAGTTTGCAAGAACCCCGGACGTTCAAGTTCGGGCTCCAGCCGATCAGCGAAGAGCGATATATTCAGTGTTGTCGACGATTCCCGAGATTGAGGATTTAAAGCCGGAACAAAGAGAATGTTTGGTGAATTTCATCAAGGGCAAAGACGTTATTGCCTTTCTTCCTATGGAATCTGGGAAAAGCTTAATATACCAGTTAGCCCCAGCGGCGCATTACATACGTCACGAGCAAATGGCAGCGATTGGTTAAATGATAAAAAGTACCTGCCTAGCACTGAGCGAACGAAATCTAAGGCTGCGAGGTCAGATGGTTTGTACGAAGTGAAACCGGCTGATGAATCAGGCTACCTTTCATTTATTTATTTATTTATTTTATTTATTTATTTGAGACAGGGACAGCGCACAATTTTTACATTAACCTTAACAGGAAAGATGCATTGTACATCAGGTTGTAGCATCAGTGCTAATTTCCACCTGTAGTCCCTGGACGGGTTCATTGATTGATTGATTGATTGTATTTTGACTGACCTTGACTATCAACTGTTCTGGAGACCTGTAGCATGTTTTGGGTTGATGGGGGAAACCGGAGTGCCCAGAGGAAACCCATCCAGACACGGGGAGAAACATGCGAACTCCACACAAAAAGGCCCGAGTGACCCGGGGATCGATCTTGCTGTGAGGCATGAGTGCTAGCCACTCAACCACTGTGCCTTTAAATGGTGATGGCGTTTTTGGGGCTTAAAAACACAAAAATCTTAACTCTTTCCCCCATGAAGAACGACATTTGACGACCCCCCCTGTTCCCTTAATGACGACTTTTGACACCTCCGCTGTATCACTAAAGACGTGATTTGACGACCTTTAGAAATGGCTCGGTTTTTCACATTTAAACAGAGACTGTGATAGGTGGGGGCCACTACAACCCACACTAGACTGACCAATAGGATTCAAGGATATGTTTTCGCCGATTTTTTCCGAAGTTAATCGAAGTAGTGACGATGGTAGCTTCCGGAAAAAAACACAACACGAAACACGAGCAATGGAAAGATCGCGCTGCGGCGCACAGTTTTAGAAATAATGAGGAGCGGACGTATTTTATGGATAAGTTTAGAGAAAGTGACTTTTATAGATTTCAAAGTGATGATGAGGGTGATTATAAAGTGGAAAACAGCGATAGCGACGGACTTACAGAGAGTGAATCTTACGAAGATGAGAATGCCGCTGATGCGTCTGTGTGGAGTCCTGCGATATCCGAACAAACTATCCGGGCTTTATACTTGATTATGAACCAAAATTGCCCTGAAATCACTCGTGGAAGTCTGTTTTCTTTTATGCAATTATGCTCTATGGGTGTAGCCCTAGTAACATATGTATGGGTTGGTCCTAGTAGGCGTCCAGGGGGGAAAGAGTTAAACCACCCTCCTGAGTGGAAAAGTTGAATAGGCCCCACAGTAGGTCACTGCCCAAGATGCAAAACTCTGGTCCGATCTGCTCACGTCGCGTACACTTTTACTCCACATACATCACCGCCTAGTGTCACCACTTAGCCGCCTGGCATGCATACCCAATCGAATTCCACACACTTTTGCGTCACCGTATGCACGCAGATTTACTCCTGAAAATGCTTGTCTAAATGCAGAATAAAAAGTGAAGACGCGACGAAACTTTTGCGTCTTCTGTTCAGATCGTCATCATATAAATGTAGCCACAATCTAGATTTAAAAGTGCACTACGTAACTTTTCAATTGAGGGTTCATCACCTGCTTGTTTCTATGGAGATGTCATTGCTCTGCCTGGAATGTTCCACAGTGTGTCATTAAACAACTCTACCTTACATTTATTCAATTACAGGTGGTTTTATCTCTCAAAAATACCTAGAAAAACAGACATTCTGACTCTCCACAGATCTGACCTGTAACTCTGTCTGGTTTGGGCTCCGTGAAGACAGAAACGTTTAATACCATACTGTGAAACATTCCAGACAAAGCATTAACATCTCTATGAAGAAAAGCATTTAACGGGGACTCCGCCAGAAAAAGTGAGTTAAGTTTCAATATCCCCTCAAAAACATGTTCGTGAGAAAATACGAGAATGTAACATCTTATTGGTGAGTTGAAAATCCCACTTGGAGGCCTAAAGAAACTCAATTAGTTTCACTTTTGCATATGTCTAACAGAAAGTAACTACAGCTTTGAAATGAAATGCGAATGTTCCACAAACCAATCTCCAAGAATTAGCAATTCCCATGGGCCATAAGAGCACATATGTAATTTATTTAGAAAAACAGAGTCTTTGCTTTTGTTAACATTTAGAAGTCCTCCACTCAGTTGAAGTTTTATATGCAGAAGGATATAGCAGAATAATGAAGATAGACGACTGATGAGATTCATTTATTGTCAAACATTCTTGTAGTCTGTATAAGATAGTGTTTTTAGTGGATAACTAATACAAGGACTGGATGGAATATTTAAAAAGTGTCTCCGCACGTCTCCAACACTCTGGACCTCATTTCTTAGTTAACCAATGTCCAAAATTCTGGACTGTCCCTTTAAACGGAAGAGAGAACCAAGATATGTACTCAACACTCTACAGCTCAAATCTCATCACAGTGCAGAAAATAAATAAATAAATAAAATACAAATATACAAAAATACCCCAAATGCTAAGAAATTGTACAGAAATTGTAAAATATTGAGCCCCCAAATAGCAGTAGTAGTAGTAGTAGTAGTAGTAATAGTAGTAGTAGTAATAATAATAGTTCCACCTTTTATATAATGAACAATAAGTCCATATAGAAATTATTATGACAAAATAATAAATACCGTATTTTTTAGAATATAAGTTGCACCAGCCAAAAAATGCATAATGAAAAAAAAAAAAAAAAAAAACATTTATAAGTTGCACTAGACTATAAGACTTTTTTGGGGAAATTTATTTTATAAAATCAGAGACCAAGAACCGACATTTCATGTTGAAAGTCAAGTTCTAGTAATAACAATAGAACAGAGAACAACAGACTGTTAACGTCACATATGAACAGTTCTTCAGATAAACTATAACATAAACAACAGAACAGAACAAGTTTAACAAACTCTCCATCTCACTCCAAATCACTAAATCCATTCAATTCTTCGTCCTCTGTGTCACTTCTGAGCAACTCGGCCTCGACCTCCGGAGGTAAACGGAGCACCGCTTCCTCTTCTGTGTCGCTGTCGTCAGACTCCATGTCAGTTCCAGTTCGAATTATTCTGTCCTTTTCTGACTTGAAATTGTCCAGACTTTGTCTACCCGTCCAGTGACTTACAGGAAATTTGCATGGCTATTGTAATGCTGGTTGTAAGCATGAAATCTTCCTCTGCTCCTCCAGATGTGTGTTAAATTTACAACATGTTCCCATATATTGGAGCTTCCAGTGTTTTCATTAATTGATATTCAACTGACTTCTTGTACTCCCTGTTCTGTTTGAGCACATACAGCAGCCATGATGTTCGTATCTGTACTTTTGCTTTATATGTATATTCTCTGTGTGCACACGCCCATTCTACTTATTATCATAAAACTATAAACACTGATGGTTTTCTTTTGTCTGAGCCTCCCTGAGCTGCTCACAAAAATGTAACATGGAACATCCTGGTGTTATTAAACTTCTTTCACGTAATTATTCATCTTGCTATGGTGTCAATTCTTATCAACCACATTCTCCCGATAACACCGGTTGTCACACGTTTCAGATTTCACTACTTCCGCAGCTTGTAATTTGCAGAATATGAGTTTCTTTTGGGGGGCATTTGTGTTCAGTCTTCTCAGTTGTCTTATAGTTGTCTATCAGTGTGACTTATAGTCCCAACAATACGGTAAATTAAAAAATTCCTAAACATTTAGCTTTGACAGACAGTTGAGCGTAAAGTTATCTGGTAGTTTATCCATGACATCATGCGATCTTTGGTGTTTGGCTTTTGTTTGAGAAAGAACACATTCTCAACACATTGCAGCTCAAATCTCGTCAATTCCCAAAGAGTAACACCCACCTGCCGTGTCTGTTAAGTAAGAGTAAAAATGGCAAACGCTGTCTGCAAAATGTCAATGTACAAGAAGCTTGTCGAGACTATAGACAATAACGCTGTATACTTCCTGATTTTGTGTTTAAAGGCAAAAAAAAAAGTTGCTGAGAAAACCTTTTAAACCCAAACTTGAGACTTTTTAGACAGAGCCGAGTTTCCGATCCAATATAAGTCTGACATTTGAGACCCGCTGTGTTAATGCATCCTGAATGGAAGTACATCAGCCAACACTACGTAACAGCCTTCACCTGAGGACGCGGGTTTTAACTTTTAGATTTAAGCTTATCCTTATTTCACCAAGAACTGTGCAGTAGCTTCTCATGGCGTAACTCTCATTTCTCAAACTTTTTACTTATGCAACACGTATTTTGGCAATAAGAATGAATTCAAGTATAGTTCTTTTCTTATATAAGGTCTTGGCTTGAGTCCCCACACTGCAAAAAACTAAAATCTCACCAAGTTACAGATACTTGAATGAAGAAAATGTAACCTTGATTTGAGTTAAATTTACTAGAATTTATTATTGTGATTTTAATGTATTTCTTATTCTGTAAAGCAGTGGTCCTCAACCACTTGGCTTTCCTGTTTTAGTCCTGACTTTTTCTTTTGTTTTAACCATTTTGTTTAGACCTCGTTTAAACCTGGTTTAGTCCTTGTTTAGTCCTGGTTTGGAAATGGTTTAGTCCTGTTTTAGACCTGATTTACACCTGGTTGAGTCCTGGTTTAAATGTGGTTTAGTCCTGGTTTAGACCTGGTTTAAACCTGGTTTAGATCTGGTTTACACTTGGTTTAGACCTGGTTTAGATGTGGTTTAGTCCTGGTTTAAAACTGGTTTAGACCTGGTTTAGTCCTTGTTTAGATCTGGTTTAGACCTGGTTTAGTCCTAGTTTATTCCTGGTTTAGTGTAAGCGTGAAGACACGGGTCCACACAGCGTACAGGAGAAGGAATAAAACAGGCGCGGACCATTTCTTCAAATTGTGCTATACAATTGCTTTACCTACATTTTGTTACATAAAAGACAGGAAAAATAAGAAATCAATTCTACTGAAATCAAGTTAAATGTTCTTAATATGAGTAATTTAAAGTTATAGATATTACATTTTGTAGTGCAGACCATGTTGTGTAATTTTCTGTGTAAGGTCTGTTTATCCCATTGACCTAAAACACAAACAAAAGTCAGATTTTCAAGCTGTAGATCAGGGGTGTCAAACTCATTTTGGTTCGGGGGCCGTATCCAACCTACTTTGATCCAAAAGGGGCCGGATCAGAAAACTCATGTCATATAAACCCAAAAATAACAATAACTTCAAATATTTGTGCAGAGAAATGCAAATCTTTCACAGAAATCTTTTTTTCTCTTTCTTATTATAATATTATGAACAACTTGAAACTTGAAGAAAAATTCAATTTCAACACGATGTTTTAACAATAACTTGTATGCAAACAGGAATAAGTAAATTTTTGTTGTAAAATCCTGCACTCGGCTCTACTTTTCTCATGTTGAACATTTTTCTGATGAGGGTGTCACGGTCAACAGTCAAAACGATCGTCCTTTAAGAGCGTTTGGAAAGAGACAAGTCTTCATTTGTGCTGCACAGGTGGGAGGGGCCACGTACAGAGACGCTGCTATGCTGAGCCCCACAGAAAATTACCAATATTTTAATAGAAAATATTATTAAAATATTTTAGTAGAAAATCACCCAAGGGCCACATTAAAGGTCTTGGAGGGCCAGATCTGGCCCCTGGGCCTTATGTTTGACACCTGTGCTAAAGACTAAAAGACTAAAAGACTAAGAGACTATGAGACTATGAGACTAACAGACTAAACGACTATGAGACTAAAAGACTAAAAGACTATGAGACTAAAAGACTAAAAGACTATGAGACTAAGAGACTATGACACTATAAGACTATAAGACTGAAAGACTAAAAGACTAAAAGACTATGAGACTATGAGACTATGAGACTAACAGACTAAAAGACTAAAAGACTAAAAGACTATGAGACAGACTAAAAGACTAAAAGACTAAAAGACTATGAGACTAAGAGACTATGAGACTATAAGACTATAAGACTGAAAGACTAAAAGACTAAAAGACTATGAGACTATGAGACTATGAGACTATGAGACTAAGAGACTAAGAGACTAAAAGACTAAAAGACTATAACATGAACCTATAACTTGACCAAGTTAGGTTCAAAATCTAGACATGGGTCAATGGGTGCTACAGTTTGGTCACCCACTGAAGGCTACAAATTACCCCAGTAACATATGGATGGGTCAAATGCAGAGGACACATTCCCAAAATGGAAAAAAAAAATAATAATAATTCTATTACCATTGTGTACTTAATTGAGGCTTCAGTTGTATAAATTGATTTTTGCATGTAGTCATGTGAAGGTTGGCTGTTCGAATCCCGCCCTCGACATAAAACATCATTTGTTGAGCGGTCAGATCCACTGACCCACAGGTCGGCGGTGCGGACCCATCTCCCACAGATAAATGCTGTCGTTCGTGTCCTTGAGCAAGACACGTAACCTCCCACCTCGCCCCCATTGTCTGTGTGTGAATGGGTGAGTGGTTCTTTGATGTAAAGTGCTTCGAAGGCCTTGAGGGTGGAAAAGTGCTGTATAAAAATGTGACCATTTACCATTTCCCGTGTAATCCAGCGCTGCATTGTGTTTGAGACTTGAGTGCTCAGAAAATGCATGTTGTCTCCTACCTCCCCATCCTTACACCTGGACCTACAGCAGATCTTTAAAAAAAACAAAACAAAAAGCTCCAAAAAATAAACCAAAATCATATGAATGGAAATCTTCTGCGAGTTCTAAAGTCATTGGACCTGTTTCTATTACGAAAATAGACCTTTTAAGATCAATATTATAGGGATGTAATAATAATAACCGAAATATCGTGATATCGTATCGTCAAAAGTCTCACAATAATATCGCGGGCTGTCACAATATATCAAATCACAAGTTTCTTCTCTTAAATACATGGTTTTGTAGTAGCAACAGCTCATAAACATTGGAAACTACATATCCCATGATTCATTTCAGAGCAGAAAATATGAAGAAATATGTTTTTTTTTACTTGAATTCTTGGGATTATGACGGAAATAATTCAGACCAAAATCTCATCAAGGTATTTTAAAAGCAAAAAAGTGTTATATCAGCCTCTTCAAAATATCACAATCAATATCGTACCGTGAGATTTGGATATTGTCCCTACACTGTTACACTTAATGAACCAAACGTAAAGTCATGATCCATTTACGTCTATATTATAATATACCAGAAAACATTTGAGAATATACAGCATTAAGAGCTTTATCTGTTTAGTAAAAGCATCGTTTAATCATTCATCAGCTGGAGGTTGATCTGATTGAGCTGAGTCGCTGAATTTAAAATACTCCGTGTGCCTGGTGGGGGAGATATTAGAGAACACACGCTATGCAAAATGTACTTTTATTCATGCTATAATGCTGTACCCAAAAACTACTTTTGAAGCACCATGTACAAAGATTAAAAAAAAACAATAATATCAAAACTACTTTATGCCACTGACACAATAATCCGAAAACAGGATAATCCCAGTAAACCATAAACATTTACAAGAAAAAATGAGCCATAGTCATCACTTGAAGCGCCTGAAGTGACCCAAACCTGATTTTTTTTGCCCCTATGCTCCTGTATTTGATCTTTTAATGATGGTCTGAACGACACAGGTCAGATTTTTTTTCAAATGCGACCCAGGCCGATTAGATATGTGCTCCTAAAACTGATACATATCCGATCTGTTGACATGCGACATCAGTCCAAACGGTCAGGTCACATTCATCCCACCTACACGTCAGGCTCGGAGTCTAGTCAATGGAGGGAAAGCGAGATTAGTGAGTTCATTCATATTTGGGGGGATCGCTGTATTCAGGCCAAATTGGAGGGGTCTTTTTCAGAACCAGACGGTCTTTGAAATGATTGCTAAAGAAATGGCAGAGCGCGGATAAAGGTGGTCGTGGCTCCAATGTCAACAAAAAAAAAGAGCCTGAGAGCCAAATACATGGAGGCTAAAGACTCAAACAAACAGAGCGGCCGTGGATGTGTAACCTGTCCATTTTACCAAGAACTGGACTGTATTTTAGGAGAAAAGCCCGGCGTTTAGGCGACTTCCGTAAACACAGAGCTCGCTCGCTGGGTGTGACGTCGTCGTGTCCTCCAGTGCTCATGTGGGACACTTTTGGGGACGTTTAAAGTTCACACTGGAGATCACATACAAGTCACATTTAACTGGAAATGTGAACAACCTCACAAAAAAAATCAGATTTCACAAAAAAATCTGAATTGAGCGTTAAGTCCTGCAGTCTGAACGTAGCCTTCTTCGGTCTTTACAACCTTTCACAGCTCAAATTTTGTTGTATTAAAACTAAAAAAAAAACAACAACTAATTTTCCCCACTTTTACACACAAAAAATGTAGCCTGATTCATCAGCCGGTTTTACTTCGTTTCACATAGAAACCGTCTGACCTTGCAGCCTTAGAATTCGTTCGCTCAACAGTAGGCGGGTACTTTTATTTTATTTTTATTTAACCAATCGCTGCTATTTGGCCGTGACGTATGTAATGCGCCGCTAACGGGACTAACAGGTATATTAAGCTTTTCCCAAATCCCATAGGAAGAAGGACAATAACGTCTTTCCCATTGATGAAATTCACCAAACATTCTCTTTATTCCGGCTTTAAATCCTCGATCTCGGGAATCGTTGACAATACAGAATATATCACTCTTCGCTGATTGGCGCTAACTTGTACTTCCAACGTTTTTGCGAACTGTCTAGTGTATTTTGAGTCCTGACCTAGTTGCTGGATAGAAATTAAATTGAGCGGTGGCACTAGGTGGCGCCAGCCTGACTATACAGTTTCAGCTTTCATATACTGAATGGTCAATCGAGTTTTGGTAAATGGTCACATTTGACCATGGCACTCAAAGCGCATTACAACAAGGAACCACTCACTCATTCACACACACATTCACACACAGTGTACGCAGACACTGTGGGCAAGGTGGGTTAAGTGTCTTGCACAAGGACACAACAACAGCATTCGTCTGTGGGAGCTGGAATCACACCACCAACCTTCAGATCAGTGGGCGAATGCTCTACCAACTGAGCTACTGCCGCCCATTACTACTACTGCTACTACTGCCCGTTTTTATCATGACAGACCGGCTTCTCTTTGTATTTAGTTTAATTCACGCGTGTTTCAACAACGCATTAATCCAGAATCATCCGTTCACATATTGACTGTTTAGTTACATCGCAGGTAAAACTATGAACTTCCCCTGTGCTTTTTTTTTTTAAAGTCCACAAACCGTCCCCGGACTCATTCTGCGCTCAAACTCTTTTCACAACAAACGTATGGCCCTATTAGCATAGTATTCACAGGGGGGAAAGGACTTCAGTTGTTGACTTTCTAAATGTTAATTCCGTTCGCTGACTGTGGTGTTCTGTAAGGTAAAGTCAATAACCCGGTGTGTGTATCTGCGTGTGTGTGCCTCTCCGCAGGGACGTACGTAACCCAGGTAACGGCCACGGACGCAGACGACCCCACCTACGGCAACAGCGCGCGGGTGGTGTACAGCATCCTGCACGGACAGCCGTACTTCTCTGTGGAGGCCAAGACAGGTACGGCACGACTTCTCATTCAAACTGGGGTAGAGTGTAGAGACTGAGATGTTATCGCTGTGCTTGGGATGTTCCGCAGTGTGGCATTAAAGAGATATTGCGGAGATATTTGTGTTTTTAATTTAAAGGTGCGATGTTTACGTTTTCTGGAGGGTCCGTCAAGCGCTTTTCTCCGTGGAGGTGTTATCGCTTTGTCTGGAATGTTTCGCAGTGTGGCTTTAAACATTTCTATCTTCACGGAGACCAAACCGGACGAGTTTACAGGTCAGATCTGCGGAGAGGCGACCCCGCTCACAGTCAGAATTCCTGTATTTTTGAGCTCTAAAACCACCTAGAATTGAATAAATCTAAGGTAGAGCTGTTTAATGTCATACTGCGGAACGTTCCGGGCAGAGCAATGACGTATCCATGGAAACAAAGCAAAGGAAAAGTGTCAGAGTGCCCCTTTAAAAGATCCATATTGCACTATTTTCTGATTTTCTGAGTTGCGTTTTGTTTCATTCACACGTGTTTAACAAATCCTCTCAAACGGAAAACACTCTGTTCCACCTTGTGATGTCACGTGGTAATACAGGAACAGGAAGTGCTCCAATGAGTTTTTAAACTTCACTAGAATCATTTGGATAATTTCAGCCCTGGAATTAAGAAACTGTACTGATCAAAAGATAAAAGGGTAGCTGTAAAACTTGAAAATTACCACTACAGGACGTCACAAAGTTGAGCATTTTCAGCTTTGATGTAAACAATAAATAAAATCTGGAAGTGTGCTCTTGCATGCTAGTTGTTGCTGGATTTCTGTGGCGACAGAACACGCTCTGATCTTTGAAAGTTGTGAAATGTGCTCATAAAGTCATCACAGTGGATAATTCGGATGCTCTGAATGCGTAAAGGAAGTGAGGAACAATTTTGGACCAATTTTTAAATGAACTAGTTCTTATTTTCACATTTTTAATTCAGTAAAAAGACTCTTTACTGGACCCATTTTATGCTGTTTTCTAATCTATGTTGTTTCCTCATCGAAAATATACCTTTGTTGTTGTGTTTTATTTCATTCACACATGTTTAACGCACAAACCCTGCATATTTAGGCTTCTCTCAAACTGAAAACACTCCGTTCCACCTTGTGATGTCACGTGGTAATACAGGAAGTGCTTCACTGCATTTTTAAAACTCCATGCACCTTCACTAGAATCATCTGGATAATTTCAGCCCTGAATTCCCAATCTCTACTGAACTAAATGTAATTTGAAAACTGCCAATTCATGACATCACAAGGTGGAACAGAGCATTTTGTGTTTTGGAGATGTAGAGAGATTAAAAATAAAGAGAGCAAAACAACTCCAGGTTTGTTTTTGATAAAGCAACAGCATTATAACATGGCTTAAATCTCACAAGAGGTTTTTTTTTTCTTTATAGATGACCAAATTGTATCTTATATTTAGTGTTTTGTTCTCAAGAAGATGTTGTAAGCGTTTGGGTTGCCAGTTCCAGTGCTGAAATCCAGTTGGAACGTTCTCAGATCTCGGCCCTCACGACTTACACCCCAGCACTCGCAGCCAATCATTCATCACAGCTAATAGAAAAAAACAAAAAACAAAAACATTGTCAAACAAGTGCTCTTGCTGTGAGCGGACTGCTGCTGTGGAAGATTATAGCCGAAGCAATAACATCTCCATGGCGACAAGCAGGTGGCAGGTCCTACAAAGCGAAACGTACGCAGTGCACCTTTAATGGTTCCACATTACACACATTTCTGATCTCTGTTATAATGTTGTTTCCTCATCACAAACATACCTGGAGTTGTATTTTGTTTCATTCTCACATGTTTAACTCTTTCCCCCATGAAGATGACATTTGACGTCCCCCCTTGTTTCCTTAACGACGTCTTTTGACACCTCCGCTGTATCACTAAAGACGTGATTTGACGACCATGAGAAACTGCTCGGTTTTTCACATTTAAACAGAGACTGCGATAGGTGGAGGCCACTACAACCCACACTAGGCTGATCAGTAGGATTCAAGGATATGTTTACGCAGATTTTTTCCGAAGTTAATTGAAGTAGTGACGATTGCAGCTTCCGGAAAAAACACAACATGAAACACGTGCAATGGAAAGATCGCGGCGCTGCGGCTCACAGTTTTAGAAATAATGAGGAGCGGACGTATTTTATGGATAAGTTTAGAGAAAGTGACTTTTATAGATTTCAAAGTGATGATGAAGTTGATTATAAAGTGGAAAACAGCGACAGCAACGGACTTTCAGAGAGTGAATCTTACGAAGATGTGAATGCTGCTGATGCGTCTGTGTGGAGTCCTGCGATAAACGAACAAACTATCCGGACTTTATACTCAATTATGAACCAAAATTGCCCTGAAATATTTCAGTCTTTTTTTCCAAGATGCGATGTATGACAACAGACGCTTATGCGGAGCTCTGCGCATGAGAAAGTAACCAAGATAACAAATACTGAATACCCACTGACAGGGAAGAGTTTTATTATTATTATATTATTATATTATAATAAGCTAAATGGGTTGAATAAGTTAAATGGAAAAAATGTATTAGGTCCACACAGGTGTACAACAGCTAAAAACAGGTGTACACTTGACTATACTGTATCTAGTGATATGAAATCTGTTTAAATACTTTGACACAAAGTATATATATATATATATATATATATATATATATATATATATATATATATATATATATATATATATATATATATATATATATATATTTTTTTTTTTTTTTTTTTTATGAATATAGTACTCAGAACATGCAGATATCAGATGCTGAATGTAGTTTTTTGTTTTCGATTTTGCACCTGACCAGGTAAACTCTCATGTTCAGTGAGCTGTTATACACCTATAAATGAGTTGAATCACATTTAAACATCCATAAATGAAGAGTTCAGAGTCTAAGGTTTCCAGAGATACAAATATGTCTGTGTTACAATTCATGAGTGTAAAAATCATTTATAATCACTTGTGGAAGTCTGTTTTCTTTTATGCAGTTATGCTCTAAGGGCGGCCCTAGTCATATATGTATGGGTTGTTCCTCGTAGGCGTCCAGGGGGGAAAGAGTTAACGCATAAACCCTGCATATTTAGGCTTCTCTTAAAATGAAAACACTCCGTTACACCTTGTGATGTCATGTGATAATACAGGAAGTGCTTCACAGCATTTTTAAAACTCCATGCACCTTCACTAGAATCATTCGGACGATTTCAGATCTGGAATTGCCAATCTCTACTGAACTAAAGGTAAAAAAAAAAGGAGCTGTTAACTTGAAAACTCACAAGTTGGAACAGCATTTTGAGATTTGGACTAATAATAAAGGGTTACTCAAACATGTGTGAATGAAACAAAACTCCAGGTATGTTTTTTAATGAGGTAACAACATTATAACATGACTTAAACCTCACAATAGTCAATTTTGTGCAATAAATGACCTTTAAGTTTTAGAAAGTGTCACCAAATTTCAAGATGGACTAACTTTTGTTTCCGAAATTGCTGGAAAGATCCTTGCCCAATCTCGCACCTGCCCATGACTTCCTGGCCTCAAGCTGGAGGACGCTGAGGCGGTGGGCTCTTTTAAATCAATGGTGAAACTTGGCACTAATTCGCCTCCTCACCCTGACCCAGATGCCCTCCCACACGCAGGACTAAACCAGGCCCCGGTTCGGCGTAGCATCCAGTCATTCCCAATTTATTCCTGTGACACGTAGGCGCTCCCGGGACTGGCGCAAATGAACATGGATTTTCACCACAACTAGTTTTCATGCAAATCGGAATCAATAACACACGAGCAGCGGCAAATCACAGAATGAAGAAAAGGACCGACCGTTTACGATAATGAAGTTTGCTGTGAACTTGCCTGTTTGGTCCAAGATGAATTCACTTTATATTAGTCTAACAGAGAAATGGGCACGCAAAATGGTGGTTATTTCAGGATTCATAAAGTGTTTTTGGTGGTTTTGGTGATTAGGTCCTGACCAGAATTCCAGTTCAAGACATTGAGAAGGTCACTGAGGCTGAACTGTGCGAACCAAGTGAACCTATAACCTCTAAAGAACTCCAAACTTTACAGTAAAGCATAAAAATAGAAATAAAAGTAGTTCGGAGACAACTATTAGATGATATAACATGTCCAATGTAATGTAATTCCCACATTATTGCACCTTTTTTGACATATGTGTTCTATTCTTGGGTTTCAGAGTGACAAAAAAGTGAACACAGTTCCCATAGAAAATAACGATTTAAAACTAAATATATTCTGAATGGTGAAAAGCACTTAAAGGGATGCTATAAAAGGGAAGCTGAAACAAATGAAAACCCACCAAATATCAATATTGAAACCAGACGGAGAAGCAAAGTTAAACCTTCCTTACTTGAATGGTCTTGATTTAACTGAATAAATATAAGACTAGCTGTACATTTTTACTACCGTTGTGGTGTGAAAATTAGCATTAAAGGTGCATTGTGTAACTCTTCTGGTGAACCTGATTCATCAGCCGGTTTCACTTTGTGGAAACCATCTGACCCCAAAGCATTAGGATTTGTTCACTCGACGTAGGCGTTTATTTTTTATTTTTTATTAACCAGTCGCTGCTAATTGGTCGTGACATATGTAATGCACCAAACCCCATAGGAAGAAGGGCAATAAAGTATTTCCCCTTGATTAAATTCACCAAATATTCTCTTTGTTCCGGCTTTAAATCCTCGATCTCGGGAATTGTTGCCAACACAGAATGTCTGTCTTCGTCTACATCCATCTCGACCGCTTTGTTTACTGTTGTACTGTTCCACAAAAGGGACCCAGACAGATGCTTGAGTTTGACGTCATGGCTTCACAGCTCTTCACTGATTGACCGGTGTGCAGTTTACAACTTCCAGGATTTTTGCAAACCATCTAGTGTATTCCGATTCCTGACCTAGTTGCTGGAGAGAAATGAAATTGAGCAGAGGCATTAGGTGGGGGCAGCTTGGCTAACATTAAACACCCCCGTGAAACTTTCCCGCCCCTCAACAAAATCTGAAAAATCCTCCAGAGTGAACAATGCCTGGTGGGTTGGGGGGAGTGGGTATGGGGCAGGCTCCGGAGCGATGATTGACAGCCACAACAATTCAACAAGGAGCAGACCGGTACGTTCCATGTTGGACATGGAACAGAGCGGACATTTGTGCTCGGATCATGCTGTCTCGTAATAACCTGAGTCTGACTCATTGGCGGCTGTTAGTCTAACCTGAAAATTCTCATGTACTGGCCATAGTTGATCCTAAAAAGACCGTTACAGAGCTTGCTTTTGACCCCAAAAATCACCTTTTTAACAACTATGCACTAAAATGCCAAAATAAGGCCAGGGATAGGTATACATTTCTATTTTAGACCCATTTACACAACTAATCAGTAGTGGGGAAAAAGTGTTTTTGGTGTTTAGTGGCCCTTTAAACATTTCTATCTTCATGGAGACCAAACCAGACCAAGTTACAGGTCAGATCTGTGGAAAGGCAACCCCGCTCACACTCACAATGCCTGTTTTTCTAGGCATTTTTGAGCTGTAATTGAATAAGCGTGAGATAAATGTAAGACAAAGCTGTTTAATATCATACTGTGGAACATTTAAAGCAGAGCAATGACAAAAAAATGACATAGTGCACGTTTAAGGCTTTCCTTTAGTGTCAAAATTAAGTCTGAATACCTCTGAACGGTAAGACTTTGAGTTACATCTATCTATACATACCACCGCATTATAGTCTTTCACGTGACTCCATAGCTCACATAAAAACCCTGCATTTGCCTTTTTTTTCAGTCTTCATTTCATTCCACTCTGCCCTCATATCTCTAACACGAGTATTCCCATAAACCATATCATCTCCGACTCCTCTCCCCCACCTGGCTCTAACAGCAGGCGTTTGGATCTGGTCTCTCTTCTGCTCTATATGCAAATAAGCAGGTGCACCAAAAACCGCCCCGAAATGATCTTTTTCCATTTGTTTTTTATCTGTGCGTGTAGGCGGGAGCAATGAAGTCGCACTCACTGAATTATAGCCCAGGAAAGTTCGAGATTGGCGAGTGGCCGCGAGTGTTGGAGTTACATTGTAAATCAGCTGTTAGTCTTTAAATGTCAGCGGGACTCCTCTCCCCGTGTCCCTGTGATAACGATCAGTGCTGCGGCAGGAGAAGAAGTCTATTTGAATTTAAAGCAGCTCGTATAAAACATGCAAAAGTGCTCACGTTTTGACAAGGGGTCCATTAAGCTAATGTCTCGCACAATGATAGTAGTACTTATTTATTTATTTATTAAAGCTGCAGTGTGTAACTTTTTAGTGAAAATAGAGCCAAAAAAATAAGGATGTTTTTAATGTTTACTTTTTTGGACTACAAGGCGTACTTAACATTCTTTATTTTTTTTCAAAAATCAACAGTGTGCCTTTTAATCCGGTGCGCTTCATGTATTAAAGGTTGTATGGAGGATTTTTTTTTTGTTTCAAGTTGTCAATGATAGCATTATAGAGGTGCAGTAGCCTTGTAATTATGATGACCAAAAAAAGAGAATAAAAATTCATCAACTCTGGACGTGGTGGGGCTAAACATTTGCCAATAGATAACGACACTGCCTCGTTATCTGTGAGCTGACAGGCTGTCAATCAAACTCCCTACGTTTCTAGCGTAACTGACTTGCCTGCGCGCTGCTGCCGTTACGTGGTTTGCGTACGTCTGTCACGCAGTCCACAGACGCAAGCCGCACAGACGCTGTTTACTCCACCAACGCAACAGTTCTTAGCGGCTTTTTTTGACCTATATCTTCCTCGCAGTTAGCACAAAGTTTGTTGCAATGGCGACAAGAATCCAGGAGCAGTTCGCCGCAAAAGAAAGTCAGTTTTTGAGGTCGCTGAAAGAAGAAGACAAGGGGAAAAGCAGCGAAGCCAAACTAAGGTGATTCTTGAAGATTCATTCCAGCGATGGCGCGACTGAAGCAGACGCAGGGTCTAAAGACTGACGCACTGGTCCACAAATTACTCCTGGACAGGTCACTTCTGCTTATTATGAAAACGTACTTTATTTCCAAGAGCTAGACAAACATTTTTTCAGGACACAAAAGCGATATCCTATGTCTGAAAACGTAATTTTCAAGGCAAAGAAAGAGTCCGCTTGCTGCTGCGTGTTGTAGCTAGTTCATTCGCACTGAATCTCCGCGCACCCTTCTCTGCACCCCTTTCCTGCTCCTCTCCCCGCTGCCCATTCCGCTCATCCCCCTGCTCCTCACTTCTCCGGGCACGGAATCTCCGCTCACCGCTTCTCTCTCTCTCTCTCTGTCCTGCTCCCTGCTCCGCTCTTCTCCCTGCTCCTCACTTCTCGTCCGCGCACGAAATGTCCGCGCACCCGCTCCCCCCGCTCCTCACTTCTCCGTCTTGCCTAACCAACACTGTAGTTAGTTGTTTACAAGTCACGTGCAGCTCACCGGCTGTAAACAAACCTGTTTCTGGCGTAAGGAGGAGGCGGGAGGAGGCGTTTCTACGTAGGAGCTGTAGGGGGGGGGGGGTTTCACGCATGCGCAACATTTGAAAAAGGACAAACAGTCGCTGGATTTCTCGTTCCTTGGAAAATCCTCTATACAACCTTTAATTGTGGTTGTGCTTACTGACCTCGAACCGATTTTATGTGGTACACAGCGCTAAAAAATAAGTCAAAATGTTGTAGTACGACTTTGGTAAGCTACGAAGCCGCACCTCTTGATGGATTGTTGCAGCATTACGGCTACCGCACTCAGGAGCCTTGCGGAGTTGTGTCCTTTAGTCCGACAGAAGCTGTTTTTTTTCTGCTCTTATAGTTTATGCAAATGAGTCATGTGGCTTTAAGTTTTGTTTCTGCTATTTGCCCGATGAAGGCCTAGTGCCGAAACGTTGCACAGTTTGTCCTAATAAATCTCACATTTTGCAAGTAAAACTGTGTGCGGGATTTTTCTCTATCTTCTTTTAAATTTTGTTTCTGTAAAACCTAAACAAATGTGCGCAAAGCTGCATTAAACACATTATTACTTGATGTATATTTGAGTCGTCTTCTTAGAAATTAAAGAAAAACACTAACTTAAATTATCCGCTCATGTTCACATTCATAATCCACATTCAACAAGACAGGGGGCGCGACGCCGGGCGAATTACGCCACGATCTGCCGGTGGATCGTGGACTCCCGGGCTGAGGGATCAGTCTCAAGTGTCGTCCGTTTGTTTCAATTAATGCGCTTTATAATACGGTGTGCCTTATGTATGAAAATAAACGAGAGAATTCAGCTTTATTGATATTGTGCCTTATAATCCGGTGCGCTTCATAGTCCGAAAAATACGGTATGTTTTGTTTTCATTGCACCGAATAACATAGAAAAACATACGCTGAGCAAGCTTGCATCTCCACAAATGTGACTCTTATTTTGGAGAGGCTCCACTTGTTTGTTTCCATGGGGACGTTGTTACTTTGGCTGTAATATGTATATAACAGTATGGCATAAAATGTATCTGGAAATGGTTCCAATGTACATTTTTAACTTTTTATTTCCATGTATAGCTTTTTTGGAGGGTGGTCTGCCATCTGATTGTCTTCATCGTGATATTAGTACTTTTGTTACTGTGATTAGGTTCGACTCTCCACAGATGTGACCTGTAACTGGACCCAATAGCGTTGAATATTTTGCTTTATCTTCCTAGAGATAGAGATAAGTTTAATGCCATATTGTGGGATGTTCTAAATACAAAGCAAAAGCATCGGCCATACGAATGTTGTGACTTGCTCTCTACATTCATTGGTCTACTTGGTCCAGGATTGGTCCTGATGTAGACCTGGTTTAGTCCTATTCTAGTCCTGGTTTAGTTCTGGTCTAGTCCAGGTTTAGTTTTGGGTTTAGTTTCAGATCAGTGTAATACTTTTGATCCTTTTGATATGAGGCATGTGCAAGAATGAACTACTGAATGAATAATTTCTTAATCAGAACTACAGAGGAGATGCTGTAGTCCACGTTTAGACCTGGTTTAGCCCGAGATTAAACCTGTTATACTCAGAAAACCACATCTTTTCTTTGGTAACACTTGGTTTGGAGAGTTTACAAGCCCCTGTAATCGTGTTTTACGTTTTGTGCATTGTTAACTTACCATAAATACAACTCTGGTGAAGTTTGTTGGGTTCTAGTTTAAGTTTCTAATCAATGTGAAAGAGCAGGTGAGTTCTTTCCCCCGTCTGTGGGAGTCAAGTGTATTTCAGCCTTTAGCTCAGACTTTGAGGGTGCCCAGACATCTGCCGGAGGGGAAACGCGTCCTCTGGGGTCAGTCTTTAGAGGTTAAACATTTGTTCTGAAGTCTTTGCTAAAAAGTTTGCCAAATGCTCCACTAGCAGCGGTTTCCAATGGTTGAAAATGTTCATTCAAAATAAACTAAGAAGTTCACTGTGCTGATAGCCGATATAAAAGCTGATATATTTAGTGATGTAAAAATTCGCTATAAATATTCAATTGATTATAAACCTTAGGTCTGGCTCTACTGGATTTTAAATTGGGTTTGTTTAGGTGACATTTATTGTTATTTTGCCTCTTTACAGTCATATTTAAAGACAGTAGGTCGGCCTAATGGCATTTTTGCATCACATTCTAGCCAGTAAAGAAAGTAAACTAAACTACCACTAGAAGCCTTTGAGCAGTAAATGCCTGTGCACTGCGATAATTAATTCTGTGTAAATGTTGATCATTCACACCTCTATTCACAGCTCATTTACAGATCAATGCAGGTCCAAAAACATATATACAGCCACTATAATCACTTTACACTAGGCCAGTGTCAGAGAAAACAGGCTGTTGATGTGTGAGAGCTACAGCAGCTTAGAGCTAAACAATGAGAAAGAACCAAAAGAAGCTTCAAAAACCGACACATTTGCATCACGCACCGCTCACACAGACACCTACAATTTTCACTCATAAGTGTCGTTTCAAGCCTGACTCCAAACGATTGTCCGTAAATATAATATAATCCAGTGTGTTGACAGCAGCTGCGTGTGTAAACAAGAGCATGTGAGTAACGTGAGTCTGGTGGTGCGTTCAGGAGCAGTACGGTGTCCACAAACATAGACAAATTACTTTGCAGATAATATTGTTACGGTGACACATATTAGGACATTTTTCTGTCTGTAAATTGGATTAAATGAACATAATGTAGAGAGACTAAGCTTCATAATAAGGTATAACATGCCCATGTGAATTAAAGGCCCATATCGGCAAGATTTAGGCCGATATGTCTCCAAGTACCGATATCAGCTGATAATATCGACAAACACATATATCGGTCAGGGCCTACATTTCTCATGGGTTGGTGGTTCTGATGCTTTTGCTTTGCCGGAAAAGTTCCACAGTACAGCATGTAAGTTAAATTTCTCCATGGAAACAAGCAGGGCATGCAGTCTGGCCAAGTTATAAGTGAGATCTGTGGAAAGGATTTCAAGGATTTATCAATTTTATTTTTAATTAATAAAACACTTTAATTGAATAAATGTTAGATAAATACATTTTATACCAAGCTGTATCGGATTGCAGGCAAAGTACTAACATCTCCATGGAAACAATCTTTCACCAACTGGCCAATCCTTCACCAGAAATGTTACATAGTGAACTTTTGCCCTAAATTTGCCTGAACATTTTGCTATCTATTTATATATCACCAGGTTGGTGGTTCAAATCCTGCTGTCACCTCATGTTTACAAGAAAGACGTGCTTGTCTCCATGGAGATTTTATTGATTTTCCTGAAATGTTCCATGATATGACATTAAACGCATCTATCTAGCATTTATTTATTTATTACTGGTGTTTCTATTGCTCAAAAATACCATAAATCTCTCCGTGTATAGGGTTGCCTCTCCACAGATCTGACCTGTAATGTAGCCTTATACTTGTCTCCTTTGGATAGATTTAATCTCTACTGTGGAATATTCTAGACCAGACATGTCAAACTCAGGCCCTGGGACCAAATTTGGCCCGCGATATAATTATATTTGGCCCGCAAGATCATATCAAATATGTATTAGAGCTGGTCCACTGGCTACAGAGATATTATTTATTTAAAATTGTATTATTATTTCATATTATGCTTGTTCTAGATTCAGTGTTTAAGCAAAACTATTATTAAACATTTATTTTAATAAGAAAAGGTTTAACATTACACATCTCGAAAGAAGAGAAAATATGCAGATGTTGAAATTTAAATATTTACTTTGGCCCACGACTTAGTCCGTTTTAAATTTTGGCCTCTGTGAATTTGAGTTTGACACCCCTTTTCTAGACAAAGCATTAACATCTCCATGAAAACAAACAGGTGATGAACCCTCCACCAGAAAGGTTACACAATACACCTTTAACTAAGAGTAAAAGTAAGCTGCTAGAAAAGTATAATTCCTTTAAAAAGTCACTTGAACTAAATGTAACTGAGTACCACCCATGTCTGCTTATACCACCCTTTTTCAGTTTTTTTTTATTTTTTTTAACAAGAATTAGAAATTAATTAATTAGAAGGTTGCATGAATCTTTTATCCCATACAAAATTCGCAAACATCCATCTAGAATATATTACAGGTGACAGGAGGAGTCAGCTAAGGTCTCATTTTAAAGTCGCGAAGGCTTCTGCTCACGAATAGGTAAAAAAGTGATTAATCCACCACATCCACAAAGAGCCTTGGCCAAAAATACACCCTCCTATCTCGCACAGCTGCTGAATACATTACAATAATTATACAGTGAAACAAGGCTATCAAACTCTGTCAGTTTCAAACGATATCCCCAAATGAACAGTCCCCGAACAGCGAGAGACGCAGGATCTGGCATATATTAGTAAAATAAAAGAAACAAAAACGTAACTCCAGGGACGAGTATAGAATCAGTGGTGAAGATGTCCTCCCAATACAGTGTTGGCGAATAATTTATCTGATTTATCTGACAGGTGCGATGGGAAAGGTCAAAGTGAATCAGCAGTGTCTCGTAAGGCCCCCACACACTACAGGATTTTTCGGTCTTAAACGATTTTTAAACGTGCGGCAAAAAGCACACATCATTGACACGAGGAGAATCTTAGGAGACTTAAAATCTTCAATCTGCAGTGGGAAAGTAAAGGAAAAACAACTCGCTTTGAGACTCTTAAGTGTTCAAAAACTCAAGTACAATCAAAATAGTGTTATTATTATTTGTGAAATGTGGTGCATTTCTTCAGATACATGATGTTTAAATCATAAAAGATTGGCAATAAAGTTCACAAGAAGTAGAGTCACTATCTCTAATCTGCAGCTTCACCTCGATCCCTGCACTGTGTGGATGTAAACAGACACACATGAGGAACTACTCTGGCCTTTTTACTTTTAAAGAACGCCTCAGACTGGATTCACAGCGCTGTTTTGTGGACTGAATGTCATTATTTCTGGAGCCACCAAGTGACTCCGCTCAATTTCATTTCTCTCCAGCGACTAGGTCAGGAATCAGAATACACTAGACGGTTCGCAAAAACCCTGGAAGTTGTAGACCGCGCACCGACCAATCAGTGAAGAACTGTGAAGCCATGACATTAAACTCAAGCACCTGACTGGGTCACTTTTGTGGTACAGCACAACAGTAAACAAAGCGGTCGAGATGGATGTAGACCAGGGGTGTCCAAAATTTTCATCAAGGGCCACATATCTAAACACAGACGAAGCAGAGGGCTGATCGAGGGCCGGAGACTGGTTCTCAGTACAGTGAATAATTGAAATATGCATGATTAACACGTTAGAATGAGCCATCAGTCCTTTATTCATGCTACGATCCTTAAAACCACACATGAAATATTAAATAATAGCTTTATCAAGGTAGATTTTCAGAAAACTTGCAGTAAAAAGTAAATTTTTAATTGATGTCAATTAATGTGGGCCAATTCACCTGAAAGCCTAAAGGCCAAGAAAAATTTGTCTGAGGGATGAATTTGGAACACGGAATGTAGTTTTCCAGTTCGATCGAGGATTTAGGGCCGGAATAAAGAGAATGTTTGGTGAATTTTATCAAGGGAAAAGACGTTATTGCCCTTCTTCCTATGGGATTTGGCACATTACATACGTCACAACCAAATATCAGCAACTGGTTAAATTTTAAAAAGTACCATATTTAAGTCACACTTTTTTCATGGTTTGGATGATCCTGTGACTTATACTCCGGTGCCACTTATATATTAAAATGTTCACGCTGACGTGCTCTAGGCTTGTATCTGCTACTACTACCAGGGTCACTTTATGGCTCTACTGTGCATGTCTCCCGTCGAAAAAGCCGCTGTCCTGCTGCAAGTAGTGAAATATTCAGCCAAAAATGGTAATTGAGCAGCAGAATGAAAGTTTGGAGTGAGCGAGGAACTTGTGAGAGACTGGCGAACACAACTTCACGGCAACCAGGAGGATGCACCATGCAGCTTTCCTGGAAGTCACCGGATGGATGGACAAAGCCTGGACTTCAGTGACAACCGAAACCATCCTGTCGGGATTCAGAAAGGCTGGAATACTTCTAACTGATGCGACGTATACTCCGGAGCGACTTATAGTCCGAAAAATACAGTACCCGCCTACCGTCAAGTGAACAAATCCTAATGCTGCGAGGTCAGACGGTTTCCGCAAAGTGAAACCAGCTGATGAATGAGGCTAAGATGCTGCAGTTTATATTTACAGTTTTACGAGAGGTGTGTGTGGGACGTGTATAAGATTGTGTGACTATATATGTGTATGTGTGTATACCAAACCATATACTTAGGGGTCCAGTCAAGCGGTAACAGAGGGAAACGGGCAGATTTTTTACATTCAAATAATTCTTATTCAGAAACTATTGGGACTATTGAAATAAGTAAGATATCAGAATGTAGGAAAGAGTTACACTCCAACAGGGTAAAGTGGGCAATAAATACAAACAGTGATAACTAGCGGTTCTCACTTACATATCCTTAACAAACTGGTTTGAATATTTGCTTCATATAGTTTTCTACCATATGGTACAAGATTAGGTTGAAAAACCTCTTACTTTTTGAGTAATGAGATTTTTTATTAAGAAAGGTCATGGTCATGGTAACGGAGGGAAAAGTAACGGAGGGAAAATTGTGCAAACAAGTAGAAGGTGCATGATTTTACATAATTTGTCGCTTTTTTCTTCCGAATACTTTAATATTACTTCAAAATGAAAGGAAACTATTTCTGTAAAATATGTCAGTCCTTCCAAGCAAAATTTTATCATTTTAAATACTTTTTTTTTTTGGAAAAATCATGTACCTTCATCAACAGTTCAAAGATGGAATAACACAAGATATGATGAAATACATCCAATTTATTTACATGATTTGCAGGTCTTTGAAATCTGGGAATAAATTTTGTTCCATGTTTCATACATGGTCTGTTTAAAACGTATGTAACTTTAGAACCATAAATGGTACAGAAAAAAGGTCAACACTTTCATAAACTAGAGTACATATGTATCTGTTGAATACATTTTTATATCAGATGCATTAACTTGAATTTTTGGCCTTGCTGTAAACTTCTGCTTGACCGGGCCCTTAGGCAGGTGTTTTTTTCCTGCACTCATAAAAGTTGAGTTTAGTTTTTTCCTTTAAATACATTTTCTGCCATCTTGTATTTTATATGTTAAGAGTGTACGGCAAAATAAGTGTAATGTGTAATTTTTGTGTTACTCATAAGTCATTGTATTCATGATTATGACAGTTGACCTAAGAAAATACATCAACTTACTAATGAACCTGCTTCAACTCTCATATCAGCCAGTGTGAAAATGCAATAGGAAAGTTACAACATCTATTTATCTGTCGTCAAAACCGGGATAAAACGGAGTAATGTGTAATTTATTTGAACTGCGCCATAGCTCTGAATATGGCGTCCTGGTGGTGGAGAAATGTCATTGCGTTTCTCGATGTATCAAAATGTCAAGGCGAGCGAGATTTGAGGACAGGATGTGCTGACAGAATAAACGGCTGTGGGAAAAATGCAGTGACTTTGGGGGACTTTGTTTGGAGCTGATCGAGTTAGCAGAAAGTACAGATGTCGCTGTAGTAAAGGGAGGGAAGGGTAAAGAAGTTTAACTTTGATACAGCTTCTGACTAGAGTTTGTGATTTGAACACTCTCAAAACTTTGGCAAGCTACAGAGGCGAGATAGGCCGATGTATAGGTTGGTCGATATATTGTGCCGATATTTGCCCTTTTTAGTGCATTGACTATCAGACATAAATCTCCAGTCGAACCGATATTTTGCGTGGCCTAACCAGCAGCCTAAATATGCATGAAAACAAACACACATAAAGCTTTATTTGGAAACATTAGTGCAGTGTTTCCTTTTTTTTTTTTTTTTTTTTTTTTCTGGGGACCAATTCATCGCAAGCCAAGTCAATAGACATTATTTGTAAATCACAAAATAAATTCATGACCATTATTGAACATTAATGAGGATATTTTATTGTTGCCTGAGTGATCGTGTCTCTCTGAACAATTAGTATTACCGTATTTTTCAGACTATAAGGTGCACCAGATTATAAAACACATTAAAAGAAACAAACACTTCAGACTTTTTTATTTTTTACAAGGAGGACTCAAATATAGATTGAGTAATAATGTGTTTAATACAGCTTTGCGCACATTTGTTTACGTTTTACAGAAAAAAAAAAAAAAAAAAACTTAAAACCACATAGGTAATTTGCATTAAAAAAAAAAAAATAATAATAATAAAACTGCTCGTTCCTTGTGCGCTGATGTGGTCAGCTTCTGTCGGAGGAATTCCTAATTCCATGTCCTGGTCCTTGTTTAATTGTATTTAGTTTGCAGCTTCTCCTCATTTTGTTAGACTTAAATCTGAGCAGTTGAGTTGATTTTTTTCTAGTCCCTTTTTTAAGACCTTTTTTAAATAACATTACAGACACAACTAGCCACCTTTTTGTTGAAAATCAAACCACAACCACCTGTCTCTTGACATTTTACCAATTCTCACCTTGTGCAAAAAGTTAATTGATTATAACACTTTAATTGGTCAGACTTCCTCACAAAGAAAACCAACTTAAAGTGGTTCAAGTTCAGGGCTATCTATCTACTACAAATTATAATTTAAGAAAAGATCACCAAATAAAGAAATAAATAAACATAAAAAAGACCAAGGCTGCAGAATTAGTCACTGGTTTTTTAGAGTACACTGACAGCCAGCCATTCATACTAAAAGCAATGCAGATTAATGGATGAGTCACACGGAAAAAGTCAGTGAATTAAAGGATGGACAAATTGTAACTCTTAGAAGTGCTTTTACTAATTCACTTTCCTAGTATCAGCTAATTTAGATTCAAAATTGTAAGTGGTTTATAGAATTGTTGAAAAAAAAGAATAAAATGTACCTGTCTTCCGTTCTGTTTGATGTGGGTTACGGTTATAAAAATAAAATATGATGAAAATGGCGCCTGTTTCAGATGATGAGAGGGAGATTATGCAATTTCACTGCAACTGTATCAAACTGTGAAAGGTGAGCTGCTGCTGCTGCAAAAGAATGTAAGAACCATGTGATGTTTTGTGTTTTCTAAATAGGATTGTACCAGTACGGTCAGTGACAACTATTTTTTTTTCACAACAAAGTGGAAGTCCCGCCCAGTAGGGGTGCAGAACTTCCGGTTAATGGTTTTCTATGGCAAAATGTGTGTGGAAATGTCTCACGTATTCTCCACCAGCTTCATAAATCTGCCCCATCACCAAATCTTCAACCAATAAGACCGAGTTCAAGATCCTTCAAGACCAAGTCCAAGGTCCTTCAAGGCCGAGTCCAAGTTCCTTCAAGACAAAGACAAGACCGAGTCCAAGCTCCTTCAAGACTGAGACAAGACCGAGTCCAAACTCCTTTAAGACCAAGTCCAAGCTCCTTCAAGCTCGTGACAAGATTGAGTCCAAACTCCTTCAAGACCGTGACAAGACCGAGTCCAAACTCCTTCAAGACCGAGTCCAAGCTCCTTTAAGACTGAGACAAGACCAAGTCCAAACTCCTTTAAGACCGAGTCCAAGCTCCTTCAAGACCGAGTCCAAGCTCCTTTAAGACTGAGACAAGACCGAGTCCAAACTCCTTTAAGACCAAGTCCAAGCTCCTTCAAGCCCGTGACAAGATTGAGTCCAAACTCCTTCAAGACCGTGACAAGACCGAGCCCAAACTCCTTTAAGACCAAGTCCAAGCTCCTTCAAGACCGAGACAAGACCAAGTCCAAGTGCCTTCAAGACTGAGACAAGACAAGTCCAAGCTCCTTCAAGACTGAGACAAGACCAAGTCCAAACGCCTTCAAGACTGACACAAGACCAAGTCCAACTCTTTAAAACTGAGACAAGACCGAGTCCAAGCTCCTTCAAGACCGAGACAAGACTGAGGCCAAGCTCCTTCAAGACTGAAACAAGACCGAGTCCAAGCTCCTTCAAGACCAAGATAAGACCGAGTCCAGGCTCCTTCAAGACTGAAACAAGACCGAGTCCAAGCTCCTTCAAGACCAAGATAAGACCGAGTCCAGGCTCCTTCAAGACTAGACACAAGACTGAGTCCAAGCGCCTTCAAGACCGAGACAAGACTGAGTCCAAATGGGTTCAAGTCCAAGACTGTAAAAAAAAACAACTGTCTCCTGGCCGGTCTCGAGTACTTTGTCAACAAAGGATAAACATTCTTTTCATATAGAATTTATTTAACTATCAACATAAAAAAGATGAAAATCTAAAGGCGAATGTGAAAGCAGAGACTTGGATATAAATAAAAATTTGACTTTAATCAGCTTTATTTTAACACAATCTGACCAGAAAGAGATGCTTCGAATTTGCTGAGTTGAAATGAGTTGATTGTGAGTTTTTTTGTTAGTTTGTTTTTTTTTTTTCCTCTGTTTGCAAATCTGTTCATTTTGTCACCACGGTAGCTGAATTTTCCACCAATAGACATACATGTAGAACGCCTCCAACGTGATGTCGCCGCAAGAATCAATAGTCCTGTTTTTTGTCCTGGTCTGAACCCGGCTTGAACCAACGCAATGCACCAAACCTTTAGAACTGCTCAGCGAGTTTAAGATCCCACGTTTGACAGAAATATAGATTGTAATATTCCATTGAATCAAAATCTTGGCGGCGGTATCTCCTTTTCCGTTCTAAAACAAACAAAATATGCATTCATCGTGAAAGTGCATCTCGTATAAGTCCAACACAACACATGCTACACCTCATTGAGAACAAGTGGAGTGAGTCTGAACTTGAGACAGCTCCTTTTGTTGACTCTGTTGTGCTTTTATTATTATTGTGTGTGTGTTTGTGCTCAGAACAAACATTGGTAAAACTGTCATTCTACATTTCACAGTTCAGACATCACATGAAACTTTAAACAGTCCGGTGTAATAAATGCTGTTTCAATCAGATGCTCCGGAGGAACTTTTTCGCTTGTACTTTCACCTGATTTGACAAAGACGTACAGTATTTATTAATTTATTCATTCGTTCTGATCTTTTATGCATCTTATACTCACTCTTTGTAAAACTACAGTCCATACCGAACTCTACACCATGTAACTTGGATTTCATATTTTTTCTATGTAAACATGGTCAACAAGAGGAATTCCAATGATATTTGACAGTTCACAGACTCAGGAGAATCCATCTGGTTATCCGACTATCGCTGATGTGATCGTTTTAGATTTGGGCGGAGCCGAAGGTGAAGCGCCCAGTTACCCCAAAACAAACATTTAGTGAATATACAGCAAAAACGTGTAGAGGGTTAGTGCTTTGTGCATTTGTGGACACTTTGACAAAACCTTCAAAGAGTGGGTCTGAAGCCGTATCATGTCTTCACCCGATTTCAGAGAGCATGATTGATAGTTGGATTAACCAATCAGAGAGATGCATGCTCTGTTTATGTTAAATAACAAATACTGCTTATACATAAAAAAAATTGATAAAAAGAGCATAAATAACTGGGTAACAGAGCAGGTTTTTACAGAATCAACAATAGGCGAGTTTTAGCTGACGTCATTGTTATTAAAAGCCCGCGTTGCATGCTGGGAAATATTTTGGTCGGAGGCAAGAAACACGATAGCGTCAAACACAGTGCGTAACCTCGCGTATTTATCCCCGATAATGGTAAATTCCTGCTGCATTATCGGATGCACAAATAGAAGCACGGAAGAAGGAAAATGTCTTTTTCATATTCCAAGTGAAAAGAACCGCTAACGGTGAATTAAACGGCTTTCAAACATTCGCAGAGCAAACGTAGAAGATCCTAACAAACCGTGGACTCCAACAAGTTCAACAACTCATCGAGACTCTTGGAGGTTTTCATCTTTTCTGCTGTGAATGGCCCAGGAGTTTCCACCAAGTCATTGTGGATATCGCCGAAGTGAATATTTGTCCAGGTAGTTGGCGATTCTGACCAGAAATTTGGTTTGGTCCACCTTTTGTCGGGGTTGAAAAGGGTGATTTGGCGTCCGTCGATGCTTATGACCAATTTCTGGTCAAATGGTCTTGGGTCCTCTGCCGTTAGAGTGGATAAATAACTGGGATCAATACCCTTTACGTGCTTTCTTGCTCCGTCCGTCATGTTGAATTAGTCTTTCTTGCCGCCGACCAAAATAATTCCCAGCATGCAATGCGCGCTTTTGTCAACAATGAAAATCGCCTATTAAAGCACCAAACTCGCATTTATCTCAGGTTCTGAATGTTACGTTGGTGATTATGTGCAATGCGGTTTAATAATGTTAAGAGAAAAAAATGGATCCAAACAAAGTACACTTACTAAATGTACGTGACCATTTCAGCTTGTGAAAGCCTGATCTCGTCAGATCTCAGAAGCTAAGCAGGGCCGCGCCCGGGTTGTTCTTGGAGACCACTGAGAATTCCAGGTGCTACAGTGAGCGCCAGGCAAGACACTTCAGGTGCTTTAGGAATAAGAATGTGGTGTGTGAGTGTTAGAGGTGGTTGGAAGGGGCTGATGGCACAGATTAGAAGCCTCACTTCCATCAGTCTTCTGTCAGTCCCAGGGCAGCTGTGGATACAATAGTTGCTTTCCACAACTGAGTGTGCAGTGAATGAAGACTGTACCGTAAAGCACTTTGGGTGTCTTGAAAGGAGCTATATAAATGCAAGTGATTAATTAGAAAAAAAAAAAACAAAAAAACTTTAAATAAATAATACAAGTTTTGAGATAGGATGAGAAAAAAAAAAGGCAAGAACAACTGTTGCTGGGTTTCAGATCACATCGCATTCAATTTAAGTCGTAATATTGTGACTTCTAGAGTGTAGTTTCACGTAGAAATGACCAGGTTCAACATTTGTTTAAGACGTCTTCTGCGTTTAAGAGACACGTTATACAAATTAGTGGCTGTGGCTGAATCGTCTCATGTTTGGACAGAGATTTTTCACGCTCCATTGTCCGCATTCGGTCCCTTCTGGATTCGAAGGGACTGGCCGGTTTGGGAATTTGTGTCCGGGAAAGCTTTTCTCTTATCTGAATTTAATCAAAGTTTGATCTGTTCCTCCGTCGTGGCGCTTTGACCAATCAGATTCAAACTGTCAGATTACCATGACGCTTCAGATTTTCCCAAACGCTTTCATTGGGAGACACTCCAGACTGATGTGTAGAACTCCAGTCAGTGCAAAGGATATTTTTATTTTGATTTTATTTCGCACTCTTGTCTCTTTTCTTTCTTGATTCATTTTCTTCCTCGAGGGCAGGAATCTAAACAGGGACTTCCTTTACTTCGGACACTTCCTCCAGCTCCTCTTCTCTCTTTTAACGTTAATTTTATGATTGTTATTTATGTTTTGATGTGCTTGTTTTGTGATTTTAATGCCTTTCTCATTCTTATTCTTCATACAAATAAACTTGCTTTGCCGTTAATCAGGCGTTTTCTATTTTTATATATTTGGTTAGCTTTTCCCCACTGCAGAATCACATCTTACGTTTTTCATTTCAGACAAAACAACCGTTACGTAACGCTTGGCATACTTTCTTGTTTATTCTTGTCGCTTTGTTCCTTCGTCGCCCCCTGCTGGCGGTGCGGTGGGCGTGCGGGTGTCAAACGAGGAGAGATGACGGGAGATAGGTGCCTGTTTGCTCCGGTAATGCTCGGAAATACGTGGATTCATAATATATACACGCTGCCGCTTCTGCCGCTGCTTCTGCCGCCGCTGGCTTCCTATCGGGGCCAGTTCAAAGCTATGGAAATGGGTTCATGCATATCACAGGGAGAAGAGAGGAATGGCCGTCTGATTATGTTAGATTTACGGAGGACACACTGAGACTATTTCAAACCGAGGAGGAGGAAAATATCAAACTGGTAAAGTCAATGTTTGTCCTGCTGCGAGGTGGTTATCTGCAAAGAAAGGCAGAGCAGAGGAGGGGTAGAAGAGGGGGAGAAGCGCAGGAGAGAGGAGACTCGAAGGAGAGAGGAGAGGGTTAAACGGATCAGAGTGAATGCAAATCAGAAGTGTTGATTTGTACTGTGCCTGCCGTTATGTGTGATGTGATTTGATGATGTTTAGAGAAAAAACAGGATCAAAACAAACTGAAAACAAGCGCAATGAGAGACGGCAACCTGGTCCCCCACGAGGCATCGGTGGGGTCAGTTCATCACCACGGAAGCAGCTTATGAGGAGCCCAGCCCATTTTACATGATCAATATATCCACAATGCAATTTTTGTTCCAATTAGAATTTTAACGCCATACACTGAAAGAGAAAGGAACTGTTATAATTAGTGATTATCACGAAAACTATTAATATTTGACTATATAAATGCATAGAATTATAAAAAGATAATAATTTTTCTGAGATTTTGAGACCACTCCCGTTGTTCTAGCTCCATCCTTTGCGGAGTTATGACCAAAAACACATATTTGACCTTGGTTACCTTGACCTTCAAGTGACCTTGACCGGTTTCAACCTGTAACATCCAGTGTGCCCCGGTTATGTGTGTGCCAACTTGTGTGATGACGGTGGATATTTTAGCCGCAGATGGTTCAGAAATTGCCGATCCTTTATAATGGCGTGACCTTTCAACTGACCCGTGTGATCTCAAATGACCTCGGATTGTCACCAAACTTTTTTTTTTTTTTTTTTTCGACATCGGGCACGGGGACTTGATCCACGTACCAAATCTGGTGACAATTGGTCCATAAATGGCAGAATTATAGCGGATGGACAGACACACACATACACAGACACAGGGTGAATTCAAACCTTGGTCAACCCTTCGGGGACCAGGTAAAAATGGTTTTGGAAGCTTTGAACGGTCACGTTTACATGATGTTTTTTAATTCCAAATTAAATAGTTCGGAATTAAATTATTCTCCTTCAAGTTTACAAAAATAATAATAATTTGAATTACAGAAATGTTCAAAATAATAATTCATTATGAAATTAAATCTGTTAATACAGAAAATAAAAAACTTCATAAAGAATTAATAATCTTACAGAAATATTAAATAATATTAATTCTGAATAATAAATCTAATGAATATAACAAAAATAAATAAATTAATTAAATTAACATATTTAATTCTGCTCAACGTCTGGGAGTCGGGAAGTGTTCTGATTGGGCAGGGACATGAACGTATTTACTAGGTATGTATGTAACAATAACCGAAATATCGTGATATCATATAGTCAAAAGTCTAACAATAATATCGTTTGCTGTCTCAATATATATCGAATTACAAGTTCCTTTGCTTAAATGCATTGTTTTATAGTGACAACAGCTTATACAAATGTTGAACTACATATCCCATGATTCATTTCAGCTAAGACAACACGAAGAAACATGTTTTTTTCACTTGAATTCTTGGGATTATGATGGAAATAATTCACATCAAAATCTCAATCTTAAGCAAAAAAGTGTCCTATCTACAATAATATCAGCCTCTCCAAAATATCGCAATAAATCTTGTACCGTGAGATGCATATCGTGATAATATTGTACTGAGAGATTTTGGTATCGTTACATCCATTGAATTGAATAATCCATTGAATTCTTCATCCTCGTGACTTCCAGAGATAAACCATAGATCCATGATGTAAACGGAGCGCCGCTTCCTCTTCTAATTATTCCGGCCTTTCTGAATCCCAACAGAATGATTCCAATTGTCACTTTTCAGCCTTTGTCGATTCATCCAGTGACTTCCAGGAAAGTTGCATGGCACACCCGCCCGGTTGCCGTGAAGCTGTGTTCTCCATCCTCGCTTTCCACCAGTCCCTCACAAGTTTCTCGCTCAGTCAAAACTTTCTTTCTGCTGCTCGATTACCGTTTTTCGGCTGAGTATTTCACGATTTGCAGCAGAACAAAGGCTTTTTCTACAGGAGACATGCGCAGTAGAGTGCGAAGTGACAGTGGTACAGGAGGAATAGATACTGACACACAAGCCTAGAGCCTCTCAAGGCTGTCAGTCTGAAAATTTTAATATAGAAGTCGCACCGGAGTGTAAGTCGCAAGAAACACCCAAAGCATGAAAAAAAGCACTACTTATAGTCCGAAAAATACGTTAAGTAAATTCACACATGTTGAACCTGATTTTGTCTATCAGTGTCTAGACCACAGGTGCCAAACATAAGGCCCGGGGGCCAGATCCGGCCCTCCAAGACCTTTAATCTGGCCCTCGGCTGATTTGCTACTAAAATATTTAATTATATTTTCTATTAAAATATTGGTAATTTTCTGCAGTGTTTATCACAGCTGCATCTCCACCATCTCTGTGCGTGGCCCCTCCCACCAGAGCAGCGCAAATGAAGACTTGTCTCTTTCCAAACGCTCTTAAAGGACGATCGTTTTGACTATTGACCGTGACACCCTCATCAGAAAAATGTCACAAATGAGAAAACTGGATGCCAAGTGCAGGATTTTCCAAGAAAAATTGACTTTTTCCTGTTTGCATACAGGTTCATGTTAAAACATTGTGTTGAAATTGCATTTTTCTTAAAGTTTCAGGTTGTTCATAATATTATAATATTTTGTAAAAGAAGAAGTTCATCAATTAAACAAGATTTCTGTAATAGATTTGCGTTTCTCTGCACAAATATTTGAACTTATTGCTATTTTTGGGGTTTATATGTCATGAGTTTTCTGATCCGGCCCCTTTGGGATCAAAGTCGGTTGGTTACGGCCCCTGGACCAAAATGAGTTTGACACCCCTGGTTTAGACTCAAGAACTCACTGTCATACAACAACAATCTGCATTTTAACAATATTCTTTTTAGCTGGCCCTGTCTGTATGAAATATTATAAGCAAACTTTGTGTTGTATTGTAAAAAGCTTTTTGCAATTGTTCTCTTATTAGAAGAAAACACCAAGTTTGCTATAAAAAGGAAGACACAATGAATTTTCTAGACGTAAATATTACCGACCTATAGATGTCAGACGTGAAAACAACAGAATTAAAATGATCTGTTTGTTGTTCTTTGTTCATGACCAATATTTTCACATTTGAATAGATTAAACATAAAACTGTTCAAGGTGGAAAAGGAAACTTTTTTATCGCAAAAGTAACTTAGAGTGTCATCATACTGGTATAGGCTCACACTCTCTCAGTCTTGAGCGAGGCCATTTAAATAGATTGTTAGTGACATTTCCTGAACATTTTGTCCGAGGGCAGCTCAGTGCCAAGGTTGATGACTTGATCCCCTGCTTCCTCTGCTTAATACTGCCGCTGTGTCCTTGGGCAAGACACTTCACCTTGTCTCGGAAGTCTGATTCGCTGGCCCGGGATGAGACAGTGCTCAGAAGGATAAGTGATTTCTTGATGTGACCGTGAAGGTGAAAAATCTTTATCTTGTAATAGACATCCATCCTTTTAAGTATCTGAACGTTTAGCATAGGAAAAAATAAAAAAAAAGTTAAGAAAGATATTAAAGGGCCAGTACCGTATTATTTTCCATATATTTGAGCAAAATTTGTCTCACCCCAGTACAGATATTTTATTTAAACAGCTCTTGACGTTGAAATAAGTCCATTGTGTACTGTCTACATCTATTTATAAAGTGTTTTGTTGATGTTAGAGAACCAGGAAGTGCACAGTTAGCATGCAAGTTGTTGTTAGATTCACTGCCGCAGCAAAGTCCGCCGTGGTCTTTTGCAAAAGTTGTGAAAAGCTCTTATAAACTCATCATTGTTGTGAATAATTAGGATGATCTGAATGCATAAAGTGAGGAATAACTCTGGAACACTGCAAACTGTTTAAAAATGTAGTTATGTTTTTTTTTTTTTTCATGTTTTTAAGATGTGAAAATCAGGTACAGTGTCTCTAAGTGAGTCATTTCGTCCTTCTGATACCCTTATTAGAAGTGGGATGAGATACAAAAGACGTGACACGAGACTGGATCAACAAGAACGATACAAGATGAGATTTTGACGCTCTTTGTAATAAATAAATTGTGCAATCCAGTTCCCAATTTTGGCCTCTTGATAATTTTTGATTTACTTTATTTAATATTTCTGCTGTCATTGAGTGTGTTTACATGCACATCAGTGTCCCGGTTTTGTCACGGTAAATGCATGTAAACGCTGTATCCCTGTTTCAGTATCCTGAATAAGGCAGTATCCCGGTTATGAGAAACCAGGTTACTGTAGCTGGTATATTCCGATAGTAACCAGGATACTGTGGCATGTACACGCAGTATCCCGGTTACTGCAACATAAATTTGAGTGCGCATGCGTCCAAAAGACAAACACTTTTCAGTCTTTTCATCACAATGGTAGCAACATAAATAAAGTGACCAAAATAAATAAAGTGACCCACAGATGTGCCCGCAGAACAGACTCACCATCAGCAGCACATCCTCTGCCACAGAAAGAACACTCATATTCCACTGAGTCGTGTCCTTTAGTCCGACAGAAGCTGAACCGCATCAGTGCTGTTTTTTTCAGCGCTTATAGTTTATGCAAGTTAGTCATGTGGTTTTAAGTTTCATTTCTCTAAAACGTAAACAAATACGCGCAAAGCTGTGTGGATAGGGAAGGCTTGCGAACACAGAAACGACATGTCTGGACGCAAATCGTTTCCGATGTGGTGATTTGTTTCAGTATAAACTTAGTCCGACAGAAGCTGATCTCATCAGCGCACAAGGAAAGTGCTGTTTTTTTTTTTTTCTTTCAGCTCTTATAGTTTATGCAAGTTAGCTATCAAGTACAAGTGCATGCAAGTTTTAAGTTTTGCTTCTGTAAAACGTAAACAAATATGTGCAAAGCTGAATTATATTATCAAACAGGCTGATGTGGCTCTGCTGTGGTTAGGGTTTATATGTGCAGTGGATTGTGGGATACCTCATAGCTCCTTACCATGGATCTATTAAAATAACTCCTTACTGCTGGTTAAAAACCTCTCGAGCTTCCAATGCTTTTTCCTAGTTTATTAAATATATAATTTTAGAGCTTGCACATTTGTAAGATCATTTCAAGAAACTGGGATACTCCATTTGATCATTTACACAGGGACATGAATATTCCAATTTCTCAGTGCACATGTAAACACAGTATCCTGAATACAGCCGTAACTGGGATATGGCTAATAACCGGAATACTGATGTGCATGTATGATTTTTGGAACCATAGCTTCTCAAAAAATGTAACTTACAAGTACTTAACCTTTTTTTTTTTAATCCAATCCAAATGTAAAAGATATCAAAACAAAAATCTCACAAGATAATTTTGCATAATCACGTTGCAATTTTGTCTAGCGAGATCTTGTGGCACGAAATCTTGTCCCATCCCTGCGATATGCGTTGGTCAAGTGTAAATTAAAGGATTAAGAATAACATATTTTTGCTGTTGCTGCTTATTTATTTTGTAATATGGTTATCCGTGTGGCGGTTCTGCTGTAATAAAAGCTTGATCACATGAAATGAACATTGCCAGAACATCTGCGGGGCACTCTGCTGGACGCACGGAAATCAAAAAAGGGTTGGAAACGCTTAAAAATGAGAGATGGCGTTGAACTGGCTTTGAAAAAAAAAATAAAAAGAAAGAAAAAAAAAGGCTTGTTCTTTGGTGCATTTTTAACAGTTTGAGTCTGATGTAATAAAGGCTTTCAGTGTCGTTTCAGTCAGATGCCCCGGAGGTTTTTCCCCATATGGACATTCACTTACGAATATATGTTTTATTTAATTTGACACTGAACCAACGGAGACCAAATACTAAGTAGATTTACCATTCAGTCACAATATAATATGAATAGATACATATTTATTGAAGAAGTTATGTTTTAAGTAAATTTCAAATGTGTCTTGACTTTGATTGACTTTTTAATGGAGAAGTGACAGTTCATATGTAGTTTTTTTTTTTTTTTTTTTTACCCCCAAAACCAACAGACAACAAAGCAGTTTAATTTCTGTATATATCTCCTCTAGTTTTGTATTTGTAAATGTATTTTTAAAGCCCCCTAAAAAAAACAAAAAATAAGAAATATGCCATTAAAGAACATCATAAAAGAACAATTGGGTAGCCAAAAAAAGAAGGTTGTGATTGGAAGTTTCATCATAATTACTAAATGGACTTATCGTTTGGGGCTCAAAATTGATCATGGATACATTTTTGTTGTAATAGTGGTGAGATTTCTGCAATTTTTTTTTATGTAATACGCAAGATCTGAGCTGTAGAAAGTAGAAAATGTCACTTCAAGGTCTAAGCATGGTTCATTCTTTGTGTGTTGAAGCTCAGGACTTTTAATACGATATATTAAAAAAAGAAAAAGAAAAAAAGAAAATGCTTTACTGGAATTATGCTGCTTCATCTTTAAGTCTGTCAGCGGCATAAAGTACTTTCTGTATTACCGTTTATTGTGATATTTGTCTGTGTATCGTGTTTCAAAAGTTGTTATCGTGACAGCCCTAAGTGTGTTAGTGAAGTCCGTCCATGGTCTCCAGCTTTACTCATTTTAGTCGTGTTCCACTCTCATTGCAAAACAACTAAATATCCCACATGTACCTTAGATTTATTCTAGCACTGTCAATCGATTAAAATATTTCATCCCGATTAATCTCACTCACGCCTGCCCAATGACGTCATCACACGGCGCTGTTTGTTTACATGTCGCACAGACTTTTAGTGGAGAAAATAAGTCCAGCGGCATGAAATATCTATTAAATATTGAGACCGATATGAGTCGTTCCTCTGTGAGTTTATGGATATAATAACAGCACAGAGGAGTGGAGACTAGGGATGGGCATGATTAGTCGATTAATCGATAATTGATCATTAAGAATTTCATCGATTACGTAAATTTTAATCGACAAACCGAATGTAGGTTGCTGTGCGTAGCGTCACCAAACAGAGGTCCGTACAAGTAGCTCTCTACACTCAGAAGGAGCGAGCAAACACAAACAGTCAGTCCGCCTGTAACGTACCGAAGTGCATATGCGTATTTAAAGATGACTTGTACAAGAAATTCCACACTTTCCGTTCTGGTCGGGACAAGTGGGAGCCATGTGCACAGTGTACAAAGTAGGAACATATGTTTCGGTGTCCAGTGGGAAAAAGCTTTGCCAGGTGAGAGTCGCGCAATGTCGATGACGAGTCCCCATCTCCCACCGCCCGTACGCTGTCCTGGTTTTGACAAACGCAAATATCGTCACACTAACCTGTATTCCACTGAGTCATGTCTTTTAATCCAACAGAAATTGACCGCATCAGCGGCACAAGAGCTGTAGTTTTACCTTCGCTTAGTTTATGCAAATTAGCGATGCGGTTGTAAGTTTCGTTTCTGTGAGAGTTGCGCAAAACTGAATTAAACACAATATAATAAACGGGCTGATGTGGCTCTAGTGTCGTTACGGTTTATTTGTCGTATAGTTGAATTTTTTTATGCAGATTAGGAGTGCAAATAGTAATAATAATGATGATCATTTTAATATAAAAACATTAATGATTAATCGATAATCGATCGTTAATTCTCTCGACGATCAATTAAGAAAATTTCATCGAATGCCCATCCCTAGTGGAGACAGCCTTATGTTTTGAAGTGGACTTTATTTTATGTTTTCCTTGTATGAGTAACATCGGTGCACACAGGGCTTGTATAGTGAAGTTGTGTGTGTGCGTGTATGTGAGCAACCATGCCGTGCTTTGACCCACGTCCTCCAAACGGGACTTCTCAGTTTTGTACAAATTGTTTTGCTTCCTGTTTACAGCCGAATCCTGTACTTTGCCTAACATTAGTAGTGGCCACTACTACAGCTAACATACATGAACATTCACACAGACAGTGGCTCCCTCTTTTCTGCTTCACTCAAGGAAAAACTAAAACAACACTACCCACGCCAATCCCTCCAGCGTGTCCTAGGCCCCGTGGAAGACCCAGGACACACTGGAGGGACTGTGTATCTCAGCTGGCCTGGGAACACCTCGGGATTGCCCTCTGGAGGAGCTGGAGGAAGTATCCACAGTCAAGGAAGTCTGGAAGTCCCTGTTTAGACTGCTGCCCCTGCGACCCGGCCCCGGCTAAGTAGAAGAAAATGCATGGATGGTCAGTAATGGCCCAGCTTATGAAAAAACTAGTTCATGAGATCACAAAGAGCATTAATCTTGCAATAAAAATGCAGTTAAAATTGTTTTGCGTTCTCATTAATAACGCAATATTTTTGACAGCACTCATTTATTCAATTACAGGTGGTTTTATAGCTCAAATATATCCAGTAAAACAGACATTCTGAGTGAGCAGGGTCGCCTCTTCACAGATCTGACCTGTAACTTGGTCTGGTTTAGTCTCCATGAAGATAGAAAGGTAGCCAGGCTGGTGCCACCTAGTGCCTCCGCTCAATTTCATTTCTGTCCAGCGACTAGGTCAGGAATCGGAATACACTAGACGGTTTGCAAAAACCCCGGAAGTGCGAGTTCGGGCACCAGCCAATCAGAGAAGGGCCATACATTTAGTGTTGTCTTACACAAACTTACACTTACACAAGAGATCCAGTTGTCTTATACAACTGTTATTTATCCTTCAAATCACTACTGAACAGACATTTTGTTCTGTTCGGCCGGAAGTGCCGTGATGTAGGGTAAACATCACTCCCAATTAAAGCTTTTCTATGGCAAAATATATGTGGAAATGTCTCACGTATTTTCCACCAGCTTCATAAATCTGCTCCATCACCTAATCTTCATCCAACAAGGTCGATAAAGGACATATTTTGTTCATGAAGAATTTATTCACAACTGTCAAGGTAAGAAAGACGAAAACATTAAGACGAACAATGACGACGCATTAGTGAACTACTCCTGAGCAAAACTAACATTATGGTCATGAATAAAACATAAGTAACTTGTGAACTCAGACTGATTCTAGAATCAAAATTAAAAATCAATTTCATGATGTAGATATTCACATAAACTGACTAGTCAGATTTGTTGCAGCAGTTTAGATTATTCTGTGTTGTTAACAATTCCCAAGATCGAGGATTTAAAGCCGGAACAAAGAGAATGTTTGGAGAATTTTATCAAGCGGAAAGACGTTATTGTCCTTCTTCCTACGGGATTTGGGAAAAGCTTAATATACCAGTTAACCCCGTTATCGGCGCATAACATACGTCATGACCAAATAGCAGCGATTGGTTAAATAAAAAAAGTACCAGCCTATAATCGAGCGAACAAATTCCAACGCTGTGAGGTCAGACAGTTTCTCTGAAGTGAAACCGGCTGATGACTCAGGCTATAGAAAGGTGTAATATATACAACATATACTGTGGAACATTCCAGACAAAGCAATAACATCTCCTTGGTCCCTCCACCAGGAAAGTTACACAATGCACCTTTAGCCTATTTTTTGTAGTGTTTTTCAAGAATACCAGAGATATTTGCCCAAGATTGAAGGAACTGGCCATAAATAATCAGAATTCTTTGCTGAACTTTTCTCTCCAAACAATAATAAAAGCTCCCCGGACTGAAATGTCGTCCTTTTACTGTGGCACTGCTGGGTTTTCTGTTAGCATGTTAGCCCGTTAGCCCGCTCTAGCCTCTCTTCGACCCTGTGTTTAATCTTTAGCACAAACCCCCTCTCATCTCGTCCCTGTGATCTGCTCTGGATGTTGCCATGGCGTCGGCTCGGCTCCACGTTGAATGTCAAGTGTGTGGAGTCCGCGCAGTGACCCTTCTCCCGGCCCCACGGAGACGGAGACGGAGGAGACAGAGGAGAAAGATGATAGAGAAGAGAGAGAGTGACTTTTCAGGAAGAAATCGAGGCAATGTGGAGGAGCAGTCTGTCAGAATTTTGTATTACTTAGAATTTTCATTTTTACATTGAATTTGCAAATTTTAGTCATGCATTTCTGAGTTTATGTGCAGAATTGCTGGCAGAATTTGTCTGTGACCTTGCAAAGATTTCTTAAAGCAGATTGGGAACAAGAACATACTTTATTTTTATTAAGTGATAAAAATATTTGCAGAATATTTGCAATACTTTTATAGACAGTTAACATTTGTGTGTTTAACAATACACATTCCCTTATTCTTCTTGTTAAATGTTAATTAAGTTTTCATAGGTGCCAAGTGACCTGCATGATTCTATGGAAATACAACGTTTTTTGACTACGCTTCGGAACATTCTCCATGAACTTTCCGAATAGTATACTTGTATTGGAACTGTTTTGTGTTGTGTTCTTCCGGCCTGCTGGGGGGCGCTAGTTGTGATTTTGGTGATATATTTAGCCAGTAGGTGACAAGAAGTAAAACTACTAGCTTGAAAATGTCAGTCGGTCCATGATGTGTTTTGCGATTAGATCTGAAACCATCCTCTCATTTCCAGCCCTTTGAGTGGCAATATGAGTAAGTGTTTACATTAAAACTGAGTGTTGACAAGTACATTTGTAGCATTTGTTGAAGTTTGTGACATTTTATAGATATTATTTGAGATTTGAGTTCCAGTAGTGGTAATGGAGCCTATTTGAGTTGTGTGTATTACTTCTCAGCTAACATTGGCCATTTAATTGTCTATATAATGTAACTTTGATGTACATTGTTGATTTTACAACTTTCTGAATACCTTTTTTGTATTTTGTTACAGTTTCACACTTTTTTGCATTAAATCCTGGATCAAAGACAACACCTGCCTGTTCCTTGGAGGAAGTGATGCAAGAGAGAGTTTAGCTGGCTGTGAATCTCAATTAGGACAAGGGGTCACGTTGAGTGTAACAGTACAATACTCTTACACAAATATTGGATCAGAGGAATAGCTGTAAAATGGATAGAGTCTTATTTAACAGTTAACAGTGAGTGTGTTTACATGCACCTCAGTATCACGGTTATGATCGGGTTTTTTGAAAATCCTGGTTTCAGTGTCCCGAGTATGGCAGTATCCCGGTTATTAGAAACTGGGATACTGTATCTGGTATATTCCGATAGTAACCGGGATACTGTGGCATGCATACGCAGTGTCCCGGTTACTGGAACATAAATTTGAGTGCACATGCGTCCAAAAGACAAACACTTTTCAGTCTTTTCATCACAACAGTAGTGACATAAATAAAGTGACCAACGTAAATAAGTTGTGACCATACATGAGTGAAATGACAGTTAAATAAAGAGCTGCGCTAAACCTGCACATGTACAATCTGCACTCATATGACCTGCACATGTATGATCTCTGAAAAGTTGAACCATCTCCAATAATATATACACAAACAGACTCACCATTATCATCACATCCTCTGTCAAAGAAAAATCACATATATTCCACTGAGTCGTGTCCTTTCGTCTGACAGAAGCTGAACCGCATCAGCAGCACAAAGAGCGAGCTGTTTTTTATCAGCGCTAACAGTTTATGCAAATTAGCCATGTGGTTTTTAGTTTTGTTTTTGTAAAATGTAAACAAATGTGGCAAAGCTGAATTTATTATCAAACGGGCTGATGTGGTTTTGGTTTAAGTGTTGTAAAGTTGAGTTTACTTATGCAGAAGATTTTAATAAAAAATATGCTGCAGTGTGTAACTTGTACAATGTTTGGAAACGTTTGGTTTGATCTGCACAGTGGATTGTGGGATACATAGCTCCTTACTGCTGGTTAGGAACCTCCCGAGCTTCTAAAGGAGCTCATGGTTATTTGTATTTTCCTGGTTTATTAAATTAAATTAAGTACATTTTTACACTTGTGCATGTGTAAGATTATGTCAAGAAACCGGGATACTCCATTTGATCATGTACACAGGGATATGACTATCCCGGTTTCTCAGTGCGAATGTAGACACAGTGTTCCAAATACTGCCATAACCGGGATACTGTTGAGCCTGTCAACGCATTCAGTATGTAAGCAGTATATGCAACGGGGACATCACGGATCCATGTGTGATACTATTGTTTGTAGTTTCCCACAGGGATCAGTGCTAGGCCCCACATTATTTATTTTGATATATAAATGACTTGTACTTAGTTTCTGAAAAACTTAAATTTTTTCTCTTTGCGGACGATACAATTCTGTGTTCAGGCGAGGACCTTCAAAGATTAGTAATTGAGACTACACAAGAAACTGCAAAGTTACAAGTGTGGTTTACCAAAAACAAACTGTCTCTATGTGAGAGACTTGATTAATTAATTTACAATTCTACATGATTATTGTGTTAATGTGTTTTGAGGTTCACTGACACCCCCTATTTTTTTTTTTTATGACGTTATTGTTTTAAATTCTGAACGTTGTTTTTACGAGGTGCATTTGAACGCTCCGCACTAGTTTTCGTACGTGTGCCTTGAACTAGACTAGCGTGTGTTTTTTACCGCAGCTACGCACAGGATGAGAACGGGGACTGTTGTAGCCGGTTTCATTTTTTTTGTGTGGCTTCATAATAAATATCCCCTGTGGAAGAGACAACCTGAATGGTTTTTGTGCCTAAAGATCTGCGACATCAAAATATCATGCAAAAGAAAAGCAATATTCTTTGGAAACCGTGAAATAAATCCACAAACGCAAATTAAAATTGTTGGTTTGTGCGATCGTAAATGAAAACAAAACTGGCATCTTTAAAAATTAATTGTATTTCTGTTTGAGGGGTTAGTTTATGGAACAACCTGAAAAAAAAAAAGTCTAACACTATAGAAGCATTTTTTAAAAAAGAGTATAAAGTGTTATGTTTTTTTTTTTTTTTTTTAAAAGATATAGAGCTCTGGAATGAATGAATTATAAGTTATATTTAGTTTGTTTTCATTTATATTTTGTCTCTTATATATACAATAAGCCGTAAGTGAAATTGTAAACGCAAACTTGATGTTCATACTCTGCTTTTCTTTCTTGGAATTCTGTCATTGTTTAATCAAGTTTGGCATTATAAATACTTTTTTAATTCAGCCTAAACCCTTTCGGTCGTGATCCATGGGGTTGTAGTCTGTGTTTCGTTAGTTTTGTTTTGTAGTGCTGCAAAATGACTGAATAAACTACTACTAAAAATACAATACACAACCAAAAAAGCTGTAGTCTATTTTGTTTAGGCTGAAACGTTGCTTACTGTGGCTTTAATTAAAAGAAAGGAGAGTTATTGTTTAGTCTTCATTTGGACATAAGTGCAGACACATGATCGATAGCCAAGACCATTAACAAAAGCAATCGTGAAGAACAAAATATTACAACTAAAACAGGATTAAATGCGCTTCAACATTTCAAAACAAAATATGTGCTTTACTGAATGTTTTCTCAGATTGTTGACACGTCTTTGAATGTCATAAAAATCACTTTAATTAACCATACATTTCTGATTACATTTTTAAAACTACACTTTTCCCCTTATCAACACTGACAACTTCAATTGTTTTGTCTCGCTTCTTTTCAAAGTTTATTGCTTACATAACCATTACAATAAAAGTGAATTAGATCGTCCCCCTATATCGTCCTCATAAGACGCCAGAGTAGAGCAGATCTCTCTTCGCCGTGATGTATGGACCGTGATAGAAACCTGTCTGAGGATGGATCTTTTCCAGCGTCAGGTTTGGCATTTAGCATTGAGTATATGTCACAGGTTTTATGCTCCCCGCTCCTCGCTGTGGCTGCTTTATTACTTTTGCCTCTGCCCGTGTGTCGCCGCCATATCTCCTGCTTTATTGATACTTTGCAGCTGATGTCATCGACGTCTCCCCCGGGGGTGTGATGCTAACTGGAAGGACTCGTGTGTCTGAGGCTCCGTTAATCAAGTGAGACGAGGTTTAACGCAATCTGACTTAGCTTGAAATACAAAAGGCTGATTTGTGCTGGTAAAAAATAAGTACATCACTAATAACATTACAGTTACAAGCTTTATGATTGAGCTTGTGATTCTGTTTATTTATTTATTTATTTTTGTTTTCAGTTAGTCCATCTCGCCTATTTTTTTATTTTTTTTTATTGGAAATCAAACTCCTAAGTGGGACTAAAACGGGATCCTGAAAATATGTTGTGTTGTTTAAATCCATTTTGTATTTTTTCTTAAATTTTCAGACTATAAACTCATCTGGCTGTGTCCGCATTGTGTCACCATGGTAACAGCTGAACATTCCTCCGTAGACGTACATGTAGACCCCCCTCATCATGCTGTTACTCCAGTGTACTCATTATCTGTATGTCCTTATGTCTTTCAGGCATCATAAAGACGGCGCTACCGAACATGGACCGCGAGGTGAAGGAGGAGTACCAGGTCCTGATCCAGGCCAAAGACATGGGGGGGCAGCTGGGGGGGCTCGCAGGGACCACGACGGTGAACATCACGCTCAGCGACGTCAACGACAACCCGCCACGGTTCTCCAAAAGTGAGTATGATGTTATACTCTTAAAGTGCGCGTGACACAGCTGGTTATGATGTTAAGATGTTAAAATGTTAAGATGATGTAAAGAGCTACTGGGGAGGCGCGACAGACGGACTAAACCAGGACTAAACCAGGACTGATCCAGGACTAAACCAGGACTGAACTAGGACTGAGTGTCGGGACGGGCCCAAAGATGCACCGGCGTAGACTGTCAGGTGACTGCAGGCAAAAGGACCGGTGTCAATTGCATCACGGGCTAAGCACAGCCGGCACCTGATCGTGCATTCCCTCTATTTCAAGTCCAAGATTAGTCCTGGTCTTGTCCTGGTTTAGTCCTGGTTTAGACCTAATTTAGGCCTGATTTAGACCTGATTTAGACATGGTTTAGTCCTGGTATAATCCTGGTTTAGACCTGATTTAGACATGGTTTAGAAATGGTTTAGTCCTTGTTTAGACCTGATTTAGACATGGTTTTTAGTCCTGGTTTAGACCTGATTTAGACCTGATTTAGACATGGTTTAGTCCTGGTATAATCCTGGTTTAGACCTGATTTAGACATGGTTTAGAAATGGTTTAGTCCTTGTTTAGACCTGATTTAGACATGGTTTTTAGTCCTGGTTTAGACCTGATTTAGACCTGATTTAGACATGGTTTTTTTAGTTTAGACCTGTTTTAATTTTAGTCCTGGTATAATCCTGGTTTAGACCTGATTTAGACATGGTTTAGAAATGGTTTAGTCCTTGTTTAGACCTGATTTAGACATGGTTTTTAGTCCTGGTTTAGACCTGATTTAGACATGGTTTTTAGTCCTGGTATAATCCTGGTTTAGACCTGATTTAGACATGGTTTAGAAATGGTTTAGTCGTCGTTTAGACCTGATTTAGACATGGTTTTTAGTCCTGGTTTAGTCCTGGTTTCGTCCTGATTTAGACTTGATTTAGTCCTGGTTTAGTCCTGGTGACTGATGTTCAGTGATCTTAAAAGTCACCTCAGTTAGTCCTGCATGAAGTTGGAAATTACTGGCACTTGTTGTTGTTGAAGCATTTAGGACGACAGTTGACCTGAGACAGAAGGACATGATAAAGACACCAGGCAACAGATTGAAGAAGAAACAGCCAAAAAAGCTTCCACAACAGTTTACGAGATATCACAATTTCATTTTTTTCACTTTTTTACATGGTCGCCGAATTACAAATTACTTTTACTCTGCAACTACTCGCCAAAAATCACGGTATCACTGGAAAGGGAACATCATAAGGAATCCAATCAGCATTTATTTTTTGCTTATTTATTAATTTATATATATGTGTATATATTTTAATGAGGTCCCCGTCTGTCTTTATCGTGCTTATTTTCCTTTACTTCCACGGGCAAGTTGTGCAACGTTCTGGATACAGTCGTCCAAACGCTGTTCTTGCACAGAAATATCGCTGCCCCACATGCATTAATGTAGCGTATTAAGGAAGGATACAGGACTTTTCACATCGCTCCTCTGGACCTTCTCCTGGACAGATCCCTCTAATTACCTCTGGGGTGGCTCACATTAGACCGGTGCAGAGGTAGACCGCCGCCGCGCTTGTTATAGTCCCGGCTAATTTGTTCAAACCTGTTTTTTTGTTTTTGACAGAAAGCTGCTCCTGGACAGAAAACTACTGTTCTGGGGGTAGCACGATAATATAGAAGATCGTAACAAGCCAGCTTATTAGGATCCAGCATGTAAACAATAGGGCTGTACTAACAATGTCCACGGCCTGCGGTGGTATTTTCTGGAAAACGGCAGATTGGGAAAGAGCTGAACCATTGTGCAAAAAAAAAAAAAAAAAGAATATCCAATTTTGAATTTTCTGACAAGCCTCGGAGTCGCCGTCGGATTTGCAATTCATGCTTTAATAGTAGGATTCTGTTCAAATTGCACATTTTAAACAGCTAAAACATTTGAGAGAAGACTGAAAAATGAACTGCTGAACTAATACTAGAATCCCATGAATTTCAGAACGTGTTTGTTGAGGGCGCACTGAAAAATGCAGGATGTTTTGTTTCGAGAGGAGAAAATTGTAGCTCTGTTTTAGGACAATAAGTTTGGAAGTAATTAAGCCAAGAAGTTGACGAATAGAAAAAAAAAATTGTCTTAAATGTTGAGATATCAATTTGAAACTTCTGCTGTAGTTTACACACATAAACTTAAGATGGAAAATGCATTACAAAATACGAGTTGGAAGAGCATTTGTCCATTAATCCGAAGGTTGGCGGTTTGAATCCCACCTAGTCCCCAATGTCTGTGAGTGCAGAGGCGGCGCTACCATTACATTTACATTTACATTTATTTATTTATTTCGGTCACAGGTATATTTTGACATTATTTCACAGACAGTCATATTTAACATACACAGACCGAAAAGGTGCAGGCTGAAGCTTAAGCTTATTCTGCCTTTACCCTTTATTCCTTTGTCAGAGCGTCACCTTGACACGAGTTCATCTTCATAAATACAGCGAGAGGAAACAAACAAATCAGAAACAGAACAACAAAGTACTACAGCGCAAACTAAGTATCATATTTCATGTATCTGTCCAGAGTTAAACATTTAAACTTCTTTATAAAGTGAAAGAGACTGGTGCACAATTTTAGGTTTTCTGTACAGTTGTTCCAGAGCTCCACCCCTTTAACAAATACACAAAATTTCATAAAGTTTGTTCTGATTTTCTCCTATTGGCTCTTTCGGATTTTGAACATGATTTTCAGAGTATAAAGGTCGAATAAATCATAACATTTCAGAGTTTGAAGGTTTATAAATAACACATTGGTTGGTTCATTATAAGTTGATAATGTGATGACTCTTATTGCCTTTTTTTGCAAGGTAAAGACTGGATTTGTATTAGTCTTATATGTATTGCCCCAAATCTCAATACAGTAGGTTATGTGGGGCATTACCAGTGAGTTGTATAGAATAAAAAGACTGTTTTTATCTAGGATATGTCTATATTTGTATATAATTGCGATCACTTTGGATAATTTATTTCTAATTTTATTTATGTGTGATTAGGCAAAATTAGACGGCTGCTTAGGGAACCTGGAGGGGCCCCCAAACAATCGCCCTCAGTGCCACTAATGGCCGAGACCTCAGAGCAATTAGATTTTCTCTCAATATGACATTAAATGAGAGTAGTTTTGCTTTTAAACAAGAAAACACCATTAAAATAGTGTCTGATTGTCAAATTTATTTTAACTATCAAAGCATTTCCCCCTTTCACGTTAGAATGGACAAGTCCGCTTGACCCTGATTTGAACATAATCATAATCATGTAATGGATGTAAACAAAAATGTAAATGTACTAGAAAAAAATAAAACTACTTTCAGTTCTGGTTATCTAGTAGGCGACCTGACTAATAACACAAGTTTTCAATTATCCATAATTCAAATAAAGATGTGTGTGTCTCATGAACAATGGGAAAAACAGACAATAAAAAAAAAACAAAAAAACAGTGCATTATAGTGAGGGCCCCAAAGTCAAGTTTGCCTAGGGCCCCCAGATTGCTAACTCCACCACTGAGTGAGTGATTCTTTGGCTTTGAGCCTTGAAGGTGGAAAACTGCTGTAAAAAAATGTGACCATTTATCATGATGATTTAGTTTTTATATATCTATAAAAAAATAAAATAAAAATAAGGCATTTTGTGTACAAAAATTCCTTCCTCCTTTTGTTGACAGATACAAAGCATAGCACACAGGGGACATTTTGGATCTTATTTAGTATATGAGTAAACACAGTTTCACTGAAAATGTATCTACAAATTCTAATTTTGCTTCTTTCTTTATTTATGGTTTTGAGTTAAAAAAAAACAAAAAAAAACAGACTTGGACCTGGATATATTTATTAAAAAAAATAAAAATAAAAAAAACAAACAAACAAACAAAAAGCATGAAAGTTTATATGCTAAGAGACCAAACTGACCACAAAATAAATACAATAAAATTGAACAAAAATGCATATGGTGTGTCCCCTCAAACAGAACAGACTATAGATACTTTCATAACATTGCCCGATAAAATACTGGAGAACTATGGTCCAGGTCATATCTACACTTGTAACAGAAGAACAGTACCATGATTTGATTTTAATACTGATTTGATTTAATTAATGCACCAACTTATGTATCACGATCACACACAGAGCTCAGCTGAAGTGGTAATGTTACACACAATATACTTTAAACTACATTTTAGAGCTAGTGTAAATGATTTTTACTGGTTTAAAAATGTTTACAGTGGTCCAAAGCTATTCTTCACTTAACCTATGGATTCTGAGCATCCTAATTACTCACCACGATAAGTTTATGAGACAATTCTAACAGCAACTAGCATGCTAATTGTGCACTTTGCCATTACTCGACAATACCTTTATACAATAGCCAGTACCACCTCAATGAGTTTATAAGTGCTTTTTCCCAACTTGTAGACCATCGTAGGCTTTTCTGTCACCGTAATACCAAAAATAACTAACATGCAAACAGCGCACTTCCTGATTCTTGGGTAATAACACACTTTATAATTAGTTACAGACCACAGCAGACTTATTTTCACCCCAAGAGCTGATTTTACAATATATGTTTTGACTAAATCGCCTCGAATACTTAGAAAAAAAGGGGTTTAGGCCAGAAAGTAAACAAAAAATACATAACAAAAATGATATGTCTAGTACAGATAATTGCACACTGTCTAAATATTTGTGGTATAATAACTACACTAATGATAAAAAGTTCACTCAGGTGCCAAAAGTTCAGAGCGCACACAATAGGCACCATTATTTTCCTCGGCTTTTGTCAAACTTCACACTTCATATAAAATGTAATTAAAATCTCGAGTTTCAACATATTGAAAGTAAACAGCATGACCTGGACTGACTCCGTAAATCCATTGTATTCAAACAAACTCGGGAGAATTACGATACGCCGCGCAGCCAGACACTTCATAATGTCTAGTCCTCATAATTGTTTTTTATTATTTTTCCATTTGACGCTTTTGTAGGCAAAGGTTCTGTTTATTTAAATGATTTCATCTGCAGCCGCCATAACGCAAATGGAACTTGGCGTGCTGATGCTTTGCCGTGACATCGCGCTGGGGGTGTTGTGTATGTGGTTCTGCGGAGGAATGTTCGGCGGTTACGATGGTGACACGATGCACGCATAAGCAAACACTGAAAAAAGATTTAAAATAGTCTGAAAACTCTAAAAACTGATATAAAAAGCTAATTTTTAGGATGAAAATGATCAATAAAGGCATTCGTAGTCACATTTTTTCACGTTCCTCTAGTGACAAACAAACAAAAACAAACCAAAAATGTGACTATGTGACCTAAACCAGGTCTAAACCAGGTCTAAACCAGGTCTAAAACCAGGTCTAAACAAAATCTAAACTAGGACTAAACCAGGACTAAAACCAGGTCTAAAATCAGGTCTAAACTAGGACTAAATCAGGACTAAACCAGGACTAAAACCAGGACTAAAACCAGGTCTAAAACCAGGTCTAAACTAGGACTAAATCAGGACTAAAACCAGGACTAAAACCAGGACTAAACCAGGACTAAAACCAGGACTAAAACCAGGTCTAAAATCAGGTCTAAACTAGGACTAAATCAGGACTAAAACCAGGACTAAACCAGGACTAAAACCAGGACTAAAACCAGGTCTAAACCAGGTCTAAACTAGGACTAAATCAGGACTAAACCAGGACTAAAACCAGGACTAAAACCAGGTCTAAAACCAGGTCTAAACTAGGACTAAACCAGGACTAAAACCAGGTCTAAACTAGGACAAAACCAGGACTAAAACCAGGTCTAAACTAGGTCCAAACCAGGTCTAAACCAGGTCTAAAACCAGGACTAGAACCAGGTCTAAACCAGATCTAAACCAGGACTAAACAAAGACTAAACCAGGACTAAACCATGTCTAAAACAGGATTTAACAGGACTAAATCATGCTGCACCGACCATGTCTCAATCGTCTTCTATCAATACTATTTTTAATTTGTTTAAGTAAAGTCTGGTCTTTTTATTGTCTTTTAACAGACAAAACATCTTATGTTGCGATTTCCTCGTCTTTGCTTCTCTACAGCAAATCAAGTAATCCAAAGTATTCAGATTACGTTTCTCACTTTAGGTAATTTAATGGATTATGTTACAAACTACATTTTGGGGTATGTAATCTGTAATCTGTAGGGGAATACATTTTAAAAAATAACCTTCCCAACACTGACCAAGACTAGAACTGGACTAAATCCTACAAATATTGATGACGTCAGCTGCTTTAACTTATATACATTTAAACGCCGGGGAACGCGACGCAGTTTTAAAAGGCATATCTTATCCACGGTGTTTACCTGTAAGCGTCGCAGAAACAGATTATTTTGATTGTTGTGTTGGCTAAGGTCAAACTAAATGTAGGAAATAGATTGCGAAAGTAAACTGGCTGATCTTGAAAGGATATAGCCCAGGACGTATTCTAAACACATTCGTTCAGTGGCATTATACAAAATCTGCCAAAGCGGAAAGCAAAAACATGACGCGTCCCCTCTGGTATTTCAAGGAGGCACAGGGTCTCCGCTGAATTTAAATCTGGACCTCCGAATGGTCAGGACGGAGCAAAAAAGATTGTATTTCCATAATGCTGTTGTAGCACGGCGCAAGGGCCCACGGATACCAAATCCTCCCTTTGTTGTCCGTTCTTTTCCATCTATAAAGGGTTTAGAGGTGTGAAAGGTAACGGGGTCGTGTAGGGAGAAGTGCGGCATTCAAAGGAAATACAATGACAAATTTGAGTAATAATTGATTTGAAATGTGCGGATTCACGGTCGCACAAAATCGTCAGAATAACTAAGCTTTAGGTGAATAGACTTTTTGAGTTATATCTATGTTTATAAGTATGTAATTATTGAAATGAGACGCTGAGTTGTTAGTACTCAGACCTGACCAGTGGTGTCGGGTTTTTTTAAGTGGGGGTGCAAGATTTGTGATGTCACCCCCTCCTCACTTTTCAGTACAAACATAAAGGTGCCAGGTTATTTTTATTCAAAATGATGCAGAATTGTGTTATTAATATTAACGTCATTCATAATCACTTACAGAACTTGAATCATAAACTACAACTTATGAACCAGGACTGAACCAGGACTAAAACAGGACTACACGTGACCAGAACTAAACCGGGACTATACCAAGACTAAAATAGGACTAAAACAGGACTAAACCAGGTCTAAACTGGGCCTGTCCTGACACTTCAGTTCTGGTTTAGTCCTGGTTTATTCCTTGTTCAGTCCTAGTTCAGTCCTGTTTCAGTCCTGTCTTGGTTTAGTCCTGTTTTAGTTATGTTTTAGTCCTGGTTCAGTCCTGGTTTAGGCCTGGTTTAGTCCTGGTTTGGTCCTGGTTTGGAACTGGTTTATTCCTGTTTTAGTCCTGGTTTAGACCTGGTTTAGTCCTGGTTTAGACCTGTTTATTTAGTCCTGATTTAGTCCTGTTTTAATCCTGGTTTAGACCTGGTTTAGAACTGGTTTAGTCCTGGTTTAGACCTGATTTAGTCCTGTTTAGTCCTTTTAGTCCTGGTTTAGTCCTGGTTTAGACCTGGTTTAGTCCTGGTTTAGACCTGGTTTAGAGCTGTTTTAGTCCTGTTTTAGTCCTGTTTTAGTCCTGGTTTAGTCCTGGTTTAGACCTGGTTTAGTCCTGTTTTAGTCCTGGTTTAGACCTGGTTTAGTCCTGGTTTCCTGTTTTAGTCCTGTTTTAGTCCTGGTTTAGACCTGGTTTAGTCCTGGTTTAGACCTGATTTAGTCCTGTTTTAGTCCTGGTTTAGACCTGGTTTAGTCCTGGTTTAGACCTGGTTTAGTCCTGGTTTTAGTCCTGTTTTAGTCCTGGTTTAGTCCTGGTTTAGACCTGTTTAGTCCTGTTTTAGTCCTGGTTTAGACCTGGTTTAGTCCTGGTTTAGTCCTGGTTTAGACCTGGTTTAGTCCTGGTTTAGACCTGTTTAGTCCTGTTTTAGTCCTGGTTTAGACCTGTTTAGTCCTGGTTTAGACCTGGTTTAGACCTTGGTTTAGTCCTGGTTTAGACCTGGTTTAGTCCTGTTTTAGTCCTGGTTTACACCTGGTTTAGTCCTGGTTTAGACCTGGTTTAGGGTTTTAGTCCTGGTTTACCTGGTTTAGTCCTGTTTAGTTTACCTGGTCCTGGTTTACCTGGTTTAGTCCTGGTTTAGACCTGTTTAGTCCTGTTTAGTTTAGTCCTGGTTTAGTCTTTAGTCCTGGTTTAGTCCTGGTCCTGTTTAGTGTTTACTCTTTAGTCTTTCTAGTCTGTTTAGTCCTGGTTCAGTCCTGGTTCATGTGTTGTAGTCTATGATTTCAGTTCTGATTATAAATTACGTTAATGTTAAGAACATGATTCCGCATCATTCTGAGTAAAAACAGCTTGGTGCTGTGGGTTTTTTCGGAAGGTTCAATGCGTGTCCTAAAAAGAAGCACAGGAGATGGAGAATCCAAGAGAACAGGCCACTTTATTTCAGCATTTCCATTGAGAGAGATTCAAGTTGATTACCAAGTACAACTGCCACCCCGGAACGACGTCTCTGACCAACTCAGAATCAGGGGTAGCTTTATACTACATCTTGACAAAACATTAACTTGTTGATTTAGCATATACAGCAAGAAAATGAACAATACTGCTGACCCAGTGCACCTTATCATGGGTGGGAACATGCCACGGGGTCCACATATGTCAGTTTTTCTGCTTCGTGACACTCAAAGTACAGAAAAACATGTTCTTTATGGCACTCAAAGTACAGAAAAAACATGTTATATAGACCTACAGATAGTCATACGTGTTTTCCACCCTGTTGTCATTCCAAAGTCCATAATATTGGGTGAATTAGCATGACCAACACATAATATTTCCCACAGTGCCTTTATGTTTGCACTACTGTCACTCAAACTTCTTTCTAGAGCTCAAGATTGTTTGTTAGAATCCAGAGAAACCATGACCAATAAGTTCCGCCGTTTGTTGTTTTGTTTTGTTTTTTTGTTTTTGCCGACGTGTACGGCAAAAGGAGAAATTCAGTTTATCAACTGGACAAAAGTTTATTTTGTTTGAATATGTTTCACAGCTCATTCAAGCTACTTCTTCTGTTCTGTTCAAAATGGTGGTGGACACTGCCTGAAGGGAGGAGCTAACTACACTGAAACTACTCTGAAACTAACACATCTACTTGTTTACAGTTTCTGTTCGTTAGGTAGACGTATTGAACTTGCAGTGAGCGTGGGGTCATATTAGCACACATGGATTCTACCTGGATGACTGACGGATTTAACACAGTTGCCGATGTGTTGGGCCAGTTTTGATTATTTTCCTCAAATTATGTCATTTAAAGTTACTATAAACTTCACCAAAACTCTTTTTTATTGAAAACCCAGGAGGGACTTGCAATAACTTGTTCAAACAAAGCTTTGTGTTTACTCTTCAGGCAGCAGGTCGGCCAAAATAAAATATTGGCCTGTGTAATAAGCTTGACAGACAATACACTAAACAGAGGTGGGGACTTGCACGCCGTGACTTGGACTCGAATCAGACTTATTTTTAGGACTTGAGACTTGACTTGATAAAATAGACTAAGCCTTGGGACTCAACTTGGTCTTGAAGCTAAATTACTTGGGACTTTGACTGGGACTTGAGCCCTGTGACTTGAGAAGACTTGATGCTTCTCCTAAAAATATGTTTGTTTTTTGAAAATACTTTTCTCTTCACAGTTGCTAAATGTGGTGCTTAATTTTACAGGAACAAACTGGAACATGTCCCTCCCACTTCTCTATTTGTTACTTTGGTAGTAACTGAAGTACTGTGATGTGGTATCCTCAAATGTACTACAGTAATATACAGTACGATACAGTAAAACCGAGGCAACTACACAGCTCTTGATCCTTTTAATTTTAAGTATAATTTAGTTTAAATTTCGTATAAATTGCGAAAATCTAAGCAATATTTGGTACTTTAAAGACTTGAAACGACTTGAAGCTCAAAGCAGACGACTTGGACTTGACTTGGACTTTCTTGACTTTGACTTAGGACTTGACTCGGACTTGAGGTCAAAGACTTGAGACTCGCAAAACGACGACTCAGTCCCACCTGTGCTGCTAAAAAGCGCAACTATAGCTATATATATATAACTATACCAGTATATCGACCAAATATTATTATTTATCACCATGGCGACAAGCAATTGACACCAATTACGCCAAGCACTATAACTGAATAAACGCTACATAAGTGAGTTTAATGCCGCACTGTGCAACCTTCCAGGCATAGCAAGAGCATATGGAAGCAAGCAGGTGCTTCTCCCAACTGTCTTTTTCACTTTTTTAAACTTTTTTTTGTTCATGATGTAAGTATTTTAAACTAGGAGTGTCAAATTATCGCGTTAATTGCGATTAATTAATTACAGTCATATTTAGCGCGTTATGTTTTTTAATCGCGTTAATCTCATTTTTAATCTCTAACTTTACTGTTTCTGTATGTGAGTTGCTTTATTATAAAACCTGTTTTTATGTGTTGTTGGGACAACAACACACACACACACACACACAAAACACATTTATACATTTTTTTATTTCGGTAATTCCACTCATTGCCGGAAACCCACACAAAACGTGCGCAGTAACAGCGATGTAAACGTCACGTTAACGTTGGCGGCGTCAGTCGCACAATGGACGAGGTCGAAGAGCCAGTAGAACAGAGCAGCAGTGCACAGGTAAAAACACATTCGTGTCTTGGAAATTATTCTCCCGACGTGAAATATAAAAGAAAATAACAAATATAAAATCACCTACAACTTAAATGTCACTGGTGAAAACAACCTGCATAGACTCATGATGTCTGCACTACTGTCCTATAGTGACCTGCCACATGAGGGGACACACACACACACACACACACACACACACACACACACAACACACACACACACAAACACACACAACACAACACACACAACACACACACAACACACAAACAAACACACACCTTCATCATCGTCATTAACCTGAGAACGCGTGGACCACGTTTCCTTCCGTAGTTACTGCGCGGACACCGACGTGCTCCCGTGAGCCGCGTGTGGATCGTGTTTTTTCGCTACGCTGCGTAAACCGAGCTTCCTCCTGTGCGCCTCTAAACCAGAACTAACACCAAGGACTAAACCAGTCCAGGACTAAACCAGACTAAACCAGGACTAAAACCAGGACTAAACCAGAACTAAAACCAGGTCTAAACCAGGACTAAACCAGGACTAAACCAGAACTAAAAACCAGAACTAAAACCAGGTCTAAAACCAGGTCTAAACCAGGTCTAAACCAGGTCTAAACCAGGACTAAACCAGGAACTAAACCAGAACTAACACCAGGACTAAAACCAGGACTAAAACTAGGTCTAAACCAGGTCTAAACCAGGACTAAAACCAGTGATCTCATATATAAAGCATTTCTCTATCAATAATATTTTTAATATGGTTAAGGAAAGACTGGACTTTTTATTGTCTTTAAGTAGACAAAAGTTATTATGTTCAGATTTCCTCGTCTTTGCTACTTTACAGCAAACAGTTTCTTATTCATGGAGACTTGGGCTCAACAGCCAATTTGGAGAGATTTGTTAAACAATAAATGACTTTATAAAGTCACTTTTTTTTGTTCTATATCAGTCTTTTGATCTGCCACAATAATGTAATAATGAATTTAAATGAAAATACCTCAAATTGAAGCTTTTCTCAGCAATTTTTAGGTGAGATTAAAATGAGATGAATTAGATTAATTAATTACAGATCATAATTAATTAATCTCTCAATTTTTTTAATCGCATGACAGCACTAATTTTAAACATCTCTGATCAAATATAAAACATATGCTCACGCCGTCCGCCGATAACTGCAATCCAATAAGAAATACAGTGTTCGGTTTAAGGGCTATAATCAGTCTTATGTCTTTTAAAAGCCCGAGGTCCATTGAAAACACATTGCCAAAGGAAGCGATGATAATTTGGCCGCGGGTCCTTGATGGCTTGTATTAGCTGTGACAAAGTGTCCATAGATGAGCGCGTCTCTGCCATTAGCAACCACTCATCTCAATAACAGGCTGTAGACCATCTGTTACTGCGCATATCTCCACGCGCTGTTTCACATTGTTGCAGTACCATTACGCTTAAAATGCCCTTATCATATCCTTGAAAAGAAGGTTAAACATATTTGTGGAGAAATGCATTACCATCAAACGGCCTATTATTTATTAAAACGATAACACTCAAATTTGCGGAGCGCTCGCGTCGACCAAACTCAATCCCGGGATCAGCAGCCGGAGAAAAACCTCAAAGCCGTCCCAAAATTGAAATGGAAAAAAAAAAAAAAAAAAAGGCAAGAAAGTAAAAATGCGGATGAGACGATGACGTAGCATCCAGACCGGGACTGAAGTTAAAGTGTAGGTGTGAAACCAGGTCTAAACCAGGTCTAAAAGAGGACTAAAGCCTGTCAAAACTAGGTCTAAACCAGGTCTAAACCAGGTCTAAAAGAGGACTAAAGCCTGTCAAAACTAGGTCTAAACCAGGTCTAAACCAGGTCTAAACCAGGTCTAAAAGAGGACTAAAGCCTGTCATAACTAGGTCTAAACTGGTTCTAAAAGAGGATTAAAGTGTAGGTGTAAAACCAGGTCTAAACCAGGTTTAAAAGAGGACTAAAGCCTGTCATAACTAGGTCTAAACCAGGTCTAAACCAGGCCTAAACCAGGTCTAAAAGAGGACTAAAGCCTGTCATAACTACATCTAAACCAGGTCTAAACCAGAACTAAAAGAGGATTGAAGTGTAGGTGTAAAACCTGGCCTAAACCAGGTCTAAAAGAGGACTAAACCCTGTCATAACTAGGTCTAAACCAGGTCTAAAATAGGTCTAAACCAGGACTAAAAGAGGGCGAAAGTGTGTAGGTGTAAAACCAGATCTAAACCAGGTTTAAAATAGGACTAAAGCCTGTCATAACTTAGTCTAAACCAGGTCTAAACCAGTTCTTAAAGAGGATTAAAGTGTAAGTGTAAAACCTGGTCTAAACCAGGTCTGAAAGAAGAATAAAGCCTGTCATAACTAGGTCTAAACCAGGTCTAAACCATTTCTAAAGCAGGACTTAACCAGGACTAAACCAGGACTAATCTTAGACTTGAGAGAGAGACGGGACCCTGAGCCCGTGGAGCAGGTTGTCCTGAAAACGTGATTGGGTGACTGCTGCACTTAGCCCAGTGCTGGTCTTTTTGTCTGCGATCACGCGGGCACACCTCCGAGCCCGTCCCGACACTCAGTCTTGGTTCAGTCCTGTTTTAGTCCTGTTTTAGTCCTAGTTCAGTCCTGATTTTGTCGTAGTTTAATCCTGGTTTAGTCCTGGTTTTAGTCTGTTTTTCAGTCCTGTTTTAGTCCTGTTTTTCTGTTTTAGTCCTGTTTTAGTCCTGTTTTGGTCCTGTTTTGGTCTTGGTTCAGTCCTGGTTTAGTCCTCCTTGTTCAGTCCTGGGATCAGTTCTGGTTTACTTCTGGTTTAGTCTTGTTTTAGTCCTGGTTCAGTCCTGATTTTGTCGTAGTTTAATCCTGGTTTAGTCATTCTGGTTTAGTCTTCCTGGTTCAGTCCTGAGATCAGTCCTGTTTTAGTCCTGTTTTAGTCCTGTTTTGGTCCTGTTTTGGTCTTAGTTCAGTCCTGGTTTAGTCCTCCTGGTTCAGTCCTGGTTCAGTCCTGGTTTACACCTTGTTTTAGTCCTGGTTCAGTCCATATGCGGCGCAAAAGTCCAACATCGCAGTTTAAATCATGGAAACAGCCTTTATCCCTTTTTTCCATGATTCATTTAAACACAAAATCGAAAAATCACAATCACAATTAATAATCACAACAACTAGTTGAATTTTTATCCAAATAACTGAAAAAAAAAAAAAATCCATTAAGAGCTGAATTCTCCAGTATTTAACCCGCTCCTTTGACTGCCACATCAGCCGCTCGCCTCCACACTTTAAATCCTGGCCTGTCTGCACCAATCCCCTTTGTTCGGCGTCCCTTTAAACGAACATGAAAAGACCCGAGTTATCCCGAATGCCGTCTCTCTCCTCGCTGACAGCCCGGCCGTCGGAGAAGTTAAACACAAAAAGACCTCCGCGTTTCCCTGGACTTGGTTTTTCCGAGGAAGATCCTGCAAGAAGAACCTGTCATGTTTTTTCGTTTCCCCTTCGGTGCGGTGGACCGGCAGCCATTTTGTGCAGATAAAATTTTAATATGTTCACAGCCACAGAGCTCTGGAAATGACTCGATGCATTTTCGTCATCTTTTTTTTTTTTTTTTGTCCGTGCGCTGTAATGCGATTGTGTAAGAGCGTAAGTGTAGTACAGTGACCTATTTTATGTTTTCTTCTTCTTCTTGTAAACGTGAATTATTGAAGAGAAAATGTTGGCTCAGATAACAATCGTTTAAGTAAAGGGTTTGATTTTGTTTTTTGCAGGATTTTATTTTGTTTATTTATTTTTATTTTTTTATCCAGGCTTGGCTGCTGGTACAAAAAGTGAAAACAAAGTGATATAACTAAGTTCACTTTTACAAACATTATCGAAATTGGGACTTAACTTGGACTAAACCAGGACTAAATTTGGACTAGAAAAGGACTAAACCTGGACTAGATCAGGAGAAGACCAGGGTTTGATCAGGACTAGATGAGGACCAAACTTGGACTAGACCAGGGCTAGACCAGGACTGAAATTGGACTAGAAAAGGACTAAACCAGGAGTAGACCAGGACTTGTTCAGGACTAGATTCAGGACTAAACTTGGACTAGCAAAGGACTAAACTAGGACTAAACTTGGACTAGATCAGGACTAAACCAGGAGTAGACCAGGACTAGACCAGGACTAAACCAGGACTAGACCAGGACTAAACTTTGACTAGAAAAGGACCAAACCAGGACTAGACCAAGAGTAGACCAGGACCTGACCAGGACTAAACTTGGACTAAACCAGGGCTAAACCAGGACTAAACATGCACTAGAAAAGGACTAAACCTGGACTAGATCAGGAGAAGACCAGGGTTTGATCAGGACTAGATGAGGACCAAATCTTGGACTAGACCAGGGCTAGACCAGGACTGAAATTGGACTAGAAAAGGACTAAAGTTGGACTAGACCAGGACTAAACCAGGATTAGATCAGGAGTCGACCAGGACTTGATCAGAATTAAACTTGGACTTAACTAGGGCTAAACCAAAACTAGACCAGGAGTAGACCAGGACTAAACTTGGACTAGAACAGGATGAAACTTGGACTGGAAAAGGACTAAACCAGGAGTAGACCAGGACTTGTTCAGGACTAGATCAGGACTAAACTTGGACTAGCAAAGGACTAAACTAGGACTAAACTTGGACTAGATCAGGACTAAACTTGGACTAGCAAAGGACTAAACTAGGACTAAACTTGGACTAGATCAGGACTAAACCAGGAGTAGACCAGGACCTGACCAGGACTAAACTTGGACTAAACCAGGGCTAAACCAGGACTAAATCAGGAGAAGACCAGGGTTTGATCAGGACTAGATGAGGACCAAACTTGGACTAGACCAGGGCTAGACCAGGACTGAAATTGGACTAGAAAAGGACTAAAGTTGGACTAGACCAGGACTAAACCAGGATTAGATCAGGATGAAAACTTGGACTGGAAAAGGACTAAACCAGGAGTAGACCAGGACTAGACCAGGACTAGATCAGGACTAAACTTGGACTAGCAAAGGACTAAACTAGGACTAAACTTGGACTAGATCAGGACTAAACCAGGAGTAGACCAGGACTAGACCAGGACTAGATCAGGACTAAACTTGGACTAGAAAAGGACCAAACCAGGACTAGACCAAGAGTAGACCAGGACCTGACCAGGACTAAACTTGGACTAAACCAGGGCTAAACCAGGACTAAACATGCACTAGAAAAGAGTAGACCAGGACTTGACCAGGAGTAGATCTGGACTAAACTTGGACTGACCAGGACTAAACCAGGACTAGACAAGGAGTAGACCATGACTTGACCAGAACTAAACCAGGGCTAAACTTGAACTAGAAAAGGAATAAACCAGGACTAGACCAGGAGTAGATCAGGACTAAACATGGACTCAAAAAGGACTAAACAAGGAATAAACTTTGACTAGAAAAGTAAGTGAAAATGACTTAAATTATGAACATTTAACTTAATTTGAGCGAATTCAACTTGACAAGTAAAATGATCAGTGGAACGCGTGTGTTTTTCTTAATTCAAGCAAGTATTTTAAGTGTAGCAAGATGTATTTCCATATTTTACGCACAAAAAGTCTTATTCCAGTGGCACATCATTTTACTTGTCAAGTGAAATTTACACTGATGATAAAACTTTCTTAATTCAAGTCATCTGAACTTGACTAGATTTTATTTTGTGCAGTGTAAGCAACAGAACTTATAAACCAGAGACAATAAAATATCAAAATTAAAATGTTTTTTGTTAGCTGTTATTAAAATAAACATTAAATTAAATATTGGAAATAACTTGAAATGTTTTTGTTTTGTTTTGTTTGACACTAAAACAGACAATTTAAATAACAAACTGTTTTCCCATTTATTGTTTTCCGTTCTTAATTGAAACTCAAAAGAACGACTTGTACACGGACATATAAGCGACTCAACATTTATTTTTATTTATTTTTTAATCCTGAACAACATTTAGCTTTAATATTCTGTCCAAGCACTGCAATACCCAAAGATAAGTGGGTGTAAAATATATACAGTACATATGCAAAAAGTACAATTTAATATACTCAAATCAAATGCAAAGCAGTTTTAAAAAAATATATATTTCTAAAGGTCATTGCGGTAGAAAGAAAAAAGTAATAATAGCATAAACATTGCATTCTGTCAGTAAAGTTAAAGCTGCATATAGTGTTCTTTTTGGTCTGGTACACATTTTGTTTTGGTCTCCGTCTCTCACCCTCGCACCACGCCGCTGATCCAGAGGCCAAACCGCTCCCCGATGGAAAGTTCTGTGCAGTGAGCGAAATAGTTTTGGTTCACTCCGTCGGACATCAGGGTGAAATGTCGTCCGTGTGATTGACAGCCCATTGTTCAGGGTCCGCGCGGCCAAACCCACTCACAAAGCATTCTGATGGACTACAGCAACCTGCACCCCGCAAACACCGTCCAGACCTTTTCCAAAACAAAAAATAAATACAAATACAATAACGTACCGGTCCACTTGAAGGTCTTCTGAGTAATTACTTGGATACACGCGATTGTTAACGCTGGCAGAAGTGACCTCGAGGGAAAGAAGGCGCCTGATTTGTCTGTTGTTAATGTTCAAATCTTGATTTACAAATGAAAAAAAGACAAATAAAAACACCAGGATTGTGCAGAATGGATTAATACGATCATTTTAAAGTCAGAATGACAAGAGAGACGATGTTTCTTCAATAGAAAGTAGAGTAAAGCAAAACTAGACCAGGACTAAACCAGGAGTAGACTAGGACTAAACTTGGACTAGACCAGGACTAAACCAGGAGTAGACTAGGATTAAACAAGGACTAGACCAGGATTAAACTTGGCCTAGACTAGGACTAAACCAGGAGTAGACTAGGACTAAACTTGGACTAGACCAGGACTAAACTTGGCCTAGACTAGGACTAAACCAGGAGTAGACTAGGACTAAACTGGACTAGACCAGGACTAAACTAGACTAGACTAGGACTAAACAGGACACTAGGACTAAACTTGGACTAGACCAGACTAAAACAGGACTAGGACTAGACCAGGACTAAGAAGAACTAGGACTAAACAGGACTAAGACGGACTAGACTAGACTAAACAGGACTAGAGGACTGACTAGACAGGACTAAACAGGAGTAGACTAGGACTAGGACTAACCAGGACTAGACCAGGACTAAACCAGGACTAAACTTGGACTAGACCAGGACTAAACCAGGAGACCAGGACTAAAGGACTGACTGGACTAACCAGACTAGACTAGACTAACCAGGACTAGGACACTTGGACTAGACCAGGACTAAACACCAGGACTAAACTTGGACTAGACCAGGACTAAACTGGACTAGACCAGGACTAAACCAGGAGTAGACTAGGACTAAAGGACTAGACCAGGACTAAACTGGACTAACCAGGACTAAACAGGACTAGACCAGGACTAAACCTAGACTAGGACTAAACTTGGACTAGACCAGGACTAAACACTAGACTAGGACTAAACTTGGACTAGACCAGGACTAAACTTGGACTAGACCAGGACTAAACCTAGACCAGGACTAAACTTGGACTAGACCAGGACTAAACTAGGACTAGGACTAGACCAGGACTAAACTTGGACTAGAAGGACTAAACTGGACTAGACCAGGACTAAACCAGGAGTAGACTAGGACTAAACCAGGACTAGACCAGGACTAAACCAGGAGGAGACTAGGACTAAACCAGGACTAGACCAGGACTAAACTTGGCCTAGACTAGGACTAAACCAGGAGTAGACTAGGACTAAACCAGGACTAGACCAGGACTAAACTAGGACTAGACTAGGACTAAACCAGGACTAGACAGGACTAAACTTGGACTAGACTAGGACTAAACCAGGACTAGACCAGGACTAAACTTGGCCTAGACTAGGACTAAACTTGTACTAGACCAGGACTAAACCAGGAGTAGACCAGGACTAAACCAGGACTAGACCAGGACTAAACTAGGACTAGACCAGGACTAGGACTAGACTAGGATTAAACTTGGACTAGACCAGGACTAAACTTGGCCTAGACTAGGACTAAACTTGGCCTAGACTAGGATTAAACTTGGACTAGACCAGGACTAAACTTGGCCTAGACTAGGATTAAACTTGGACTAGACCAGGACTAAACTAGACTTGGATTAAACTTGGACTAGACCAGGACTAAACTTGGCCTAGAAAGGATTTATTTATACAGTTTATTTATACAGTCTCAAAATGCAAATAAATGTCAAGGTCCGTTCAGAAGCGTCAAAAAAAGCCTTAGACGTCTCTATTTGGAGCCTTTGCATTGGAGTTTAGACGCCCCCGACGCGCGTCTTGGACACCTTGGACGAACGGGAGAAAAATACTTCGACGCGGGTCCGTTGCCCTGGAAACAAGTGCCCGGTCCCGGTCTTTTCCCGAAACGATGGCAGACCAGGCTGAGACTAACTTTAGTGTATTTATTACATAAAACCATCAGCAGAGGCGATCTGCTCGACGGCTGCAGTGTATAAATATGTATGTATGTATGTATGTATGTATGTATGTATGTATGTATGTATGTCCTGTATAGTCCTGGTCCAGTCCTGGTCCAGTCCTGGTCCAGTCCTGGCGATCGGCTCGGCAAATGTGACATGTATATATTTATACTGTGCTAATGACACACTAATGACACTGGTCTAGTCCCTGTCCAGTCCTGGTCTAGTCCTGGTCTAGTCCTGGTCTGGTCCTGGTCTAGTCCTGGTCTGGTCCTGGTCTAGTCCTGGTCTAGTCCTGGTCTAGTCCTGGTCTAGTCCTGGTCTGGTCCTGGTCTGGTCCTGGTCTAGTCCTGGTCTAGTCCTGGTCTAGTCCTGGTCTAGTCCTGGTCTGGTGCTGGTCTGGTCTGGGCTGGGTCCTGGTCTAGTCCTGGTCTAGTCCTGGTCTGGTCCTGGTCTGGTCCTGGTCTAGTCCTGGTCTAGTCCTGGTCTAGTCCTGGTCTAGTCCTGGTCTGGTCCTGGTCTAGTCCTGGTCTAGTCCTGGTCTGGTCCTGGTCTAGTCCTGGTCTGGTCCTGGTCTGGTCCTGGTCTAGTCCTGGTCTAGTCCTGGTCTAGTCTGGTGCTGGTCTGGTCCTGGTCTGGTCCTGGTCTAGTCCTGGTCTAGTCCTGGTCTGGTCCTGGTCTGGTCCTGGTCTGGTCCTGGTCTAGTCCTGGTCTAGTCCTGGTCTGGTGCTGGTCTGGTCTGGTCCGGTGCTGGTCTAGTCCTGGTCTAGTCCTGGTCTGGTGCTGGTCTGGTGCTGGTCTAGTCCTGGTCTAGTGCTGGTCTAGTCCTGGTCTGGTCCTGGTCTAGTGCTGGTCTGGTGCTGGTCTAGTCCTGGTCTAGTCCTGGTGATCCGCTCGGTGATTTCGGCCTATATATTTATACTCTGCTAACGTCTGTGGCTCTCGCTCTGGTTTTCGGGTCTTTCTCTTTCTTCCTGATAATAACGTTGTTACGTCACTGGATACTCGACCCTGATTGGTTGACGCTGCACGTCCGATGCCGACGCCCTTGGACGCACGTCTTGAGCGTTCTGGCACCGATTCTCGATTCGCGCCGTTATGTCTTAGTTAAACCACTTCTTGAGCAAAGTTCATATGAAACACGAACATTTTAATCATCAGAACAGTGAAAATGTCAAATGTGTCGCATAAATGAGTTTCCTTCCTTTAAACAAGCAACAAAACTGTAACTGCAACAAAATGATTTAGTAAAATATACCAAAAAATACTCTTGGTGATATATCGATACAGCAGCTCATGATATCGATACAGTATCATCACATTAAACGATGTCATTTTTCAATATTTCAATATTTTTGCACAGTATTTTTGACTCAAAGCTCAATTTAAGAGCCATTTTTTGCATAATATAGGACCTTTAACTTAAAATAATTATGTTTTACAATAAGGAAAATGATCTCAACCTCTATTTGTTTTTCTTTTTGTTTGGCTTTTGGTTTGGTATTTGTATTTGGTTCCCTCACACGTGCTGATTTATTATTGAACCCCGGTGGAATAAACACACCCCTCCTCCTCTTTTGCTGTAAACACGATCCTAAACCTGTTGACTGTTATGGCTCTCTCACCTGCACACTGCCTTACATGTGCCGAGCTCTGATCCCTCTGTGGGGCCTATCAAAGCCTTCTTCTGCGTTTGGTGATCTTTGCATCTGAACCGGCCAATCAGGAGCGCCGCAGCCCGCTTCATGTTCAAACGGCTCCGAAGCGAGTAATGTCACGGACTTCACTCGCGCGCCCAAGCAAAGCAAATCGGCCCCTAACCCCTGCCGACAGCAATATACGTCCATGTGGTGATCAGTGATAACAATAAACACAACAGGGAAACGGTGGAGCAGAGGTTGGACGTTTCGGCTCACGACTAGAAGGTCTCTGGTTCGATTCCTGGACAGATGTGGGTTTTTGTGTGGCTTATGGTTTCCTTATATCTGAGTGGATGATATGGTGATGCTCTGGTTTCCTCCATTGACTGAATACATAAACAAATCCTGCAGTTAACTTCTTACAACATATCTACTAGTAAATGAAGACAAACTGTTTGGGGTGTGCAAAAATATTGGAATATCGATATATCGTATCATTTAATGTGATGATACAGTATCGATATCACGGGCTACTGTATCGATATATCACCAAGAGTATTTTTACATGGTTTACTCAATTCTTTTGTTACAGAGCTACAGTTTTGTTGCTTGTGGAGTGAAAGGAAACTCATTTATGCGACACATTTGACATTTGGAGGATTAAAATGTTTGTGTTTCATATGAACTTTGCACAAGAAATGGTTTAACAAAGACTTTTAGTATCACAGCCATGATTTAACCTTTATTTTTTTATTGAACTGTATCGAATTGATTTGAAATATATCATATCGAATCGAAAGTGCACTGTATCGAGATATGTATCGTATCGTGGCGTATGTATCGAGGTATGTATCGTATCGGCAACTTCTTAATGATACCCAGCCCTACAAACTGTTAATGCACCATAACAAGTGACAAGTCAGATCTGCGAAGAGGTGACCCCACACGCAGTAAGAATGATCATGTTTTTTATGGTACGGCTGAGGTTCAAAAAGTAATTTATTAAATGCAAGTTAGTGAGTTTGTTATGACCCAGCTCTGCTCGTGAAAGGGAAGTAACAAAAAAAAAACAAGATGGAAAATGTATATAAATAAATAAGTAATTGAATTAACAGGAATGTGCAAGATAAATGAAACAAAAAGGGGGATATAAAATATTTACAGAAAATGTAATTTAATTTACAAGGTTTTTAAACAAAATGGTAACAGAGGGCAAGGTTAACTAAGAAAAGAAGTACACACTAAAGCAGTGTCTCACAAACTTTTTTTCTGGGAATCCATACTTTAAAAGTCACAAATCTTTGCGACCCAAGTCAATTACTACATTAATACATTATTCATAAATCACTAAATAAATTAATAAATTATTGAACATTTATGAGGATATTTTATTTTCCTGGGACGGGGAGACTCGAGTTGGAAGATAATCGAACGCAGCGTCAATCAGGAACCCAGTCGGTGAGCGTCTCCAATCAGCTGTAAGAATTCACAGGCTGGGTTGCATTGGGAAGCTTGGAAATTGCTGCCGCACATACAAGTTTAACAAAAAATACAAACAAAAGCTAAAGCTAAAGGCCTGGAGCCATAAAAGTTTACTACCACACTGAGGAACGTTTCTGGCAAATCAACACGATCTCCATGGAAACAATCATCAAATTACATAGTTTACCTTTTAAAACACAGGTGTCAAACATGCGGCCCGGGGGCCAGATCCGGCCCTCCAAGACCTTTAATCTGGCCCTCGGCTGATTTTCTACTAAAATATTTTAATTCTATTTTTTTATTAAAATCTTGTTAATTTTCTGTGGTGTTTATCACAGCAGCGTCTCCAGCGTCTCTGTACGTGGCCCCTCCCACCAGAGCAGCACAAATGAAGACTTGTCTCTTTCCAAACGCTCTTAAAGGACGATCGTTTTGACTGTTGACCGTGACACCCTCATCAGCAAAATGTCAAAAATGAGAAAAGTGGAGCCGAGTGCAGGATTTTCCAAGAAAAATGTATTTATTCTTATTTATACAAGTTAATGTTAAACAAGTTCATGTTAAGACATTGTGTTGAAATTGTATTTTTCTTAAAGTTTCAGGTTGTTCCTAATATTATAATATTTTGTAAAAGAAAGAGTTCATCAATTAAAAAAGATTTCTGTAATAGATTTGTGTTTCTCTGCACAAATATTTGAACTTATTGCTGTTTTTGGGGTTTATATGTCATGAGTTTTTTGATCCGGCCCCTTTGGGATCAAAATTGGTTGGATACGGCCCCCGGACCAAAATGAGTTTGACACCCCTGTTTTAAAACATCAAAATGTTGCTGTAGTTGAGGCAGTTTATGCAGTGAAATGGACAGTACAAGTCTAGTGTAGGTGAATAAAGGAGGGAACCAATTAAATTTTTTATTGCTTGAGGATCATGCAACATTACTCAAACTTTAGGTATTTTGATGAGAAACTGATAACCTTTTAATCTCGAACAAGTCAGTATAGCACAATGTGAAGTCAAATAAATAAACAAACTCGTCTTGTTGTCTTTGCTTCCAGGTTTCTTCCACCTGCGCGGTGCCTGAGTCCTCGGCGGTGGGCTCAGCGGTCGGCAGAATCAAAGCCCACGACCTGGACATCGGGAGGAACGCGGAGGTGGAGTACACCATCGTCCCCGGAGACGGAGGAGCCATGTTTGATATCACCACCAACGAACACAACCAGGAGGGAATCATCATCCTCAAGAAGGTAAGACACTGCGGAACATTCGGACGAGCTGTGAGGGGGGAGCTATGCTATTGAAATCTCTATCACAGTGAAAGTCCTTTGTATTAAAGCAACACTGTGTAACTTTATGGATGTGGCAGGTCACTTGCATAATTCCATGGAAATAGAAAGTTAAAACAACATGGTGGAATATTATAGACAAAGGGACAACATTTTCAAACATCCAGGTCCCCCTTCTGGCCAAAAAATCGGGTTTATGGAGATGCAAGCTCACGAACGAGAAGAACACTCATAAAAAAAAATAAAAAAAATACCTTGATTAAAAAGTTACACAGTGAGGCAATCGTTAATTTGTTTTTCAAAATAAAACAAACAACAACAAAAAAAGTCTCCAGAACCAAAATTAAAAAACGGATATTGATTTTCAGTTTTTGATTCTGGACTAAACTAGGTCTAAACCAGGACTAAACCAAGACCAAACCGAGACTAAACTGGGACTAAACCAAGTCTAAACCAGGACTAAACCAAGTCAAAACCAGGACTAAACCAGTACTAAACCGGTCTCAGTTCTGCTCTCAGTCCTGGTCTCATTACCGGTCTCTGGTCTAGGTCTTGTTCCAGTCTCAGTCCTGATCACCCGACAGTCTACATGGGCACACTTCTGGGGACATCCCAACACTCAGTCCTGGTTCAGTCCTGATGTAGTCCTAGTTCAGTCCTGTTTTAGTCCTGTTTCAGTCCTGGTTTAGTCCTGGATCAATCCTGGATTAGTCCTGATTCAGTCCTGGTGTAGTCCTGTTTCAGTCCTGTTTTAGTCCTGGTTTGGTCCCAGGTCAATCCTGGTTCAGTCCTGCTGTAGTCCTGGTGTAGTCCTGTTTTAGTCCCAGTTCAGTCCTGGGATCAGTCCGTATGCGGCGCAAAAGTCCAGCATCGCGGTCTAAGTCACAGAAACAGGAAACGAATCATTGTCCGTTTTTTTCCATTTTGGTTTTGGAGACAAATAATGAAGAAAATAGTTGTTTTTTTTTCATTTTCTTATATTTGGTTTTATTTTGAAACACGAATGAACAAATGATACACAGATTTGGGGCTTTAAGTGGAAATTATGTGTGTTAAAAGGACATATGTTTGAACTAGAAAGTGAAAATTTTGGCTACGTTAGAACTAAAGATCTGTATTTATCGGGGCTTGGGTTTAGCACAAAATCCTCACATTGCCTTGTAGATTTATTCAGCTTAAGCACACAGTGAGTCCAGCGTTCTGTCTCTTGTGCATTACGCCGTTGTCTCTACAGCTAAATATACCTTTTACATAAACATTTTACCTTTTACATACCATCTGTGAGTTGTGTAATACCCCCACACATTTGGATAAAACACTACTCACATCAAAATCTTCTATCAGAGAAAATAGCCCACGTACTATACTATCATTTATAGACATTTGAAAGCCGCACTCTTAAAAGACATATTCTTTTTACGGGCTTTTCGCATGAGTCGAGCTGATTCATTCTTCAACCAGCTTTTTTGTTTTTGAATTCTCATTGCTTCGACTTTTTTACATGCTATAGAAATAAAAATTGACACTGACGTCGATAAGTTGATGCATTTTACACCCGACGCCCGTCCTGCTACAGTCTGTTTTTAATCCAGGTTTGGGGCTAGCAGAAAACCATTGCATTGCCTTGTAGATCAATTGTCATTTTCAATATCGTAGTACTTTCTTTATCTCTTATAACTATGTAATCTCTCTGTGGTCGAGGTAAGTTCCACAGTGGTCCTTGGGCGTCAACTAGTCTATGTGCTCTTATACTTGTTCTGATGCAGCTCAACATCATTCGAAAGCTTCAGGAAAGGTTCATTTCTGTCCTGCTCAACTGAGTATCTAGTTTAAATACTGGTTTTAGTATCAGTTCGATTTGTTTGATATGGAATCACTTCCATAGAGAAGAGCTGTGTCTTGTCCAAACAACTGCATGCACACATCCAGCTGCTTGTCAAAGTCTGATCCCGTCAGGTCTCAGAAGCTAAGCAGGACCGGGCCACGGGGAAAATCAGGTGCCACAGTGGAGCACCAGTCACAAAAACTGTTGTCGTGTCCTTAGGCAAGGCACTTCCTAGTATAAAAGTGGAGTGTTGGCTAGTATGAGAGTGGAGTGTGCGTGAGTGAGTGATGGTGATAGTCGAAAGGATCGATGGCACAGATTGGCTGCCACACTTCTGTCATTATGCCACCACCAAGTGTGGAGTGAATGAATAAAGCATCTTTGTGGCATATGTTTATGAAAAGAGCTTTATAAAAAAAAATTAATAAATAATAACTAGAAAAGCACTCAGAGAGCGCAGACCTCCGCCAAGGACTACCCCCATTTTTTATATAAATTGTGATAAAATCAGTCTTCTGGATCAGATCCGGATCAGCCTTTGGAATATCAAAGAGGATCCCATTGTCCATCCCTGAGTCAAATTTCATGGGGTTTGGTCAATAATTAACCGAGATATTGAGAAACTAAATGTTTGGCCCCATTTACCACAATGTTAACTAAAATTTCAAAGTGATCCAGAATCCAGGATTTCTTCCGGATCACCCCCAAAATGAAATCAGTTCTTCCTTTTCACATTTCCAACAAATCCTGAAAATTTCATCAGAATCGGTCCATAACTTTTTGAGTTATGTTGCTAACAGACAAACAAACAAAACAACAAACAAACAAACAAACAGACAAACGCCGGCAAAAAACATAACCTCCTTGGCGGAGGTAATAATAATAATAATAATTTTTTTAAAAAAACAACAAAAAAAAAACTTACTAACTTACAACTTGTATATCATTTGATCTATGTTGCACTGAAGCAAAAAATTCAAAATATGTCAGTACTAAGGAATAGACTCAATACTCAATACTGACTCTGATATCACAATGCTGATAAAAAAAAAAAACCATTATTTAAACAGTAGGGTGTCATTTTCAACATTAAATCATATTACTTTCTTCTATATTCCCATGTGGTTTTGTATCTGTGTAATCCTTCAGTTGTCCGGGCAGGTTCAGTTGTGGTTCATGGGCGTATGATAGTCTATGTGCTTTTATACAGCTCAAGATCATTCTAAAACTATTCAGGAAAGGTTCATTTCTAGACTTTTTTAGTATCGATACCTGCTCAAATGAGTATCTAGTTTCGATACTAGATTAATATCAATTAGTATCTGATTTCTCGATACTTTTGACAACCCTACTATAAAACCACTTTCGTACAGAAGAGCTGTGTCTTGCCCAAAGACACAGCAACAGCATGCACATGTCCAAATGCGTATGTCATTTGGTCTATGTTGTACTGATGTGAAAATTTCAAACTATTTCAACACTAACACACTTATACTTGTTCTGATACAGTTCGACGATCTTTCTAAAACTCTTCAGGAAAGCCTCATCTCTGTCCTGTGAATCTGACTTTTTCAGTATCGATTCCTGCAAAAAAAATGAGTAGTTTTAGTTCTGATTATTTATTTATTGTTTTTATCTATTTAATTTTTTTAGTACTGCTTTTATGTATTGATTTGATTATTTTTTGTTCATTGATTTTATTATTTGTATTATTTTATTTATTGTTTCTATTAATTTCCTCGTGGCTGAAACATAATTCTGCACATTTTTGGATTAGTATCTGACGACGTTCGATACTTTTGACAACAGCACCAAGTGAGTGAGCCGTTCTCTCTTGAATCGCTCAAGTTACACCGTTTTCTCTCTAAATATATCTTTTCACACTAACGTTATACTTCTTTACGTACCATCTGCGAGTTGCGTAATGCCTCCACAGCTGTAGTCTGTTGCACTGAAGAAAAAAAAAAAAAAAAACACACACACACACACACACACACAATACACTCATGAAGCGCCTCTCTGTGCTTGGATGTGGTGTTTGGGCCTCCGTGTTGCCAGCTGTTGTTTACTCCCCGTGTGTTGTGTTGCTCAGAGTGCTGTGAACACAAGCTGACGCAACACACAGTGACACAGTTCAGATATTTTAGCCAAAGAGAAAGTGCTGTGTCTTCAGATGTGAGGCCGCCAGTTGTAAATGAGCCAGCGGAATCAAAGCGAAGCCCACTGGTTAGAATAGGAGCGGCTTTTGAGGCAGACTTCTTATATAATTCATGGGTAAATATGTCTGGAATATCTCGGTCTTTTGGTTGAAGTTGTCCTCCGTTGACTGCGTAGGACTCTGCTTCTATAAATGCGTAGAGATGATCTGATTGGTATGGGCAAATTGTTGGAAATATTAAAAATGTATGAACTGTATGTATAATGTATGGAAGCTAATCACAACTGTACATGACTAAATACTGGCATGAATGTTGCAAAATTCGTAAATTAGCTTTGCAAATGTCTATACACTATGGGGTTTTGTGATGGTGCAGTCAGTGCATTGTAATAACATGGTTGATTTTTGTTACGTTACGTTTTGTGCATTTTTCACCGTAATTTTCGAACTATAAGGCGCACTTAAAATCCTTTAATTTTCTCAAAAATCGACAGTGTACCTTATGTAAACATTCTGGTTGTGCTTTCTGACCTCGAACCGATTTTATGTGGTACGCGGCGTTCAAAAATCTGCCAAAATGTTTTAGTATGTTTTGGTAAACTACAAAGACACGCCGCTTGATGGATTGTTGGAGCATTACAGCTACCGTAGTCAGGAGCCTCGCAATGTTGTGTCCTTTAGTCCGATAAAAGTTGAACCACATCAGCGCACAAGGAGTGAGCTGTTTTTTTCAGTGTTTATAGTTTATGCAAATTAGCCATGTGGTTTTAAGTTTCGTTTTTGTAAAATGTAAACAAATGTGCGCAAAGCTGCATTAAACACATTATTATTCAGTGTTTATTTGAGTCCTCCCTGTGGGAAATAAAAAAAACAAACTTAAATGATCCACCCACAGTCACATTCATAATCCACATTCACCAAGACAGGGAGGAGAGGCCGGGCGAATTACGCCACTATCTGCCAATGGATCATGGATGTCTGGGCTAAAGGACACGGCTCAGTCTCTAATGCGCTTTATAATCCAGTGCACTTTATGTATGAAAATAGCCAAGAGAATTCAACATTATTGATACTGCGTGTTATATAATTCGGTGCACCTTATAGTCTGAAAAATATGGTAATTTTGAAAAATGTATTTATCTGTTTTATTTATTTATTTCTTTTTATTTAAAGGTGCACTTTGTAACATTTCTACTGTGCAGTACGCCACCTGATTGTCTTCATATGGCCTGGAATGTTCCACTCCAGTCCAATTTTATTTGTATAGCACATTTTACCAACACAAAGTGCTGCACACAATATAAAATAACATATTAAATAAAATAAAGCTTAGAATAAATAAATAAGCAAGTCAATAAAAAACATAAAAATACTAAAATTAGCAAATAGAAAAATAGCTAATAAAATCAATGAAGACAGTCAGGGGGACCACACAATTCTCACGTTGGGTAAAAAGCCTGTGCCTGTGAGTAAAAGTGAGACTTAAAAGAATTAACTGAACGGGAATGTCTAATAGTATAATCCCATTACTTGTCTATATTATATGTATTCAATTGCTTTTTTTTTGTTTGCTTGTTTGTTGGTTTTTTACTCAGAATATATACAGTATACCTGGATAAACATGGATTTTTTCTGTGACTTCACTTGTCTTTCCTCAAACCTGATCCTTAACTTTATTTTGTGAGTGTTACTACAGCACACAGTGACCTATTCCAGGTTTTTACATCATGAATCATAATTATTTACCAAACTCTAACTCTCTAAACATGATGAACATGAACATGATAACATCGACGGACAGTTCTGCGAGTGTGAGACGCTGTATAATTGGGGTTAGGGCTAAAACACTGAGCACAGGTGTAAATAGCTCCATAAATTACCCCTCACCTCTCGCCTGTCAGCCCCTAGACAGGGCCTCGTGTGTGGGGTACATAATGAAGGATGCTCTGGCTCTCTGGAGGTGTCCAGGACAAAGAAGAGAAACAAAAAAAGGACATTTCTGGTTCAGAGCCAAAAAGCTTCATTTTTATAATTATAACACAATGGGTCTTAATTCTGCTGATTTATGACTTTATTAAATATGGAAATATATTCATGTGCAGGAGCGAACAGTTAATAAATATGCAATTGAAGAAATAATAAAGACGCAGCGTGTAACTTTTCTAATGGATGGCCCTCAATGCGTTTGTCTCTGTGGAGTTGGTATTAGTTTGCCTGTGATGTGCCAAAGTATCCATCCATTTTCTTCTGCTTATCCAGAGTGTGAGGGCAGCAGTCAAAGCATACGCTGTATAAAAGAAGCGGACTAAACAAGTATGACGTCACCTGTAGCATTCAGCACCGCTCAAATGAGGCTCACGATGTTCACGATGTTCACGGTTACAGGAGTGAATCTGGAGCCAGGCTTTATGTTATGAATAGAATTTTTTGACGGACAAAACAGCGAAAAAAAATAAAAATTCAGGATCATGTAGAGCGAGTTAATATGGACATTTTAAGACCAAAATGATGAGGCTCACTGCAGCAGACACATGGAACGACAAGATCCTAATGTAAGTCAATTGGAGCCAGAGTCAGGAGGAGTTGGAAGAGAATCCTGATGAACTTCCTATTTGGTACGCAGCGACTAGAGCGTTAGCTATGTCCATTTATATATATGGTCTATGAGTCTAAGCAGGAACTCTCAGACTTCCTTCACAGCCAGACACTTCCTCCAGCTTCTTCAGGAGAACCCCCCAGCTGAAAGACATAGTCCCTCTAGCGTGTCCTGGGTCTTCCCTGGGGTCTTGGGACATGGGACATGCACGTACCCAGTGTTGGGAAGGTGACTTTTAAAATGTATTCCCCTACAGATTACAGATTACATACACCAAAATGTAGTTTGTAACGGAATCCATTAAATTACTTAAAGTGAGCAACGTAATCTAAGACTAGAATATCGTATCATAAGATGTTTTGTCTCCTAAAAGAAAATGAAAAGCCCAGTGTTTTCTTAACCATTAAAAATATTATTGATAGAAGAGGAGGAGACACGTCCGCGCAGCATGGTTTAGTCCTGTTAAATCCTGTTAAATCCTGTTTTAGTCCTGGTTTAGTCCTAGTTTTAGTCCTGGTTTAGATCTAGTTTAGACCTGGCTTTAGTCTTGGTTTAGTCCTGGTTTAGTCCTGGTTTAGACCTGGTTTAGACCTGGTTTAGTCCTGGTTTAGACCTGGTTTAGACCTGGTTTAGACCTGGTTTAGCTCTAGTTTAGACCTGGTTTAATTTCCGGCAATGAGTGGAATTACATTGCATTGGGATATAGCCCAAAACGTGAAAACAGGAAAACAGAAAAATACCACCGTGTAATCCATTCATTTCAACAAAGTAACTGTAATCCAATTACCACTCACTGAAACAGTAACTGTAACTGAATACAGTTACTCATAATTTGTACTCTAATTACGTAACTCCGGTACATGTAATCTGTTACTCCCCAACACAGGAAGGCGGCCAGGAGGCATTCGGAACAGATGCCCCAAGCCTCAGCTGCTCCGTCTCGACGTGGAGGAGCAGCAGCTCTACTCCAAGCTCTTCCCGTGTGACTGAGCTCCTCAACCTGTCTCTAAGGGAGCGCTCAGCCACCCTGCGGAGGAAACTCATTTCGGCCGCTTGTATCCACGCTCTTGTCCATTTGGTCATTACCCAGAGCTCATGACCACAGGTGAGGGGAGGAACGTAGACTGACGACAAATTGCAAGTTTTGCTTTTCAACTCAGCTCCCTCTTCACCACAACGGTCCGATACAGCGACCGCATCACTGCCAACGCTGCACCAATCCGTCTGTCAATCTCACGCTCCATCCTCCCCTCACTCATCATCAAGACCTCGAGATACTCGAAAGTATCCAAAGTATTCCATTAAATATGTATGATTCCATGGAGAGAAGCGAGCATCACTAAGTTACATTTTAAGTAAGTAAGAATGTTTTTTTTCAAGGTGTTGTTTTAGCTATTAAAATCAATAATAATAATACAAATTCCTGAATAAATGCAAGATATATACAGTATGTTTAAAACCAAACTGCGGAACATTCCAGGCTTCACATTAACATTTCAAACAAAAGTAGGTGTTGAAGTCTGAGCCAGAAAAGTTACATAATGCAGGTACTTGTTATGCAAACTAACTACAATGAATAGTGTGCACTTTATAGACCTGTCTCTTTCATTAGCCAACTCCCGTATTCACTGAGACTTATCCTCTTGATGCAAAGTGCTGACAACATCTGAAACCTTATCCATTATGTAAACAAACACGCCTTTAAATAGTATTGTTCGCATGCGGTGAGGGATTGAGTTATTTTGAAGTCGCAGAAACGGCATAAACTAAAACAACCGTAAAAAATGTCCCCGGTGGAGCTGAGAATGATGGTTTAATAAAAAGAGAGTAAACATTTTATAGGCAGTGGAAAAAGACACAAAAAAAAGACCGGGGTTTGCGTTATTTGGCTTCCAGCAGATCGCACGTGGTTTTATAATGGGAGACTGATCTGCGTGATGACTACGGCGCTTCTATAGTTAGCCCGCTCTGTGCAGTTCGTATAGAAAATGCTGGTTCAGGAGGGATTTGGTCGCTCAGAACAAGCATCTACGGCTGCACGGGCTAATGTTGTAATGAATGTAAGAAACTGTCCCAGATATGAGCACGGTCTCTGGTGAAAACAATATAATGACTGCACTCACTGTGGCTCTGTGTTATCGTAGTAGTGCTGACTAGAGACAACACGTGCAGCTATTTCCTGGTCAGATTTAAAGATGCACTGTGGAATCTTTTTAGTTTGAGCTCCATATCATGACAACATTGACTTTATATTGTCATTGTGGTGTTAAATAGACTATTTATTGGTCAATTTTAAATGTGAATTATGCAACATTTCTACTGGAAGGTCTTACCAGAACTTAAAATAATTGAGGTAATCGATTACCTCAATTATTTTAAGTTCATGAACTTAAAAGTAACATATTTGTAATAAAAAGCATAGGTTTCTGTTAAGGCAACTCAGTTATTTTCATGTATTTTTTGTTTTGTTTATTATGATTTAAAAATAAAATCAAATTATTATGTCGTGTGATTGCAGTTTATGTGTTATGATAGATTTTAGTACTTACTTTTGTATTTTAGCATGTACTGTATAAATTAAGTTTATATATATATTTTAATTCCTTTTTGAAACAATAGAAATAACACAACTTTATCATTCCCAGCATTTAATTACTAAATTTTACTAAGTTGTACCTCATCTATGTTTTTTGAGTTATGCTCAGAATAGTTCCCTTTAATTAAAACTTTAAATTACTCAAAAAGAAGAACAGCAACTTGACATAAAGCAATAACTTCTCATTGGGAACAAGCAGTTCTCAAAATGTTGATTAGTTCACTTTTTTAATCATGAAGCAAACGAAAATTTTGCACACATATCAAAATTAGAAACAAACCTGTATCTAGACCAGGACTGAACCAGGACTAGGACTAGAACATAACTAAGGCTTTATTCATGTTCACATTCACATCGAGTTGGGACTAAACTGGGGCTTAATCCAGAAATACACCTGGACTACACTAGGACCAAACCAGTTTCATGTTGTGGAAACTGTCTGACCTCGCAGCATTCAGATTCGTTGGCTCGACGGTAGGCGGGTACTTTTTATTATTTAAACCAACTGCTGCTAGGTGGCACCAGCCTGGCCAGGACTAAACTAGAACAAACATAAACACATCCTTAGTCACATGTACGATGTACAATTCTAGGAAAACCAATAACATTTCCAAGGAGACACAGACACAGATCCTCCACCAGAAAAGTTACGTAGTGCACTTTTAAGATTTAAGTTGTAAGAAATTATAATCAGATATCTATGTACCGTATTTTCAGGGCTATTAGGCGCTCTGGATTATAAGGCACGCACTGTCATTAAATGGTCTATTTTCGAAACTTTTTTTCTCAAATAAACTGCACCAGACTTAAAACGAAACACAACAGTTGGATGGGTCAGTGGGACTTTGTTTGGCGCGTTCACGGTGACTCTGGGCTTTGTTCAGTTGTGGCGTTTAGGGAGGTGCTGTCTGGGACCAACGGATTGTCAGCGTGTTCGCAGTGACTCAGTTGTGTCTAGAAGTGGCACATTGCATTCGCTTTTTCGGTCTGTTCCTCCGTTCCTCGTCTGCGTGGAGTGGTGAGTGTGGCTGCGGGTGTTTTTCGCCGCCTGTCGCTGTCTGCTCCGTGTGTGTTTGCGTGCGCTGCGAGTGGTGCGGCTTTGTAGTTTACTGAAGTCGTGCTGGGACACCCGAGTGGATTCGTGTATAGGGCGCTCTGGATTGTGGGGCGCAGTCGTTTTTTGATGGGGTTGGAGACTTAAGAGCGCGTCTAATAGCCCGGAAAATATGATAATCCTTCAGTTGTCCAGGTAGGTTCTATAGCAAAAGAAAATTGTATTTCTTTCAGCAGGACAAAAGTTTTAGAGTGAAACCATTTCACCACTCATCCAGATGAATTCTTCAGCAATAGACCTTAGTTTAATAATCGAAACTGTAAACAGATAGATGTAAGTTTGAGTGTGGTTAGCTCCTCTCTGCAGACAGATGTAAGTCAGTGTCCCACCAGAAACGTGACCAAAACTGAAGAAGCCGCTTGGATCAGCAGCGAAACATCTTCACTCTAAAACACGTGCTTCATATTTTGCATCACCTTGCGTCGTGTTGTAATTGTACAAGTTTTCCACAGACTCTTCTTCTCTTTGCACAGCTGCCTTTATTTATTCTATTGTTATTGCATATTTCACATTTGCTGAAACATTGCAACCATCTCACGAGTGGGAACGGAGGATTATGAGGAGAAAAACCTTCATACAGCGCTCTATAATTAAAATATGTCATTTGCAAACAGTGGGACATTTGGCAGATGCTAACGCTAACACCCTAATCTCCGCCGGTGTTTTCATGAAGCTAACTGTTTGAGCACGTTAGCGCCTGTGCTTTTACGTGAAGCGGAGATAGCGGCTCTCCATCTGGACTCGTGCTAAAGAAAGAAAAGTCAGGGCCCATTTCCTGAGCCATATGCTGCTCTTACTAAACGGATTAATGCATTCAAAGCCGTCTGACCCTGCAGCTTTGATCTCTGTCCATAAGTATCTCGTAATACCATTTCAACATGTTTTTATGGGCCGTGCGCTCGTCTGGTCATCTCCCTCCAGTTATGTAAGAGCTGCACAAACGCAGTAGTGTTCATGTATTTTAAAGGAGCACTATGTAACTTATGTTGTTGTTGTTTTTCTGAGGGAGGGTCTGTAGTCTGCTTGTTTCCGTGGAAATGTTTAAGGGAAACCTGGGCTGATAACGCAAGATTACACTTCTTTCTGCTCATTTTCATAAATTTTTTGCCATTAAACACCCTCCCGAAGCTTTAATCCACCCCTAAACAAAATCTGAAAAACCCTCCAGAGTGGGTGGTGCCCTGGAGTGATAATTGACAGCCGACCGACAGCCACAACAATCCAACACGGCGAGGACCGGTGTGCTCCAGATTTTGAAACAGAGTGGACGTTTTTACTCGGATCGTGCCGTTCCCATTTTCTCCAGACATGGTGGGACATCGCGGTGATCAGTAGGTGCCAGGCAGGGGCGGGGCTGAGAGGGGCTCCTCACGTCCCGCCGACCGTAGACGCCAGTGGCTGCGCTCGTCAAGTCATAACCTGCATCTGACTCATTGGCGGCCGTTAGTCCAACCTGGAAATGCAAATGTCCTGGCCGTAGTTGATCCTAAAGAGGCCGTTATTGACATCAACCGGTTTCACGTCTTAGAAACTGTCTGACCTCGCAGCATTAGGATTTGTTCGCTCAACAGTAGTTTTTTATTGAACCAATTGCTGCTATTTGGTCTTGACGTATGTAATGCGCCGCGAACTGGTGCTAACTGGTATATTAAGCTTTTCCCAAATCCCGTAGGAAGAAGGACAATAACGTCTTTCCCCTTGATAAAATTCACCAAACATTCTCTTTGTTCCGGCTTTAAATCCTCGATCTCGGAAATCATTGACAACACAGAATGTATGGCTCTTCGCTGATTGGCTGGTGCGCGGTCTACACTTTCCATCTAGTGCAGGGGTGTCAAACTCATTTTGGTCCGGGGGCCGTATCCAACCTACCTTGATCCAAAAGGGGCCGGATCAGAAAAACTCATGGCAAATAAACCCCAAAAATAACAATAAGTTCAAATATTTGTGCAGAGAAACACACATCTATTACAGAAATCTTTCTTTTATTCTTTCTTTTACATAATATTATAATATTATGAATAACCTGAAACTTTAAGAAAAATGCAATTTCAACACAATGTTTTCACATTATCTTGTATGCAAATAGGAATAAGCCAATTTTTCTTGGAAAATCCTGCACTCAGCGTCCACTTTTCTTATTTTTGGACATTTTTTCTGATGAGGGTGTCACGGTCAACAGTCAAAACGATCGTCCTTTAAGAGCGTTTGGAAAGAGACAAGTCTTCATTTGTGCTGCTCTGGTGGAAGGGGCCACGTACAGAGACGCTGGAGATGCTGCTGTGATAAACACCACAGAAAATTACCAATATTTTAATAGAAAATATAATTCAAAATATTTAAGTAGAAAATCAGCTGAGGGCCACATTAAAGGTCTTGGAGGGACCGGATCTGGCCCCCGGGCCTTATGTTTGACACCTGTGATCTAGTGTATTCTGATTCCTGACTTAGTCACTGGGGAGAAATGAAACTGAGTGGAGGTACTAGGTGGTGCCAGTCTGGCTCTAGTTACAGACATAGCCTTGACCCAAAAGTCAGATTTTTAACAAACATGCACTAAAATGCCAAAATAAGACCAGGGATAGGTATACATTTCTATTTCAGTCCCATTTACACAGATAATCAGAAAAAAAAAAAAAAGTGATTTTGGTATTTATTAGAAAAAAGGGGTGGGGTTAAATAAGTATTTACTTCCTCCCACTCCTTTTTCGGACATAACATTGCGTAACATTTATTTTGCCTGTTATTATAGAATAGAAATAGTTACTTTTTGTGTTATATCTATGTATTTACGTTTTTGTCTTTTTTTTATTATTTTCGTTTTTTGTTTTTGTTTTTTAATTTATGTTCTATGCATTACTGTCCGAAATAAATAAACATAATAATAATAATAATAATATTTAATGAGCCTTTAATGTCTTTTTATTATTTTCTAATTAAAAATAAACAAATAAATAATATTACATGATATTAATAATGTTCATCAGTATGTCTTTACACATTTATATCTTATACAGGAGTTTTCATAGCTGAAATAACTCCTTGATAACAATATATATTTTTGAAGGTATTTCTGAGCAATAAAAAAACAAACAACAAAACTGTAATTCGCTACATGCTAAATAGGTAAGATTAACAAAAAAATCTATAATGTTTCTATGGTAACAGACTCCCACCAAAAGTGACATAGTGCACATTTAAATGTTCTGTACCTGATTATATTACTGTAATAAAGTTAAATGTGCGCTGTCTGCATCTACTTAAACAATATTTTTTATCCTCCGTGAACCGGGAAGCAAGGCTGGTGCGCTGTTAGCATGCTAGTTGTTGTTGTTAGTATTACGACGACGACTCTTCTGACGATGACGCTCCTGAAAGACGTTTACTGTCTGCATCTCTTTATCAAGCAATTTATTGTCCAGTAATCAAGTGTGAAGTGTGCAGTTAGCATGCTAGTTGTTGTTGTTGTTAGCTTATAAACTCACTGAAGAGGATAATTAAGATGTCAAGAAAAGCGAGGAATAACTTTATACCACTGCAAACTGTTTATAATTGAACTGACTTGTTGTGTTTCTCACATTTTCTTGTACGTTTAAAGATCAAATGGATCAAACTCGGTTCACAGCTGTGGGTTTTTTCTTCGACAATATTCTGGTAATAGGGTTTCAGCTGAAGTGTTTATTTGCCAGAGGTAAAATAAGCCATTATAACTGCCAGCTATATTTAAACAGAGAAATATAGAAACAACCAGCCACTGCAATAATCTCCTAAATGCCACCCTTTAATACGCCATATTACATGATCAATTATTCACACTGCTGCGTTCATATATAAATATATACACGTACACTGAGGGGGCTGTTCAGAAATGAAGAAAGTCCCATAGTAAAAATAGCAAAAGCATATCATTAAATTGACTATGAATAGAAGCAAATACAAAGTGAGCATCTAACATTTCATTTGTACGCTGTTTTATAACCCACAAATGTCCTTTTTTCTACTTTTTTGTACATTCAACACACTATATATGATTTTTTACTAGTCCAGTGAGGTTTATTTGGTCTTATGATGTTATTAGGTTCTTTTTTCAGACCAAAGGTTTGACAGTTTGGACTGCTCACCAGCGGTCTTCCTCAGAGCGGTCATATGATGTTGTCCAACTTCCTCAGGACAGTATCCCAGGTGTGTGTGAGTAAAAATACCCCCTCGTCCCGGTTTATAGTCCCGTGGGCATATTTCAATTGCCTCTTAATCAAAAGAGGGAGAGTAAAGGAATAAGAGAGAACCACATTATGGACTGGAACGGAGCAAACATCATGGGGACAGAGGAAAACAAACATCGTCGCTGGATTAACGAGGCAGTCGAAATATGAAAACATGCCCACAGGACTATAGCCTCGCAGTGAGGGGGCTTTTTTACTCTCACACACCTGGGATACTGTCCTGAGAAAGTCGGACCACAGATGGTGCTATCGTCTTGCCTCCAACAGTAGGAAGACAGCGCCAAAACCTGTTTAAATGAAGACCGCAAGGAGCACTCAAAATCAAGGGCGTAGGTTTGCATAGGGGACATGTCCCAACCAATATTTGGGGAAGACTAAATTGTCCCTACTAATATTTACCATTTTATTTTAATAAACAACAATATTAGTTTATTCTGATATTTTTCCAAACTCAGTAGTATTAATTGAACACATTTTAGTTCACATTTTTTTTATTGGGTTACCCCTGCCACTATTTCATTGGCTGTAACAGAGTGATGTCATTAGTGGAGACAGGAGCCTAAACTGGGGGAGCGACAGGACAGGACCGCACCCGAAGATGTCAGCTTGAGCAGGCGGGAGTGAAGATGCTGCACAATAAACTTTGAAAAACTTTTTAAAAGGAACTGACTTGGCTTCATCTTCAATTAAACTCGTCTCATAATGAGTCGCTGCGGAAAAAGAGCGACTACACGACTAGTGACAATATTCCATGGAAAAATGTACGGACATGACCTCACAAATATCTCCTCACCAACAAGCAAAGGGAAATCTGCTACAAACTTCTACATCACTGTTATCTGCTAAAGAATCATCTCAAAAGGACAACGGACACAAACTGTACAATGAAACCACCTCTCACTTATTTTGGACCTGCCCAGACTCTGTGTGATTTTGGAAAAAAATCATAAAACATAAGACCAAACCTACACCCTTGGTTGAAACTGTCAGGTATGAAAATAAGCTCTTGGTCTGAAAAAAAGAACCTAATAACACCTGATTTTTTAAAACCTTTATATCATTTTAAAAGGCTTGCAGTGTTCCAAATTTATTCCTCACTTTTATTAATTATTCACCGCAATGAGTTTATAAGCACTTTTCATGCCTTTTTTAGAGACTACAGAGAAGTTTTGCCACTACCGTAAAGCTGACGACAACTACTAGCATGCTAAGAGTGCACTTCCTGATTCTTGGACATCAAAACACCTCATAATTAGACCTAGAAAGCATACGACGAACTTATTTTGACCTCCAGTGTTGCGTATATAATACATCTGTACTGGGGCAAGTCCAATTTTGCTGAAAAAAAAAAAAAAAAAAAATCACGTTTCAGTCCTTTAATACCGGTGTCGACGTTGTTCATTTAACCTTGTATATATGGTCCTCTCAGGAAAACAGAATACTTTTAAAGCACTTTTGCAGCCATTTTGAATAGCGCCTCGTTTGAATGCATTTCCACTCTTAAGAGAATAGGGTTTCAGGTTTATGGCGAACGGGAGCCGCAGACACTGACAGGTAAATGTCCGGCGCAGGCATTTTTACGCTGCTTTATGGGCTTCATATTGTGCGAATACAAAGGCCAGTGCAGCAAAGTGGAGACTCTACAGCGGTTTTCTGTGTGGTACAAGAAAATGGCCCGATGTAGTCTTTGTCATTTAGGGACGGGGGTGTTTTAGTGACATGTGTTTTATGGTCGGCTCGCAAAAAATACCTGTCGTCCTTAAGTTCCTCTATAGTCCAAACTTAAGATGAGCCTTTAAGACTTTAAGTTCCAAGTAATGACTTTAGTGTACAACCTGGTTAGTAGAAAGGCACAATGGGTGAAACTTTGATACAGATATAACAATTTAGGGGGAATTATTTCAACCAACAATCTGCAAATAAACAAATAAATAAATAAGAAGAATAAGAATAAAACATTAAATTCAATTCAGTTATTGCTACTGTAGATCAGTGGAGATTAATTCAAGCAATATCAGATTTTGTTTCTAATTTTAAGTGCAAAGAGTGTGTGTAACTTTTTGGTTGGGAGTCCGTCACCTTCTTGTTTCTATGGATATGTCATTGCTCTGCTTAGAATGTTCCACAATATCACATTAAAAGTACATAAAAAAACAAAAAACAAAACAGGTATTCTGACTCTGAGCGGGGTTGCCTCTCCACAGATCTGACCAGTAAATTGGCCTGGTTTGGTCTCCATGAAGATGGAAAGTTTTAACGCCATACTGTGAAACATTCCAGACAAAGCAACAACATCTCCATGGAGACAAGGATTTGACACACTCTCTACCAGAAAAGTTACACAATGCACCTTTAAGTATCGCAAGATGTATTTTCAAATTTAAAGTACTAAAAATCTAGACAGGCTGGCGCCGCTTAGTGCTGCAATTCAGTTTCATTTCTCTCCAGTGACTAGGTCAGGAATTGGAATACACTAGACGTTTTGCAAGAACTCCGGAAGTTGTAGATTGCGCACCGGCCAATCAGTGAAGAGCTGTGAAGCAATGACGTCAAACTCAAGCGTCTGTCTGGGTCCATTTTGTGGTGCAGCACAACAGTAAACAAAGCAGTCGAGATGGATGTAGACGAAGACAGACATTCTGTGTTGGCAACGATTCCTGAGATCGAGGATTTAAAGCCAAAACAAAGAGAATGTTTGGTGAATTTTATCAAGGGGAAAGACATTATTACCCTTCTTCCTATGGGATTTGATGCATTACATACATCACGACCAAATATCAGTGATTAGTTAAATTAAAAAAGTACCCACCTACCGTTGAGCGAATGAATTCTAATGCTGCTAGGTCAGACGGTTTCCCACAAAGTGAAACCGGCTGTTGAATCGGGCTTCTAAAAATCTTGTTCCATTGGAGGATCATTTTATTTGTCAAGTGACATTTGAGTTTTTGCAGTGTGGACAGTTACCAGGCCAAAAACAGACCTTTTTGTCCAGGAATCGAACCTTTAACTCCTTGCTGAGTGCCAGACAATATCACTTTATATAAGTCATTATTCACTGACCATAATTTGACTTTGAAGGACTTTAAGTACTTGCATAACTTGGAATTCCCATGTGTTTTTGTATGTTTATTTCTGCAAGGCATCTGAGACAACTGCTGTCGTTGAGTTGCATAAAAAATATTCAATTTGTGTTTCTATTTTTAAACTAGCCTCACAAAACTCCATCCAAAACTCCAAAAAGGCAGAAAACGTATGTCTTGTCAAAAAATATTAGCCATTTCAAGCCAGATTCTACCACTATTTTTAAATGGAACAGGTCCCTGGAGATCAAAGCGCTCTCATTTTAACATACAATGGCGGCGGAGCTGTGCGAAAACGCGTCAGAGATCACCTGTTTTCAAGTGAAATTACATGAATCTGCCGCCAGCTTCCGGCACGCAGGGACCCCACTATCTACAGAATAGGGCTGCTTCACGGTGACTGAATGGAGCGACCTTGCGTTGTGTAATTCTCATTTCACATCAAGGCTTCCCTCAGAATTTCTATTCGCGAGGGTCTCTTTTCAGTCAAAACTCGCTACAACTCACAATTTCTGCAAAAACTATAGCTTCGGATTGGACAGTAATGAGGTCACGGTCATGAAAGTATAAAAAAAATATGAATAAATCTCGAATATTTTTAAATGAAGTCTACCAAAAGTGAAACGTCTGACTTGATGAATGGGCCAATTATCGCGCCTTGCCCTAATATTTTGTTAGCTGACCTTGTTTGAGCAAATCCCACAGTAAGAGAAGGAGAGATGGCTCATTCTTGCCACTTCTAATTAACTGAGAATTCACTAAATACGCGGAGGTTGTTAACGGAGCTTTCACACCTACGGAAGCCAGGAGGGACCAGCTGTTCTCGAGAAACAAGGTCAGGCAAATGGGTCAGATGAGTCATACAATAATACTGTATATGTTCTGTTAATGTTGTGATTAGTTAAGTTAGTTAAGTTACTTTAGTTTAGTTTAGTTAGTTTTAAATGGAAGATTACAGGTCCAAAACATATTAATTCAAATGACAAGACAAAAGATGTAATGAGACAGTTTGCAGACAAAAAAAAACAGTAAATAAAATCAAATTAAATAATAATATTCTATGTATAAGTATAATTTATGACTCGCGTTGATTGCTATGTTTTACGGCACAGCACATACCAGCAATGGTAAGAAATGTACTGGTCTGTGCTGTCCGTTACATTACTTGTATTAGTTGTTTCTTACCATTGTCTGTATCCTTAAATTTACCATTGATGGTGCACTTATGTTATACTATTTCAAGCACAAGAGAACAAAACAAATAGCAAAAAAAAACAGCAGCATATCAGCCTATAGAAAGCCAATGAATAGACTGCTCATTTCTAGTTTAACAAGGAAATGTGAGAGTAATATAAAAAAGTAAATGTACTGTATTTTATAAGAAAATAGAAAAAAACATAGCATTGATAGTGTGGTTGGACTGTTGTAACAAAGTTTACTCCATATTAAACTAATGGGTGCACAAACTAGTCATGTTCACATGTCAGATTTTAGTGAGACAGTCACTATTTGTTTACTGTTACTGATTTATAATCTAGTAATATATTTTATTTGCATCATCCAATAGGTGACCAAATGTGTATTATTGCTATCTTTAATAAGATCTTGGCCTTTCGATTGTAAATTTTCCATCTTTTTTCTATATACTTTTTAATCTTAGTTTAATTTAAAAGTATCCACATTATATGTTTATTATTTCTGAAATATAAATTACTTACACCAAACAAGGAAGTCATCTTCTTGACTTTGGTGGTTTGTGTAGGGAAAAAAGGAAAAAAAAGAAAAAGTTTTTGGGAGTAAAAATCTTTCTGATTGATCAGGGATAGAGCCAATGATATTGTATCTACAGATGCACCAGAATCTGACACTGGAGAGTAGAATTATACAATATAAAACTCAATTTGGCTAAAAATGATTTACATAATTAGACTAGGAGGCCATCGACTTATTCTTGGCCATTTCATTAATCCTGTTTATAGTGTCCACTCTTTGCTTCATAAAACACTATTAAAATCTTCCCCAAATTGTTGTGTTACAAGTAGAACTACTGCACAGTTTTAAATCTGTCTTCAAATCATTAACAGAGTCCGTTCTGAAATCAAATTGCATTCATTGTAATTGCACGCTTATATAATTCATATACTAATGGTTCCACTGCTACCAGTAGGTGACTTGCTAACACAAAATCTAAATAGGGAACACAACTGCTTGAGAATATACATATGCAATATTTCCAAAACATGAAATTCCAACATAGTGGTACAGAAGAGTATGTTATGGCAATCCTAACGGTGCATAATGTGTTCTTTAACAATATTTCTTACTAAACGCCTTTGACTGTGACCTAAGGTGTTTGTGGGTGAAAGTTTCTATGATAAATTGTTGCTTTATGTTATATTTGCTGTGTTTTTTGTGTCCACAGACGCTGCAGATGGGGATAAAGCACTTCTCGGGCCTGTTTGTGATGCTGTGTGTGGGCGTGGCCTTATCTCTCCTCACCACCATTGCAGAGCACATCGTCTACAAGCTGGTCATACCCCGGGTCAAGGAGCCACGCTTCAAGTACTGGCTGCATACAAGTCAGGCATGTACTTAAAACCATACTCATGTACACTATGTATCTTGGAGGGACAGTTTTAACAATATGTAGCATTTATTTATATGTGAATGCTCAAAAATGCATTGAAAAACAACATTCTTGCTGTAGGGACTCTGATCTAACCTGTAACTTGACCTGGTTGCATTACTTCTTTCTCTATGGAGATCACACTGTGGAACATTCCAGGCAGTGGAATAACATCTCCATGGCGACTAACGGGTGGCTTATGTGACATGTGCATGTGTAGACGGGTAGTATGCAGTGAATTGTATGAAGAGAATGAAAACAGCTTAAAGAAGGGGTGTTAGGCCAAATTGATTTTTTTTTAGCTTTTCTACAATGATATAATGTTGTTCCCTCATCAACATGCCTGAAGATGTTTTAGATGTCATCCATACATGTTTGGGTAATTTAGTGATCTCTCCCAGGCCCTACTCAAACCCTCCTTGCAGTTAGGTGTAAGATTCTGTCTAAAGCCTATGTCATCCTAGCCTGATTCACTTCGTGGAAACCGTTTGACCTCGCAGCATTAGGATTCGTTCGCGCAGTGGTGGGCAGGTACTTTTAAAAAATGTAACCAATCACTGCTATTTGGTCATGATGTACGTAATGCGCCAAATCCCATAGGAAGTGATAAAATTCACCAAACATTCTCTTTGTTCCGGCTTTAAATCCTCAATCTCGGTAATCGTTGCCCAACACAGAATGTGTATGTCTTCGTCTACATCCATCTCGACCGCTTTGTTTACTGTTGTGCCGTACCACAAAATGGACTCAGAGAGGCGCTTGAGTTTGGCGTCATGCCTTCACAGCTCTTCGGTGATTGGCGGGTGCACGGTCAATTCCCCATAAATATACAGCAGCATGATGGAAAACTACACAACTACACAACAACTTTACAAACCTGATGTGCAGTAGTTTCATTAATGGGATGGGCGCTGATTGTGTGGTGATAGCGCTCTGAAGGGGGAGTGATTTAGCATGGAGATTCAGCAAAGATAGGGGGAGACTCAAATGGGACACGTTAGGCATGTTCTATCAAAAATGACAACTAGAATCGATCGATTAAAATCACAAAAAAAATTATTCCCTTTCCAATACAATTCTAATACAGAGCTCTGGGTCAAATCATGTCCCTAACAGCTTAAATATAGAGGACTTACAATCAGGTGATCTGAATGCCTCTCTATCCCTAAACTCAGAGATATAAAGCGACAGTATGAATATGCAAATAATATGCTGAGCAGGTTCACGCCTTGGATCCTCCTTCAAGGTCTCTTCACCACCCCACTGGTCCGCTTTTACAACCCGAGACATCTCCAACATCGTCTTATCTCTGCAAAGGAGTTTCCCTAAAAGCACACATCTGTTTCCCATTATTCAGGACACACAGTATTACTTTTAAGCACATATTTTCAGTGTTTAACTCAATGTGTAACTTCATTAAACAATATTCAAACAAATATATAAATTCAGTGTTTTGGTATGCACATGTGGTGCACGCTTTATTACTTGATATAGCCTTCAGACACTTATAAAACATGTCAGTACGCCGTTTTCTGCTAATATAACATTTTCAAAACAATAAAACATGTGGATCTAAATATTTTGGTGATTTACACAACGCAGAAGTGTAATCAAGCTCTTTTTTGTTTTATTGTACATTAACAGTCATTTTGTCATCTTTTACAGAGACTACACCGTGCCCTAAACTCAGTTTTCACGGATGACAAACTACCAACTGTTACCAAACCAGAGAAAAGGTACGTCCTACTTAAGACGACAACATCAGCTAAAATCATACGGGAGAGAAACGATACACAGTACAGCTTGAACTCACTTTTAATTATTCATGCCCTATTAGAGTATTCAGTTCCATGTGGGATTTAGCCTTATTAACCTTTAAGAAGTACTATAATGGAATGCTTACCCAACACTTTCTCACTGTATTAATATGTATGATCAGGAAACAGCTGTCCAAACACTGGTTGGCATTGGGGCATGTTTTAGTATTTATGAGAACAAGAAGTATGTACTATATGTTTGAATCACTCACAAATGTCAGTGAGTGAATTGTGGTCACTGCATTTAAGAGTGAGAGTCCCATAACAGAGATTAGAAGGTTATGAGTTTAAATTCAAGTCTGATTACGGTGACCAGATGTCCCTATTTACCCAGGACAGTCCCAGTTTTGAGCCCTGTGTCCCCTGTCTCAGCAGATTTATACAAAACCTTCGATTATTTCCCAGTTTTATACAAGACATGTCCTAGGTGTCCCTATTTTTTGATCAAGTTGATCCCTGCCAACAGTAAAAAGAGGCATAAATTGTCCAAAACACAAAAGAAATGTGACTATACTTAGTGAATAATTTTCCTTAATTACGCTGTTGGTTCATTATTATTACCAGCCACTCCAAAATGAGAGTGTCCCAATTTTTAATTTTGAAATTCTGGTTACCTTTAAGTCTGATCTACTGTTTTTCTTGAGAATGTGAGAAATCTCAACTGCTGATTGCTATTGTTATTGATGCTTTGCAGTGACATCTTGCTGGGGTGTTCGGCTTTTAAGCCTATGGTAGAATATTCAGCAGTTACCATGTGGTACAATGCACACATTACTAATACCTACTAGGGTGTAACAATAACCAGAATAGCATGATATCGTATCGTCAAAAGTCTCTCAGTAAAATTGTGGGCCATCACAATATATCGAATCACAAGTTTCTTAAATTCATTGTTATGGTGCAGCAGTAGCAAAAAAAAAAAAAAAAAAACAGAGGGAACTTTGCTCCGTTTTGGTGCAAACTACATGAAGAAATAGCCATTCTATGCACTTTTAAATCTTAGTTCTTTGAATTAAGTCTTATCAAGGCATTTTATGAGAAAAAGTAGCATATTTACAATTTGTTAGCCTCCACAAAATATCGCAATAAATACCAAACCGTGAGATGTATGTCATGAAAATATCACACCATGAGATTTGGATATCATTACATCCCCAATATGTATCATAAAGTTTTCTTGCAAACTCAAGAAAAAAATCTAAAACAGATTTAAACAAAACATTTTCAGGAGCCTGTGATCAATACGAGCATTCATGGTCCTGTTTAGGAGTTTGATTTTCAACTAAAAAGGTGAGAGAGACTGAAAAAACTGTTGGCTAATGCCATTTGAATGAGACTTGTTTAACAGTACAAATCAACTCACCTGCTGTGGCTCAGTTGTTGTGGCAAATAACTCAGTTGTTTATGGTTAGATTGTGTTAAAATAAAGCTCAGATTAAAGTCTAACTTGAGTAACAAAACTTCAGACAAAGCAGTGATCTTAGAATAGCCCATTTGTAGTGAGTCATTTAAACGTGCCTTTGCTGACCTGTTTTTAATCACTATTTGTTTTATTTTGTATTTGTTTTAGTATACTGTATACTTTATAATGTTTCTGCATATTATCTATCTTTAATTAATGAATAGCCTATTTTTAATCTGCAAAGCACCTTATGAGCTGTGAAAGGCATTCTATAAATAAATGTTACTTCCTTACTTTGGAGAGCCGTGGCAAAGTGGCCCCCGGGCCTGTGTGTACTTTAACAGTCTCTGTAGTAAAGATGATGATGATAAAAGAAAAAGTTTGCACAGACTTCATTTGTGTCTTCCGCTCTATTTCGGTAGTTTAAAAGGTCCGTATTACACTAACTTCTGATCTATGTTACAATGTTGTTTCCTCATCAAAAACTTACACACAAACCCTGCAGATTTAGACTGAGATTTTAAACATAAAACACTCGTTCCACCTTGTGATGTCATATGGTAATACAGGAAGTGCTTCATAAATTCGGCCCTGAATTGCCAAACAAAAAGTAAAAGTTTGCAAAAAGAGGGCAGGGGGCAAGAGTGCTACTTGGATATGCAGAAATTGTACAGAATTGTCCTTTTGGTGGTCTTCAGTGTAGGGATCAGTCTCAAATACAAGTCATACAGTCACTCAAAAAGTACAAAACAGGGCAAACTCGAGATGGCTATCACATGCAAATTTAAAGTAATCTGAATTGGTCACATGTTCACAGTGGGCTGGCTCACAGTCCCTTTGTGCATGATGGGACATGTAGGCTAAACAGATTTTAATTACAAGCTATTTAAGATAAGATATAATACAATATGTAAATAGTATAAATAGTACAATTCCCAACAAACCAATACATAGAAAGGTACATAAAA